>NC_083416.1:85576395-85883270 GCF_020745735.1 Hemiscyllium ocellatum | reverse complement strand
GTGGAAGTAAGGCCATTCGGCCCATCGAGTCCACTCCGTCATTCAATCATGGCTGATGGGCATTTCAACTCCACTTACCAGCATTCTCCCTGTAGCCCTTAATTCCTTGTGACATCAAGAATTTATCAATCTCTGCCTTGAAGACATTTAGCGTCCCGGCCTCCACTGCATTCCACGGCAATGAATTCCACAGGCCCACCACCTCGAATACCATGGGCCCTCACCTTGCTCAGCAGCCTCCCGTGTGGCACCTTATAAAAGGACTTTTGGAAGTCTAGATCGACCACATCCACAGGGTTTCCCTGTTCTAACCAACTTGTCACCTCTTCAAAGAATTCCAACAGGTTTGTCAGGCACGACCTCCCCTTACTAAATCCATGTTGACTTGTTCTAATCTGACCCTGCTCTTCCAAGAATTTAGAAACCTCATCCTTAATGACGGATTCTAGACTTTTACCAACAACCGAGGTTAGGCTAGTTGGCCTATAATTTTCCATCTTTTGTCTTGATCCTTTCTTGAACAAGGGGGTTATAACAGCGATCTTCCAATCTTCCGGGATTTTCCCTGACTCCAGTGACTTTTGAAAGATCTCAACCAATGCCTCTGCTATTTCCTCAGCCACCTCTCTCAGAACTCTAGGATGTATCCTGTCGGGGCCAGGAGATATATCAATTTTAAGACCTTTTAGCTTTTCTATCACTTTCTCTTTTGTAATGGCAACCATACTCAACTCAGCCCCCAGACTCCCTTTAATTGTTGGGATATTACTCATGTCTTCCACTGTGAAGACTGATGCAAATTACTTATTACGTTGTCCAGCTATTTCCTTATCTATCATCACTAGGCTTCCAGCATCAGTTTGAAGTGGCCCAATGTCTACTTTTGCCTGTCGTTTGTTTCTTATGTATTGAAAGAAACTTTTACCATCATTTCTAATATTACTGGCTAGCCTACCTTCATATTTGATCCTCTCCTTCCTTATTTCTCTCTGTTTGTTATCCTCTGTTTGTTTTTGTAACCTTCCCAATCTTCTGATTTCCCAGTGCTCTTGGCCACTTTATAGGATCTCTCTTTTACATAGCATGGTGACGAAACATCTAAAAACAAACCTTCCAGCTCAGCAAGCAAATCTACATCCAGAACTTCAACCTGAGCTACGAATCTTCTCAAAACCCACTTAACATACACAGGAAACATCGTCTTAGTAAGAGGATTAAATTACAACTTCCAGGATGCGGATAAGAAAGACTTCTTAGCAGCATGAGAAACAATTTGAAAAGACAACAAACTCACAGAATAAACCCAGCAAACCATCAGACAGACAGTCACACCAACATAAAGCAGGAAAAAGGAACGAAATGCACTCAATACACAAGAAAGGAAAGCATTAGAGGGACTCACAAAAGATGAAAACATTGTTATCCTACTTGCAGACAAAGGAGGCTTAACAGTCATTTTACATCAAAGAGACTACATTGAGAAAGTGAATGCATTGCTTACAGATACCAAAACTTACCAACAAGTGGTGATAGACCCAAACCCACAACTAGAGAACTGAATCACAGCCATACTCAAAAAAACTTCAGAAATCTGGAAAAATAAATAAGACCAACTTCCAAAAGTCGAAACCTGATGGATCCAACACACTACGCTTCTATGGATTACCCAAAATCCACAAACCAGGAGCTCCCCTCAGACCTATATCTCACTACCTGGAACACTAATCTACAGAATAACCAAGGAGCTACACTAAAGACAAAAGCACTTAGTAGAAGACTCACGCCACTCCATCCACTCCACCCAAGAATTCCTGAACACCATCAAAGACACCAAGATAGAAGAGGATGAAATAATGGCCTCCTTTGATGTAACAGCCCTGTTCACATCCATCAACATCAACCTGATCAAGGAAACTCTGACTACATTCTTAGAAGAACCAAAGACACATACACCTAACACCACCAACATCATCAGCAAGGACAGTGTCGTCAAGCGAGTAGACCTATGCCTTACCACCCACTTCACCTTCAACAACAAAATCTGCAGACAAACCGATGGAACACCCATGGGATCTCCGATATCAGGGTTCTGAGCAGAAGCAGTAATGCAGAGACTCAAACTAACAGCTCTGCCAACCATCCAACCCAAACTTTAGATCTGCTACATAGATGACACCTTTGTCATCACTAAATGAAACAAATTAGAGGAAACCTTCCAGACTGTCAATAATACCCTTACTGGCATAAAATTCACTAAAGACGAGGAAAACAACAACAAACTGCCATTCCTAGATGTCACAGTACAGCAAACAGCCAATGGGGAACTTCAAACCAGCTTCTACAAGAAATCAACACATATACGGACCAAATATTGAACTATAGAAGCAATCATCCCAAAACCCACATATGGAGTAGCATTAGAATGTCATCTCATAGATCTGTCAAACACTGTAGCACAGAGGAACTACACAGAGCAGAGAAAAATCACCTAGCAGTATATCCAAAGAGACCGGTTATCCAATGAACACAATCCACTGATTTCTCAGCAACAAACCCAAATAAGTAGATAAAACACACCCAGAAACCCTAGTCACTCTCTCCTACATCAAAGACATCTTGGAGATGACTGCCAGACTACTCAAACCCCTTAGCATTATGGTAGCTCACAAACCCACCAACACACTAAAACAGCACCTAAAGAATTTAAAGGACCCTATACAGACAACAAGCAAAACTAATGTCATTTACAAAATACCATGCAAGGACTGTATGCAACACTACATTGGACAAACAGGCAGAAAACTAGCCACCAGGATACATGAACATCAACTAGCCACAAAAAGACACGACCCTCTCTCACTGGTATCTTTACATATGGATGAGGAAGGACACCACTTAAACTGGGACAACACATCCATCCTAGGACAAGCCAAACAGAGATGCTTGCAAGAATTCCTAGAAACATGGCATTCCAACCGGAACTCTCTCAACAAACATATTGATTTGTATCCCATTTACCATTCCCTGAGAAAAAGAACAGGAAATGACATCACTGCAGGATATGATGTCACCAACCCAAGGAAACCTAAACACATCATAAAAAACAGGTCATACCACCAATGTTTCATCCGGAGGCTCACTGATGATGTTACCGAGTATGGTGACAAAATGCCAGAAAACAAACCTTCCATCTCACCAAATGTACATCCAGAACCTCACCTAAGCTACAAAACTTCTCAAAACTCACTAATCAGAGTCAACGTCTCGGGTCCGGTGACCCTTCCTCAGAACCAGATGCTGCCAGACCTGTTGAGCTTTACCAGCAACTTTTGTGTGTGTGTGTGTTTATCTATTTTGTTCAGAGGAATTGAAAGGCAATTTATTATCAAAATGGAGAGAAACTTCAGAGTGCTTCTGTGCAGAAGGATCTGGGTGTCCTCGTGTGTGAATCATCAGAAACTAGTCTGCAGGTACAGGAGATAATAACAAAGGGAAATGGAATTTTGACATTTATTATTAAAGGAATAGAGTATTAAAGTAGGAAAGTGTTGCTGCAGCAAGACATCATTGAGATCTAACCTGGGGCATTATATACACTTTCCATATGTAGTTGGATGGAAGGAGGGATGTAGTTGTATTGGAGGCAGTTCAGAAGAGGTTCATGGGACTGACTCCAGAGATGAAGGAGAGTGAGCACTAGGTCTATATTTAAAAAAATAAGAGGAGATCTAATCGAGGTGTAAAACATACTAATGGAGACTGACAAAGTGAACAGAGAGAGGAAGTTTCTTCATGTGGGGGCCATCTAGAATGTTTTAGGATAAGGGGCCGCAGATTTAAAACAGAGATGATGAGAAATTACTTCTCTCAAAGGGTGAGGAACCCCAGAGTGCAGTGGATATGGGGACATTGAAGGAGGAGATATTCAATTTTTTAATGAGGAATGGCTTGAAAGGTTATGGAGAGTGCACAGGAAAGTGGAGATGAGGTCAAGTTGTGATCAGCCATGATCATTAAATGGTGGAGCAGGCTCAAGGGGCTGAATGGTCTCCTCCTGCTCCAAGTTGTGATGTTTTGTGTTCCTGAACATTACATTAATATGGAGAACTGAGGCTATGAATGGATTTAAACACTTCACACATTATTCAAAGCCAAAACCTCCAGATTCAGTCTCACTTTAAGATTTGTACATTTCAGCTTATCCACAGTGAAGAATGACCTAATATAACTGAGAGGAGTCAATGCTCTCCCAGAAGTAATTTACAATGTGAAAAACTTTAAGACATTTTGACAATGTGATGAAGTGTTATATAAATGTTAGTGTCTTTTTAATATATATTTTTAATAACATGACTGAAATTTCAGAGGTACCTTTGTTACTTATTACAAATAAAAATACACATTTATAATGTTTTCTCCCTTATCTCTCTGCAATGATTTTAATTTTAAGCTTTTATATTGTGTTATTTATTTCCAGTGGTATGTATTTTACATTATTTCCTACTCCTTTTTTTTACAGGTCATGTTTACCTTTTCCTTCATCTCCATCAGACTGCTCTTCCCTTTTTGACTGGATTCGGAAGCAGTAATTGTGTTACTGTTTGGGAAAATGAGATCAGCCAAGCACAGAGACATTTATTGAGATGTAAACCTACTCGTGGAGTTTGATTAATTGTTATTTTTCAGTTCTCAGGTACACAATGAAGTGAAATAATCCCTTATGCCTCCCGAAGATCAGCTAAGGAGACTCTTGAGGCAAATTAGCAGTGTCCTCATCTTTGGGTCAGGAGGGCCAGGTTCAAGATGCACCTGCTCCAAAAGTGTGGCATAACACTTCTTAACAAGTTGACTCAAAATACCTCCGTTCAGTTAATGGAATCTCTGACCTGTCCAGGACAGAAGGTTATGATCAATCCTAGGGTCCAACTGTAATAATGAAGGCTGACATTTCCCTCGCCATCCTGAGGGGGTGCAGTTCAGCTCAAAATGTTACTTTTTGTGGCAAGATTAAGGCCTTGATATGAACGGGTTCATGTCACAATTTCAAAGAATAATCCCGCAGTTGTCCCTGTTGCCATGTTCAATAATTATTTCTCAATTAATACCATGAAGACAAATTAACCAGTCAATATCACGTTGCTATTTGTGGGGGCTGGCTGTGCACAAATTGGTTAATCCATTTCTGACACTGTAACAGTGCTGGCTCTTCAAAGTATTTGAATGTTTCTAAAACACTTTGGAATTTCTGTTCATCAAGTCTTGTATTTCAATGCAAATGCTTCCTTTTGATACTAGGGATTCCTGACTAGGTCAAGTATTTCCTTTATTTTTTAGTTAATTAAGTAATAAGTATTTTTATCTCAAAAACAAAGAGATTTCATTGTTAATATTAGAGAATTGATGAAAGGTTTATAAATAAAACCTGAAGGAAATAGTGATGGCTGAACAATAGTGCATGCAGGAACACCATCAAAATAACATTTCCACTGAACATCTCTTCACACATTTAAGAGAAACACTGAAAGTTAACAAATTATTTAAAGATTAGGAAGGATAACTACATCGGAATCATACTTTGATCACATGATGTGGAATGTTTAATGAAGGTAATGGAATCCTCGTTCTCTGATTGGACAGCCAACCACATCTTCCTGCTTTTATTATTCATTCCTTTTGAAATAAAAGCCAACACTCCATTTGCCTTCCTGATCACCCACTGAGCTAGGATGGTGACTTTTTTTGATTCATAAGCAAGAGAAAACCCTGAATCTTTCCGTTCTGCAGCATAATGCTGTTTACAGTAGAAGATCTGCTGTCCTTACCTGGTCTGGCCAACATGTAACTCCTCACCCATAGTAATGTGGTTAACCTTAACTGTTCTCTGGGCAATTAAGATGGGTAATAAATGCTGACCCAGTAACACAGACATACCATGGGTGAATATAGAACAACAAGGAACAAAGAACATTACAGCACAGGAACAGACCCTTCGGCCCTCCAAGCCTGCACCAATCCAGATCCTCTATCTAAACCTGCTGCCTATTGCCTACGGATCTGTATCCCTCTGCTCCCTGCTCAATCATGTGTCTGTGTAGATAAATCTTCAATGGCGCTATCATGCTCACCTCTACCACCTCCACTGGCAACACGTTCCAGGCACCCATCACCCTCTGCGTAATGAACTTTCCACACTTATCTCCATTTCCCTTCTCACTTTGAACTCATGACCCCTAGTAATTGAGTTCCTCACTCTGGGAAAAAGCTTTTTGCTATCCATCCTATCTATACCTCTCATAGTCAAAAATCACACAACACCAGGTTATAGTCCAACAGATTTAATTGGAAGCACACTAGCTTTCAGAGCGAAGCTCCTTCACCAGAGCGTCACTCCAAAAGCTAGTGTGCTTCCAATTAAACCTGTTGGACTGGTGTTGTGTGATTTTTAACTTTGTACACCCCAGTCCAACACCGGCATCTCCAAATTATACCTCTCATGATTTTGTTGACCTCAATCAGGAACCCCCCCTCAACCTCCATCTTTCTAATGAAAATAATTCTAATCAACCTGTCCTCATAGCTAGCACCCTCCATATCAGGCAACATCCTGGTGAATCTTCTCTGCACCCTCTCCAAAGCATCTACATCTTTTTGGTAATGAGGTGGCTAGAATTATACGCAATATCCCAAATGTGGCTGAACCAAAGTCTTATATAACAGTAACATGAATTGCCAACTCTTATACTGAATACCCCGTCCGATGAAGGAAAGCATACCGTATGCCTTCTTGACCACTCTATCAGCATTGCCACTTTCAGGGTATAATGGACCTGAACACCCAGGTCTCTCTGTACATCAATTTTCCCCAGGACTTTTCCATTTACCGTATAGTCCTCTCTTGAGCTGGATCTTCCAAAATGCACCACCTCGCATTTGCCTGGATTGAACTACATCTGCCATTTCTCTGCCCAACTCTCTAGTCTATCGATATTGAGCTGCATTCTCTGACAGTCCCTTCACTATCTGCTACCTCATCAGCCTTAGTGTCCAGAATATAGAAACAAAGTTCAGTGAAGTAACTCCACAGAGACTGGTATCCCATCGCCAACTCACCCTTTATTTATATGCGGCAAGTCTTTGACACTGATCCAGCTCCCTCAGAGCCAGCTCTCAGAGTGAACAGAACCTCTGACACTCATTAATACCTGTCAGCCAGGGCTCCCTGATTGTACTAGATTAACATCCCCAATGAGGGAACACCTTTTTACAATCAATACAAGTCAGGAGTGTGATGGAATATTCCCCACTTGCCTGCTGGGACCAGCTCCAAACACACTCAAGATGCTCATCTTTTTCTAGACTAAAGCAGCCCACTTGTTTAATGTCCCATCCATCACCTAAAACATCCATTTTCTACACCAGTAGCAGCAGAGCATACCATCTACTGCAGCAATACACCAAGGCTTGTTCGACATCACTTCCAAACCCATGACCACTTCGATCTAGAAGGACAAGGGCAACAGATACACGCAAACACCACCCACTTCAAGCTCCGTTACACGCCACTCACCATCCTGACTTGGAAATATATCCCTCTTCTTCTACTGTCACTGGGTCAAAATCCTGGAATTCCTTCCTTCAGGGCATTGTGGACCATCACACAGAACACAGCCTGCAGTGGTTCAAGAAGGTAGTTATCTCTACCTTCTCAAGGGAGGGGCAACTGGGGAGGGGCAATAAATACTGGCCGGCAAGACCCAAATCCACGTGAATGAATAAGTGAAAACAAAATTGATGCAGAGTGGCTATCTGAGAGAAATTGAAAGAATACACCCTCCTTAAAATCTCATCAACATTTAGGTAAAAGGAACAAAGCTAAAATGAGGAACAAGGCACTGTCGTGCATGTTAAAACAGAACAAAAAGTGATTGATAGAATTTCATAGAGAGTGAGAGGATAGGATTGAAATTTGTCATTGGACAAATTAAGTTCTCATAGAAGGAGAACACTTTCAAACTGACCTGAAAGGTCTAAAGGGTAATTAGTTTGTGAATTGTCCTGCCTCTGATACCTTCGGATGTGCCAGGTTTACTCCCTCCGGCTTTGAATTCACCCCAAATATCACACTGACAGCCACTGGAGTTCGTGCTAAATGTCACTTTCCCAGCAAACACTGTGGAATCCAGTCTCTGTAGATTTTTTTGTGTGATCCTTGACCTTTTCTGTTATAAAGTAAAACTTCACAGCTTTCATTGCCATCTGTGATAGACATAACCTCCAGCAGCATCGCACTGTGAGCAGACCTGAATCAGAAAACAAGCCGAGTGGAGAATGTTTGAAGATCTATTTGTGCAGTAAGATGCAGTCAACTCAGAGTGTGGCTGATCTTTGTGGAAACCACATGAGGAAACAACAGCAATTAACATCCCTATCCTCCTTCCATCTGTAAAGCCCCCAATTTACATTGCCTGTTCCAGCAGAAACATAGCAGTGGAGCGAGGAGGGGAACTGCAACTAAATAATGTCATTTACCTGCTCCAGCAGCCTTCCATTATGTTTTGATTGAAACCTATTCTTTTGAGTTTGAGGTCGGGACACAGACAGAAAGGAAGTAGGGTTGTGCTTTAGTTAGCTTATTGGATCCGAATGATGTTATTCCGGCCTGATCTGGGATTTCAATGAGAGGCCAGTGCAGGGGCAAATGAGCAGGGTCAGCTCATCCATCAAGTCGATGCTGGGACATGTAGTAAAAGTAAGGAGACAGACAGCCTTGTAATTGGTGATGCTTCTAGAGAGCAGGCAGAAAAGTGGAGGCCAAGATGTGATCAATAATGATTGTATTGAATGGTGGAGCAGGCTCGAGGGACTGAATGGCCTCCTACTGTTCCTAGTTCTGATGTTCTTTTTAAGTCCAAGGGTGAATTCCTGGACCCAAAGAGGGTTCAAAGCCAGGAAGGAAGCAAACATGGCACTTCCAAATGTATCAGAGGCAAGACAACTTAAAGATGAAGGATTCCTTTGAGAATGTTACCCCAGGCCTCAGGATGAAACCTCGGACACCTCTCAATGCTTAGCCTTCAGTTGTTTGAGGAGGTGACGAGACAGGTCAAGCAGTGGGTGTAGTGTATATGGACTTCAGCAAGGCAGTTGATAAGGTAGGTTCATTCATAAAGTCAGGAAGTATAGGCTATGGGAGATTTGGCTATCTGGATTCAGAATTGGCTGGCTGACAGAAGGCAGAGAGTGGTTGTCAATGGAAAGTATTCTGCCTGGAGGTCAGTGTTGAGTGGGGTCCCACAGGGCTCTGTTCTCGGACCTCTGCTCTTTGTAGTTTTTATAAATGACTTGGATGAGGAGATTGAGGGGTGGGTTAGTAAATTTGCCGATGACACAAAGGTTGGAGGTGTCGTTGATAGTACAGAGGGCTATTGCAGGCTGCAGCGTGACATAGACAGGATGCAGAGCTGGGCTGAGAAATGGCAGATGGCGTTCAACGTGGATAAATGCAAAGTGAGGCATTTTGGAAGGTTGAACTTGAATGCTGAATATAGGATTAAGACAGTATTCTTGGCAGTGTGGAGGAACAGAGGGATCTAGGTGTGCAAGTACATAGATCCCTCAAAGTTGCCACCCAAGTGGATAGGGTTGTTAAGAAAGCATATGGCGTTTTGGCTTTCATTAACAGGGGGATCGAGTTTAAGAGCTGTGAGGTTTGCTGCAGCTCTACAAGTCCCTGGTGAGACTACACTTGGAATATTGTGTCCAGTTCTGGTCACTCTACAAGGGGAAAGATTTGGAGGCTTTGGAGAGGGAGCAAAGAAGGTTTACCAGGATGCTGCCTGGACTGGAGGGCTTGTCTTATGAAGAAAGGCTGAATAGGCTCAGATTTTCTTCTCTGGAGAGAAGGAGGAAGAGAGGAGACCTGATCGAGGTGTACAATGAGAGGCATGGATAGAGTCAATAGCCAGAGACTTTTCCCCAGGGCAGGATTGAGTGGCACGAGGGGTCATAGTTTTAATGTGTTTGGGGGAAGGTATAGAGGAAAGGTCAGAGGTAGGTTCTTTATGCAGAGAGTTGTGAATGCATGGAATGCGTTGCCAGCTGTGGTGGTGGAAGCAGAGTCATTGGGGACATTTAAGACATGCACATGGATAGCAGTGAGTTGAGGGATGCGTAGGTCAGGTTATTATATTTTACATTAGGATTAAACCTCGGTACAACATCATGGGCCAAAGGGCTTGTTCTGTGCTGTACTTTTCTAAGTTCTATGTTCTGTGCTGAAAGTTTCTGTGTTCTATGTTCTGTGTTCTATAATCTCTGTTCTATGTTCTGTGGTCTATATTCTGTGTTCTATGATCTGTGTTCTATGTTCTGTGCTGTACGTTTCTGTGTTCTATGATCTGTGTTCTATGATCTGTGTTCTATGTTCTGTGTTCTATGTTCTGTGTTCTATGATCTGTGTTCTATGATCTGTGTTCTATGATCTGTGTTCTATGTTCTGTGTTCTATGTTCTGTGTTCTATGATCTGTGTTCTATGTTCTGTGCTGTACGTTTCTGTGTTCTATGATCTGTGTTCTATGATCTGTGTTCTATGTTCTGTGTTCTATGTTCTGTGTTCTATGTTCTGTGTTCTATGATCAAAGTGAATCCGTGCTATTATTGGCTCAGAGAGAGAATCAAGGGAAGAAGGTGAACAATAACTGCCTGCGACAATATTCCAACAAAGCTCAACATGAGCTGGAGGAACAGCACCTTGTTTTCCTCTGGGGTACTTCGCAGCCATAAGGCCTCAATATTGCGTTTTCCAAAATCACAGTTTACGCTCTGCACTCTATTTTTCTTGTATCCCACCTTCCCTCGCTGTGTCATGTTTATGTGTTGAGGCTTTGCTCTCTGCAAACTGGACTTTTTCACCCATCTTACATTTTAATCACTCATTTATCATCACTGTCACTATCTTAGTCTTTGGGTGTGGTCACCTTCACAATCTGTCCCTCACATTTGCTCCTCCTTCCTACCAGCCAACAGCATTAAAAAAAACATCATTTCCAGCTCCTTTCAGTTCCAAAGAAGAACCATCCTGGACTGAAAACATTAACTTCTTTACTCTCTCCACAGAGGCTGCCAGATCTGCTAAGTTTCTCCATCATTCTGTGTAATTTTTGTTCCACATTAAGATGGCAGCTTCACAGCCATTTGAGAGGAACATTAGATTTCAGTGGCCAGGCTGTCTATCAGGTAGTGATCAATTAGTTAGTGCTTTTCACAAATTTTCATGCAGTTGAGAAAAGGATCCAGCCTAATCCCAGAAGAGAAATCCTGCATTCGTATAGCACCATATCATATTTCTCCCAGATTTCTTCTGAAACTGCTTTATGCACAACAGGCAGCTACTGGTTACGCATTAATTACAACAAGGAATGCAAATAGCAGTTTCCTCCGGGTGCTCCGGTTTCCTCCCACAGTCCAATGATGTGCGGGTCAGGTGAATTGGCCATGCTAAATTGCCCGTAGTGTTAGGTAAGGGGTAAATGTAGGGGTATGGGTGGGTTGCGCTTCGGCGGGTCGGTGTGGACTTGTTGGGCTGAAGGGCCTGTTTCCACACTGTAAGTAATCTAATCTTTAGACGAGTGGACATGCCATCTATTCTGCCAGAGGGAGTAGGCCACAGAGCAGAACGACCTCCCTGTCCTTTTGTGAATAATTAAATTAATTAAACACAATGAAGCGATGGATAATGGTTTAAGTCGACAGCATGGATTGATCAATTTCCACGGATAACACTCAGTTGTGACCATGGGATCTTCTGTGGGGTCTGAAGGGCTATCGTCCAGGGTGAGGAGTCTGTGGTCAGCAGTATAGGGTCTGAGAATCTCGGAGTCTGAGGGTCTGGGACTGTGGGATATGGAGACATGGGGATATTGGGATATAGAGGCCTGGCAAATAAGGGTCTGGGTTCCAGTGTTCTAACAATCTAGGCATCTGGGGTATGGGGGTCTGGGAGTCTGAAGGTCTGAGAGTATGGGGGTCTGTGAGTCCGAAGGTTTGAGAATATGGGAGTCTGAGAATATAGGGATCTGGGGTGTGGGGATCTGATGTAAGGGGTCCTACTAGTCTGGGGTATAGGAATCAGGGTCCTGGCATATGAGAGTCTGGTTAACTGCAGTCTGGATAACTCTGGTGTGGGTGTCTGGGGGTCCTGCCTCAGTGATGCTGCCCTCTTAGACAAGACTGACTCCAGAGCCTTAGAGTCCTACTATATAGAAACAGACCCTTCAGTCCAACTTGTCTGTGCTGACCCGATAATCTAATCTGATCTAGTCCCATTTGCCAACATTTGGCCCATATCCTTCTAAACCCTTCCTATTCATATACCCATCCAGATGTCTTTTAAATGTTGTAATTGTACCAGCCTGCACCACTTCCTCTGGCAGCTCATTCCATGCATGTACCACCCTCTGTGTGAAAACGTTGCCCCTTAGGTCTCTTTTAAGTTTTTCCCCTCTCACTGTCAGCCTATGCCCTCTAGGTTTGGATTCCCGTGCCTTGGGGAAGAAGAGCTTGGCTATTCACCTTATCCCTTCTCCTCAAGATATGATAAACCTCTATAACTTCACCCCTCAGCCTGCAGGGGATAAAGGCCCCACTTTATCCAGCCTCTTCCTATCACTCAAACCCTCCAACCCTGGCAACATCCTTGGACATCTTTTCTGAACCTTTTCATGTTGAGCAACTCCATAGGAGGGAGACCAGAATTGAACACTGTGTATAAAAAGTGGCCTAACCAATATCCTATACAGCCACAAGATGACCTCCCAACTTCTATACTCGATGCTCTGACCCATACAGGTAAGTGTACCAAATGTCTCCTTCACTACCCTGTCGAAATTTGAATCTACTTTCAAATGTCTCAATTCAGCAACATTCTCCAGGGCCTGACCATGAAGTGTATCAGACCTGTCCTGAGTTGCCTTTCCAAAATGCAGCACCTTATTTATTTTATCTAAATTAACCTCCATCTGCCACTCCTCAGCTCATTGGCCGATCTTTTCTGTTATTTATTCATTTTGTGGGATGTGGTCTTTGTTGGCTGGGCCCATTATTCATTGCCCGGCCCTAGTTGCCCCTAGAGAAGATGGTGCTCAGCTGCTTTCTTAAACTGCTGCAGTCCACCTGCTGTGGGTTGGCCCACAATGCCCCTAGAGACGGAGTTCCAGGATGTTGACCCAGCAGTGGTGAAGGAACGGCAATATATTTTCAATTCAGGATGGTGAGTGACTTAGAGAGAAAGAGAAAGGGTGGTGTTCCCATGTATCTGCTTTTAGATGAAAATGGTCATGGGTTTGGAAGGTGCTAACAGAGGAACTTTGGTGAATTTCTGTAACACTTCTTATCGTTACTGCTGCTATTGAACGTCAGTGGTAGAGAGAACACATATTTGTGGATGTGAAGCAGGTTGCTTTGTCCTGGATAGTGTAAAGGTTCATGAGTGTTGTTGGAGCTACAACCATCCAGGCAAGTGGCGAATATTCCATCACACTCCTGACTTGTGCCTTGTAGATGGTGGACAGGCTTTGGGGAGTCAGGAGGTGAGTTATTCACTGCAGTATTCCTAACCTCTGACCTGCTCTTTTAGCCACTGTGTTCATGTGGTGAGTCCAGTTGAGTTTCTGGCCAATGATAACTGAATGCTGGTAGTAGGGTTTCAGTGGTGGTAACACCGTTGAATGCCAAGGGGAGGTGGTTAGAGTGTCTCTTATCGGTGATGGTCATAGCCTGATATTTTTGTGGCATGAATGTTACTTGCCACTTGTGACCACCCAAGTTTGGATATTGATCAAGGTCCCATTATAGACTGAGATAAACTTCTTCACTGTCCACTATGCCACCAATCTTAGTGTCATCTGCAAACCTACTAACTATACCTCCTATGCTCACATCCAAATCATTGATAGAAATGACAAAAAGTGGTGGACCCAGCAAAGATCCTTGTGTCACACCACTGCTCACAGGCCTCTAGCCTGGAAAACAACCTTCAACTACCACCTTCTGTCTCCTACTTTCAAACTAATTTTGCATCTAATTGGCTGGCTCCCCTTAGATTCCATGTGTGATCTAACTTTGCTAATCAGTCTACATGCAGAATCTTGTTGAACACCTTTGTAAAGTCCGTATAGACAATGTCCACTGCTCTGCCTTCACCAGTCTTCTGTATCACCTTCTCAAAAAGCTCAATCAAGTTTTTGAGACATGATTTTCCAAGCACAAAGCCACGTTGACCATCCCTAGTCAGTTCTTTCCAAATGCAAGTAAATCCTGTCTCTCAGAATCTTCTCCAACAACTTACCTCCCACTGATGTCAGGTTCACAGGTCTGTATTTCCCTGGCTTTTTCTTGCAGCCTTTCTTAAATACTGGCAGTATATTAGCAACCTTCCAGTCTTCCGTCACATCATTTTGGCTGTTAATGATACAAATATCACAGCAAGGGGCCGGCAATCACTTCCCTAGCTTCTCACAAAGTTTTGAGATACACCTAATCAGGTCCTAAGGATCTATCTATCATTATGTGTTTTAAGATATCCAGCACCTCCCCCTTCTGTAATATGGACAATTTTGAAACCTGTTTTGTGTCCACTACACCTCTCGAAGGAGGATCAGCTGATTCTCAGGAATCCCACCAGACTGTTTTATTTCCAAAAGTCTTATCTTGAGGATACAGCTCTCTGGAGGAAAGTGAGGACAGCAGTTGCTGGAGCTCGGAGTCTAAAAGTAAGGTGTCGGAAAAGCACAGCAGGTCAGGCAGCTTCCGAGAAACAGGAGGATCCTGAAATATCGACTCTCCTGATCCTCGGATACTGCCTGAACGGCTGTGTTTTTCCAGCATCTCACTTTTTGATACAGGTCTCAGGCACAATCTTCCCATTCCTTCTCCACATCTCCATCGCATATAACAATTAATGTCAAAGTTACATCCTCTTATATTAACATATAAGAGGATGTCATGAGCATATGAAAATGAATATTTTCATCAGCATTCAGACTGTAAAAAGACAATGTGGTCAAGGAGAATACTGAGATACAGACTACTAGACTAGATGGGATTAACGTTCACAGGGAGGAGGTGTTAGCAATTCTGAAAAGTGTGAAATAGATAAGTCCCTTGGGCTGGATGGGATTTATCCAAGGATTCTCTGGGACGCCAGGGAGGATATTGCAGAGCCTTTGACTTTGATCTTTATGTCATCATTGCCTACAGGAATGGTGCCAGAAGACTGGAGGATAACAAATTTTGTCCCCTTGTTCAAGAAGGGGAGGAGAGACAACCATGATAATTATAAACCAGTGAGCCTTACTTCAGTTGTGGGTAAATTGTTGGAAAGGGTTATAAGAGATAGAATGCATAATCATCTGGAAAAGATAGTCAACACAGTTTTGTGAAGGGTAGGTTGTGCCTCACAAACCTTATTGTGTTCTTTGAAATGGTGACCAAACAGCTGGATGAGGGTTAGTTTTTAATAAGGTTCCCCATGGTGGGTTATTGGAGAAAAAATGGAGTCTTGGGATTGAGACTGATTTAGCGGTTTAGATCAGAAATTGGCTAGTTGTAAGAAGACAGAGGATGGTGGTTGATGAGAAATGTTCATCCTGGGGGGTTCAGTTACTAATGGGGTATCAGAGTGATCTGTTTTGGGTCCACTGCTGTTTGTAATTTTTATAATGATCTGGATGAGGTTAGAAAATTCACAAATGACACTAAGGCCAGTGGAGTTGTAGACAGTGCAGAAGGATGTTGTAGGTTACAGAGGGACATAGATAAGCTGCAAAGCTGGGCTAAGATGTGGCAAATGAAGTTTAATGCAGAAAAGTGTGAGGTGAATCACTTTGGAAAGAGGAACAGGAATACAGGGCTAATTGTAAGAATCTTAGTACTGTCATTGAACAGAGAGATCTCGGTGTCCATGCGCATAGATCCTTGAAAGTTGCCACCCAACTTGATAGGGTTGTTAAGAAGGCATACGGTGTATTAGCTTTTATTGGTAGAGGGATTGAGTTTCAGAGCCACAAGGTCATGTTGCAACTGTAGAAAACTCTGATGCAGCCATGCTTGAATTATTCCATACAGTTTGGTCACTGCATTATAGAAAGGATGTGGAAGTATTGGAAAGGGCAGAGGAGATTTACCAGGATGTTGTCTGGTATGGAGGGAAGGTCTTATGAGGAAAGGCTGAGAGACTTGACGTTGTTTTCATCAGAGAGAAGGTTAAAAGTTGACTTAATAGAGATATATAAGAAAATCAGAGGATAGATAGGGTGGACAGTGAGAGCCTTTTTCCTCAGATGGTGATGACTAGCATGAGGGGACACAGCTTTAAATTGAGGGGTGATAGATATAGGACAGATATCAGAGGTAGTTTCTTTACTCAGAGAGTAGTAAGGGCATGGAATACCCAGCCTGTAACAGTAGTAGACTCGCCACATTTAAGGGCATTTATATGGTCATTGGATAAACATATGGATGAAAATGGAATAGTGTAGGGTAGATAGGCTTCCGATTGGTTCCACAGGTAGGCGCAACATCAAGGGCTGCTGGGCCTGTACTGCGCTGTTATGTTATATGTTCTACATGCATTCTCAGTAAAATATTTTTTTCCCAACAGCCAGTGAAAGTAATTACTTCAAATGGGTTTAAGGCAGACTGAGATAGATAGTTGATCAGCAGGAAGAGAAAGGTTATCAGGGGCTATCAGGGGAATGTGGAGGAATCAGAGTCACCATGATCTTTCTAAAATAAAACTAGACTTCCTGTCCTTACCCCTCACAACCCCATACACTCTGTACATCCCATTAATGCCACCTCACCTTCTGCTCACCGCCATACCTCACGCCATCCACACCAAAGTATGTCTCTGTATCAACACCCAAGACCTTTATAGTCCCTGTGTCAACTTATTGCCCACTGCTGATCCCCTTACTCATCAACTATTTCCTTTCCACCTTATAAACCAACTGACTGCATTTCTATTATGGACTGCTCTTAGGACCGGTGTTAAAATGAAATAAAATAAAACTCTCAAATTTATATTAATGAGAGTAATAATCTATTTAACTGAAAAAACTTACATAATTTATTTGATTGAGCAGCATTTGTATTCACATCATCCCCCACTTTAGAAGCACTTGACATTGTCAATTGAATTGGAGCTGACAGACATCTATGTTCATGAAAATGTTTTGAAACCAATCATGTAACATATGCACTGTTAACAAACTGACATATTATGCACTATCTTTTCATATTATGATTTTTTTTGCAAAATCATAACGTCCAGGAGTTTTAAGAGCTTGATAATTTGATAGTTGCTGTGAGCTTGGCAATTTCAATAAATTTATTTATTATCAATGCGTATTCTTGTCTGCTTTTAACAACATTGAAGGACATTTGACCTGTCCTAGAAAGCATCTTATCTTCCAAAGGTGCCCCTTGGCCCAACTAAAAGAGGGGGCCACCTCTCATGGGGTAAACCTAATACCCCTCCCCCAACATCCCCTCCCCCCTCCCCCCCAAAGAGTTCCAATAACTCAAGATCTATTCCTGAAAGGTCTAAAAGCCATGAGTCAAAAAGTGGATCTGACTGAAGGGAGCTTGATCCAACTTGTACAGCTGTCTCTATGCGAATTAAAGCCCATTCCTTGGCGTGTGTGAAAATGTAGACCACATACATGCTTTGTATCTTTTGTACATTGCAGAAACAAATTAAAGTGTCTCTAATCTGGAACTCTGATTCGCAAAAGTATGCATTGCTGCACAGAAACCCTGGGAGCAGTCAATTTTCAATCAGAGGTCTTTTTACTTCTCAGAGAAGCATCATTTTAATGTTAAACATCCCTGACATCCCCAGATAAGATGGCTCCGGATGAGTATATTTGCATCACTCCTCTGTAGCTACCAGACTGTCTGACGCTATCCTGGCTCAGTCATTTCTGGACTTGCTGTATTTACCATCACTTGGCATTAGGTGTTGCTCTAAATAAGCAAGTACTGACTTAATCTCATTCAGGCTGCAAAATAGTTTAAATTACATTATAGCTAATATTTGTTCAGACAAGCCTGGGCAAAGACCCACATTTATATAAAGTAAGGTATCACACAGCCAATTCTGTTCGAAAAATCACACTTTGTCTCCTGATTTGGGGGGAACGCATTCAAATTCATCAAATGCATAGACATTGAAAATCCTCACTGACCGGTGCCACAATGGAACAGATTCAGAAATAGTTTGGTCATTGGTCATTCGGTGCAAAATTGGACTAAAGACAGGAGAGAGATAGTGGTGATAGTGACTCCTTGGGTGAGTGGAGGCCATTGCCCAGTGGGATATCGCAGGGATCAGTGTTGTGTCCGTCATGTTGTGTGTGTGTGTGTGTGTGTGTGTGTGTGTGTGTGTGTGTGTGTGTGTGTGTGTGTGTGTGTGTGTGTGTGTGTCCAGGTGATTAATAGTGAGGAAGAAGGTGTTAGGTTACATGAAGATGTATATGGGATTGTCAGCTGGGCAGATGGAATTTAATTCTGATAAATATGAGGTGATGTGCTTTGAAGAAGGAGCAAGACAAAGGAGCAGACATGGGAGTACGAGGGAGCTCAGAGGAGCTGAGGAATGTTGGTGTTTGTGCACAGATCCTGAAGTTGCCAGGAGAGATCAGCAGGCTAATTAAAAGGCATGCAGGACACTTGCCTTGTCACAGCAAAGATTCTAAGAGCAGGGAGGTGATGCGAGAGCTGGACAGTCCGACTTTTTTCTCTGCTTTGCCCTGACTGTTTGACTTGCTCCTTTTCCCGACTGTACCAGTCTCAAATTGATCCCTTTCCTCACTATCTCCGAGGGTCTCACCCCCCCATCTCCCCCGCCACCCCACCCCACCCCTCTCCCCACCTTACTCGTGTAAATCCTCCAGTGTAAGGCAGCTCGAGCGAATCTCCTTGCCAGTATATTAACCTCCTTCCAATTCAGATAAAATCCATCCTTCTTGTACAGGTCACTTCAACCCCAGAAGAGATTCCAATGATCCAAAAATGTGATCCCTTTTCCCCTCAGCCGGGGCACTGGGCTAATTCCAGTGAGGGACAGAGGCCAATCCGAAATGGTCCTCAAATGGCAGGGGATCAAGATGGAGATTGCAATGATGCCACACAGACATTAACGTGGTGCTTCTCAGAAGAGCTCATGGAATCATGATGGACTGACCAATTATCCCTGAAGTCCCTATAATTTCAGGGTCATTCAGTCATTTCAACTGAATGGGATTCTCTCTCTCATACTGTAAGAAGTCTGATGGGCTCTTGTTTCTGCCTGTCTGTGGAGGGACATCCTCAGCATGCGATTGAGGGACACAGCACTAGGTAAGGAAGTGGCAGCTGCAAGTCACCTCCTGGCCCTCTACTGTGTCCATACCCATTACACGCACGACCTTTCTCGTAGGAACCTCTCCCTGTCTCTCTTGGGAGCTTCGGTGATGTTGTGTCCCTGGCTCCTGGGTTTGCTGTCAGTGACGTGGAGCTGCCAACTGCGTTCATGCCTGGTGCCACCTAATTCTGTCAGGTATCCTTTCTGAAGCAAAGAGGGATTCTACAAAGGTGGATGAGAATACTGTCAACGCACTCACACTCAATCCCTCTGACACCTGCAAATTCCAGTGGGTTCAGAGAATGTTTTTCTTTAGTTCAGTCCGAGAGTGTGACCATCACTGGGTGTGTCAATATTTGTTCCCCATCCCTAATTGCCCCTTATGAAGGTGGGGGTAAGCTTCCTTTTTGAATTGCTGTCATCCATGTGCTGTAGGTAGAGCCACCATGCCCTGAGGGAGGGAATTCAAGGATTTTGACCTAGTGACACTAAAGGAACAGTGATGAATTTCCAAGTCAGGATGGTGAGTGACTTGGAGGGGAACTTGCAGGGGGTGGTACGCCCATGTACCTGCTGCCCTTGTCCTTCTTGATGGAAGTGGTCATGGGTTTGGAAAGTGCTGTCTGAGGATCTTTGGTGAATTCCTGCAGTGCATCTTGCAGATGGTACACACTGCTGCTACTGAACGTTAATGGTGGAGAGAGAAGATGCTTGTGGTGTGTTGCCAATAAAGCAGATTGCTTTGTAAATGGTGTTAAGCTTCTTTTACACAATAGACAATAGGTGCAGGAGTAGGCCACTCTGCCCTTCGAGCCTGCACCACTATTCAATATGATCATGGCTGATCATCCTTAATCAGTATTCTGTTCCTGCTTTATCTCCATAAGCTTATTTCCACTATCCTTAATAGCTCTATCCAACTCTTTCTCAAATGAATCCAGAGACTGGGCCTCCATTGCCTTCTAGGGCAGAGTATTCCACACACCCACCACTCTCTGGGTGAAGAAGCTTCTCCTCATCTCTGTCCTAAATGGTCTACCCCGTATTTTTAAGCTGTGTCCTCTGGTTCGGCACTCACCCATCAGCGGAAACATGTTTCCTGCCTCCAGAGTGTCCAATCCTTTCATAATCTTATATGTCTCAATCAGATCCCCTCTCAGTCTTCTAAACTCAAGGTTATACAAGCCCAGTCGCTCCAGTCTTTCAGCGTAAGGTAGTCCCGCCATTCCAGGAATTGACCTCGTGAAACTACGCTGCACTCCCTCAATAGCCAGAATGTCTTTCCTCACATTTGGAGACCAGAACTGCACACAGTACTCCAGGTGTGGTCTCACCAGGGCCCTGTACAGCTGCAGAAGCACATCTTTGCTTCTATACTCAATCCCTCTTGTTAAGAAAGCCAGCATGCTATTAGCCTTCTTCACTAGCTACTGTACCTGCATGTTTACCTTCATTGACTGGTGTACAAGAACACCCAGATCTCTTTGTACTGTCCCTTTACCTAACTTGACTCCATTTAGGTAGTAATCTGCCTTCCAGTTCTTGCCACCAACGTGGATAACCATACATTTATCCACATTAAACTGCATCTGCCATGTGTCTGACCACTCACCTAACCTGTCCAGGTCACCCTGTAATCTCGTAACATCCTCCTCACATTTCACCCTGCCACCCAGCTTTGTATCATCAGCAAATTTGCTAATGATAGTAACATCTTCTATATCATTAACATATATTGTTAAAAGCTGCGGTCCCAGTACTGATCCCTGCGGTACCCCACTGGTCACTGCCTGCCATTCAGAAATGGAGCCGTTTATCACTATTCTTTGTTTCCTGTCAGCCAACCAACTTTCAATCCAAGTTAGTACTTTGCCCCCAATACCATGCGCCCTAATGTTGCTCACTAACCTCCTTTGTGGGACTTTATCAAAAGCTTTCTGAAATTCCAGGTACACTACATCTACTGGATCTCCCTCATCCATCTTCAGAATTACAACCTAAAAAAATTCCAGAAGATTAGTCAAGCATGATTTCCCGTTCATAAATCCATGCTGACTCTGACCTATCCTGTTACTGCTATCCAGATGTGTTGTAATTTCATCCTTTATAATAGACTCCAGCATCTTTCCCACCACTGAGGTCAGACTAACTGGTCTATAATTTCCTGCTTTCTCTCTCCCACCTTTCTTAAAAAGTGGTACATTAGCCACCCTCCAATCCACAGGAACTGATCCCAAATCTATCAAACTCTGGAAAATAATCACCAACGCATCCACAATTTCTCGAGTCACCTCCTTCAGTACCCTGGGATGTAGACCATCAGGCCCCGGGGACTTACCAACCTTCAGACCTAACAGTCTCTCCAACACCAATTCCTGGCAAATAAAAAATTCCCTTAAGTTCAGGTCCTTCAGCCACTGTTACCTCAGGGAGATTGCTTGTGTCTTCCCCAGTGAACACAGATCTGAAGTATCAATTCAATTCTCCTGCCATTTCTTTGTTCCCCGTAATATATTCCCCTGTTTCTGTCTTCAAGGGCCCAATTTTAGTCTTAACCATTTTTTTGCCTTTCACATACCTAAAAAGCTTTTGATATTCTCCTTTATATTATTGGCCAGTTTACCTTCGTGCCTCATTTTTTGTCTGCGTATTTCCTTCTTAGTAATGCTCTGTTGTTCTTTAAAAGCTTCCCAGTCCTCTGTTTTCCCACTTATCTTTGCTATGTTATACTTTTTCTCTTTTAACTTTATGTTTCTTAACTTCCCTCATCAGCCACGGCCGTCCATGCCTCCTCCTGGGATCTTTCTTCCTTTTTGGAATGAACTGATCCTGCATCTTCTGAATTATACACAGAAATATCCATCATTGTTCCTCCACTGTCATCCCTGCTAAGGTATTGCACCATTGAACTTTGGCCAGCTCCTCCCTCATAGCTCCATAGTTCCCTTTATTCAACAGAAATATTGTCACTTCCGATTGTACCCTCTCCCTCTCAAATTGCAGATTGAAGCTTATTGTATTATGGTCACTACTTCCCAATGGCTCCTTCACTTCGAGGTCCCTGACCAATTCTGGTTCATTACACAATACCAGATCCAGAATTGCCTTCTCCCTGGTCGGCTCCAGCACCAGCTGCTCTAAGAATCCATCTCTGAGGCACTCCACAAAGTCTCTTTCTTGATGTCCAATACCATCCTGTATTCTCCCAGTCTACCTGCATGTTGAAATCCCCCATATCAACATCTTTGTGACAGGCCAATTTCAGCTCCTGATTTAACTTACATCCAATATCCAGACTACTGTTTGGGGGCCTGTAGATAACTCCCAAGAGGGTCTTTTTACCCTTAGAATTTCTCAGCTCTATCCACACTGACTCTACATCACCTGATTCTAGGTCCCCCCGCGCAAGGGACTGAATATCATCCCTTACCAACATGGCCACCCCACCCCCTCTGCCCGTCAGTCTGTCCTTACGAAAGCACGTATAGCCTCGAGTGTTCATTTCCCAGGCCCTGTCTACTTGAAGCCACGTCTCAGTTATCCCCACAATATCGTATCTGCCAATTTCCAAAAGAGCCTCAAGCTCATCCATCTTATTTCTAATGCTTCGTGCATTCACGTATAGTATTTTTAATTTGTTACTCTCCTCACCCTTCCCATCAACCCCTATTTCACTCAACCTTACAGCCTGATCCCTTTCTGAGTTTTCTGCCTCATTGATACTGATAGTGTTGCTGGAGCTGTACCCATCCAGGCAAGTAGAAATATTCCCATCACACAAAAAAACCATAAGAACTGTGAATGCTGGAAATCAGAAGCAAAAACAGAAATTGCTGAACAATCTCAGCAAGTCCCACAGCATCTGTGAAGGAAAAGCAGAAAAGTTCTGAAGGAGGTGGCACAGTGGTTCAGTGGTTAGCACTGCTGCCTCACAGCACCAGGGCCCTGGGTTCATTTCTCAGGTGACTGTCTGTGTGGAGTCTACACATTCTCCCCGTGTCTGCATGGGTTTCCTCTGGGTGCTCAGGGCTTCTGACTGGAATGTCCATTCTCCTGTTCCTTTGATGCTGCCTGACTACTGCGCTTTTCCAGCAACACATTTTTAAGCTCTGATCTCCAGCATCTGCAGTCCTCACTTTCTCCTAGTTGATTTTTTACTCCCACAGTCCAAAGATGTGCAGTTTAGGGTGAATTGGTCATGCTAAATTGCCCATGATGTTAGGTGCATTAGTTAGGAGTACACATAGGGTAGGGGAGTGGGTCTTCAGAGGGTCTGTATGGATTCGTTAGGCCAAATGGCCTGTTTCCATACTGTAGGGAATTTAACTTAAAGGGTCACTGGATCCAAAACATTAACCCTGATTTCTCTCCACTGATGCTGCCTGACCTGCTTATGTTTTCTGCAATTTCTATTTTTATTTCCATCACACTTCTGGGATGTGCCTTATGGACAGTGGACAGGCTTTGAGGAGTCAGGAGGTGAGTTACTTGCTGCAAGATTCCTTGCCTCGACCTTTCCTGTAGACACTGTGATTATGTGGCTGTTGCATCATGCGTGTTGATTGGCTCAATACTGAGCCCTTTGCACTATAAACATTGAAACCACTCGTTAAGAAAAATATACCAATGCTCAGTTTTATAATTAAGAATTGATCCAGCATCAACTGCTGCTTATAGAATCAAGTTTAACAAGTTTGAAAGTGTTTCTCAATTTCATTTCTGAATGTTCCGACTCACTCTTTCTAAGCGTGCCCCCTTATACTCAACTCCTTCGGTGCACAGAATTTTTTTTTGATTTCTAGTCATCCTCAATCAAATCTTCCCTGAAACCTCGGAATGGCAAGCAATACATTCCCTGAACTAGGTCATTATTGATGAGTGCAGTAAGTAATGGCAGGCTATTTGACTTCAGGGGCTTCACAACCATGGTCAATGCAACTTTCAGCCAAGATCCAGTCATGTAGATGTCTGGCAAAGGGTAGAGAGAGTTTGTCAAAATGTAGTGTTCACCATTCTCGAGCTTGAAGCTTATCTCTTCACCAATCAGATATGGGCTGCTTTGCTTGGGAGACTCAGCTGAGAAAGACCACATGCCAGTAGGAGACAGGAGGTGGTGGAATAGATCGGAAGGAGCTAAATGATAACAAATATCTGGATTCACAATGAACCACTTTAGAAATGAATATCAAATGCAAACACAACTATCAGGGCACATGATGAGAATCAGTCAGTCGCAACTGACTCTAATGTTTTCGAGGTAGTTATGTGCTCTGAATTGTTCTCCCTTTTGAATTATAACACAGTGCACATCCAAAACATGAATAGAGTATTCGATGAAATAAAATGCATCGCCTCACTCGGAACATTGCAATGATAAAAGATGATTGGGAAACTTGTTCCTTTTCAAGCGAAGACATGACATACATCCCATTGATAACGACTTGGTATTCCACACAGATTAATGTTTTCTGACCAATAGAAGCAGAGTTTCAGCCACCTGCTGAAGCCTTCTGTGCACTATCCCCACCATCGACCAGGTCAGGAGTCACACGACACTAGATTATAGTCTAACAGGTTTATTTGAAATAACAAGCTTTCAGAGCACTGAAGTGATGCGAGCACCCAGGCACAGACCTTATAGTCAGAGAGATTAGACGATCATACAAACGGTGTGAATGGAGTCTCAACAGGTGACAAAGGGGCAGTGCTCCAAAAGCTTGTTTTTAGATAAACCTGTTGGACTATAACCTGGTGCAGTGTGATTTCTAACTTTGTACACCCCCGTCCAACACCAGCACCTCCTCATCATGACCACTGACCAGACAATAAAGCTCAAAAGGAGATCAATGGGAAATCAAACTTTAGCTCAAAGTTAGCTGTTTATTTTCCTTTATCATTGTGTTCAGACACATTTTTGGAGCAGGTAAGATTTGAACCCCAGTCTCCTAGCTCAAATGTATGGACACTACCACTGGATTATCAGAGCCCTTAGCCCTGGTTTAGCGGATCTGAATGCAGACCTGTTTCTGGTGCTGAAGCAGGGTTCATGCTGATGTGTGTAAGATCCAACTGGTGCATTTGCCAAGGAAGAAATAAGATTTGCTTTGGAGAGGAGTGTAAATGCTCTGTTTATGAACAAAGATGATTTTGTTTCAATGTGCTTAGTTCTGAAATAATAGCACTAGAAAATATCGAAATTTATGTTGGTGTTGCAATGGGAATAAATGGTAAGGTGTTCAAAATAAAATAGGACATTCACAAATTATTCTCAAAATAATATTGGTGACCAAGAATTAAAAACCTGTTTGAATAATCACATTGAAAACTTTTCTGGCATGATTGGGCACTTCAGCAGAAAACATCCTCTCTCTATCCCTCAGATTAACAAATACTCCTGATGTTTTTAAGAGTGGGTTACTATCACAGTTTCATTAGCAACGTTTTCCCTGGAGAACAAAATGCTGAGGTGAGGATCTGATTGGGGTATATAGCATTATGAGATCCACAGACAGAGAAGGTCATGAGGATCTCTTCCCTTTAGCAGACATGTAAAAGGATAGTTTTGTGTGGGGGAAGTCATACCTCACTAACTTGATCAGGTTTTTGAGGAGGTGATAAATATGATTGATCAGGGAAAAGCAGTTGATGTTGTCCATATGGACTTTGTCAAGGTCCCTCATGGCAGACTGATACAAAAGAAAAAGACCCATGGTATCAGGGGTGAGCTGGCAAGATGGACTGGCTTAGTCACAGGAGACAGAGAGTGGTGGTGGGAGGATGTTTTTCAGAATGGAGGGCTGTGATTAGAGGTGTTCCACAGGGATCAGTGCTGGGATCTCTGCTGTTCATAATCTACATACATGATTTGGAGGAAAATGTAGCTGGTCTATTTAGTAAGTTTGTGGACAATAAAAAGATTGGTGGAGTTGCGGATAGTGAGGAGGATTGTTAGAGGATGGGGAGAAAAATGGCAGATGGAGTTTAATCTGGAGAAGTGTCAAGAAGACCAAGTATAGGTGGAAATTATACAGTGAATGACAAAATCCTAAGGAGCATTGATATGCAGAGGGACCTGGATGTGCAGGTTCACAGGTTGCTGAAGGTGGCAGCGCAGGTCGATAAGGTGGTAAAAAAGGCCGATGACATGCTTGCCTTCATTGGAAGTGTCATTGAGTATAAGGACAGACAAGTTATACTGCAGCTTTATAGAACTTTAGTTAGGCCACACTTGTAATATTGTGTACAGTTCTGGTCACCACTCTATCAAAAGGATGTGGATGTTTTGGAGAGGGTAACGAAGAGGTTTACCAGGATGTTGCCTGGTCTGGGGGATTTTAGGATTCTAGGTTAGATAGACTGGTTTGTTTTCACTGGAATATAGGAGGTTGAGGGGTGGCCTGATGGAACATAGAACATAGTAAAGTACAGCACAGAACAGGCCCTTTGGCCCACGATGTTGTGCCAAGGTTTAATCTTAATGTAAAATATAATAACTTAACCTACGAACTCCTCAACTCACTGCTGTCCATGTGCAATGAAATTTATAAGATTGTGAATGGCATGGATAGAGTGGAAGGTATAAGGCTTTTTTCCAGTGTCCTGGGGTCAATTACTAGGGGACAAAGGTTCAAGGTGTGAGGGGGGCACGTTTAAAAGAGATGTGTGAGGAAGGTTTTTCACACAAAGGGTGGTGTACCTGGAACGTGCTGCCAGATGAAGGGTGGTGGAAGCAGACGCAGTAGCACCATTCAAGAAGGACCTGGACAAATAGATAAATAAGAAGGGAATAGAGGGATAGGATCCTGTAAGGGAAGAGAGGTTTAGGGTGGAAAGGCAAAATGTGTCAGCACAGGCTTGGAGGGCCAAATGGCCTGTTCCTGTGCTGTATTCTTGTCTGTTCTTAATTTTGTTTGTTCTTTGTTGTTCAAAGACTAGAGGTCATAAGTTTAAAGTGAGGATCAAGTCATTTAGAGGAGATGTGAAGAAAATATTTCTCACCCAGAGGGTGATAGAAATATGGAATGTGCTGCCTGTGATTTGGTGGGAGATACTCTCACAATATTCAATGAGCATCTGAATGGGCACTTCAAATGTCAGGCACAATAGGCTTTGGACCAAGTGCAGGTAATTAGGATTAGTGTAGTTTAGTATTTATTGGTTGGCATAGACCTGGTGGGCAGAAGGGCCTGTTTCTACACTATATGACTCTATGACTGTGAGTCAGAATGGACTACTGCCAAAAAACATACTTTTTTAATCAAGATATATCATTACCCAGTTGCAAGCAAACAAATTTGAAATAATCGAAAGTGACTCTTAAAAAGCTATTCAAATCCCTGTACAAGACACAGTGATGTACGCTGTTTTACTTTTTGTAAACTAAATATTTTGCAACTACCAGGAACTTGTAAAATGCACAAAAACTGATGTTTACCAAGCTGAAACTCAGCACAATCTGCAACAACAATAAAAACAGGGTTTTTTTTATCATAACTATAACGGAAGGAGACATTAGAAGGTGCTTCACTGGATTTGAAACATTAACTCTGCTTTCTTCCCAAAGATGCTAAGTTTCCCCATCAATTTTTGTTATTTGTTTCAGAAAGTGCTTTCCCAGAACAAACAAAATGAGGGAGATGGAGCTATCAGTGCAAGCGGGCAAGGCTTTGGTCAAAATTAATGATAACGATTTGAAACTTTAAAACAGAAAGTGTTGAGATTTCCAGCAGGTCTGGCAGAAACTGTGGAGCCAGGAGCAGTGGTCATATCAGAATCTGATAAAAGGCTGAAGGACACGCACAATGCTGAGAAATGTGGTAGAATCAGTGGTGAAATCCAGTGAGATCTCTCTTGAGTTCAACAGCAAAATCTTGCACCTTTTAATGAAGTTCTGGGCATTCAGGTCAGGTGTTTACTAGCCAGTGACAAATAGCCAGTTATGGGGGATTATTGCTTGTTAATGACCTTCACTAATATACAGCTTCCTATTTTACTGTACACAATTTGCAAACTAGACACTGAGAATTTCTAGCAGGGAGTCAGAGTGGGTACCTGAGGATTTCAGCTCACCCCTGTCTTGGACAGACTCCATGTTGGACACCATTCCTGATGAAGAGTGTATGTTCCCCTGTTCTTCGGATGCTGCCTGACAGGATGGACTTTTCCAGCATCACACTTTTTGACACCAACTTCCACAAGAGAAGCTAACAATATACAAAAGCAAACCTCTCCAGTCCATTCAGCTTTCACAGCTTGACTTCCTTCCAGTTTTGAACGGGAGTGATCCACGGGAACAGTCAGTTTCCTGCTGAGACATGTGTCAAACTGATGGTCGATAGTAATAATCAATGCTGCCATCTCATTCCAATTCCTCTCTGAAGGTCAAAACTCCCATGTCACCACATGCATTCCTCTCGTTTCAAAATTCCACAGACATGGCAAGTCATTGGAGTCACTAAGGTAAATGATGAAGGGCTTTTACCCGAAAACGTCGATTTCGCTGCTCGTTGGAAGCTGCCTGAACTGCTGTGCTCTTCCAGCACCACTGATCCAGAGATTGGAGTCACTAAGCCTCATCTGCCACTGGCAGGCTCTCCTCCTAACCTCTACCCTCACTTCAGTAAGGCCTTTCTCCTTCTCAAGCTTGTAACTTGGATCTTCTGATATGGGTGTCACTGAGTTAGATTTGACGAATGTGTTCAGTAAATGCAATATTCTGCAAGGTGCTCTTTTTATCTCCTCATTTCTTGTTCTAGATCTAAAATGCTTGGATAATGATCAGGGAGATGATAGCTTAGTGTTAACATCATTAGACTATTCAGCCAGAGACCCAGGGAATGTTCTGGGGTCCTGAGTTCAAATCCTGCTACAGAAGATGGTAGAATTTGAGCTCATTGAATATTTCGAATTAAAAGTGTTATGGTGGCCATGAATCCATTGTTGATTGTCAGAAAAAACCCATCTGGTTCACCAATGCCCTTTAGGGAAGGAAACTGCCATCCTTTACAGGTCTGAGACAAAAAAAAACTGCAGATGCTGGAATCCAAAGTCGACAGACTGGAAGCTGGGAGAACACAGCAAGCTAGGCAGCACCAGGAGGCTGGAAGAAATTAAAGGGGGTGTCGGGGAGAGGGTGGTGAAGTGAGGATAGGTGAAGACAGGTCGAGGGTACAACCTGGTTGGTCAATGGGAGGCATGAATCTGGTTGGTGGCAGGGAGGGGTGAAAGGGAGTCAGGGGATGGGGAGGGAGTTATCTAAAATTGGAGAACTCAGTGTTGAGTCCTTCAGGTTATAGGAGAAAGTGAGGTCTGCAGATGCTGGAGATCAGAGCTGAAAATGTGTTGCTGGAAAAACGCAGCAGGTCAGGCAGCATCCAAGGAGCAGGCGATTCAACGTTTCGGGCATAAGCCCTTCTTCAGGAATGGATTCCTGCTCCTTGGATGCTGCCTGACGTGCTGCGCTTTTCCAGCAACACATTTTCAGCTCCTCCAGGTTATAGGCTGCCCAGGCGGAAGATGAGGTGCTGTTCTTCCAATAAACGCTGTGATTTGTTGTGGCAATGGAAGAGGCCGAGGATGGTTATGTTGGAAAGGGAGTGGGAAGGGGAATTGAAATGGGCAGTGACTGGGAGGTCACTCAGTTCCCTCAGTTTACATTTGGTCTCCCCGATGTAGAGAAGACCACATCGGGAGCACCTGATGTAGTAAACCAGGTTGGAGGAGAGGCAGGTGAACCTCTGTCTCACCTGGAAGGACTGTTTGGGGCCCTAGATGGAGGTGAGGGGAGGGGGGGGGTGGTGTGCTGGCAGGTTTTGCATCTTTTCCAGTTGCAGGGGAAGGTATCTGGGGGTTCAGGGGTTTGGTGGGGAGAGTGGCACAAACCAAGGACTGTCAAAGGGAACGATTCTTGCTGAGGGCAGAGAGGGGTGGGGAGGGGAAGATGTTTTTGATGGAGTCTCAGTTGGAGTTGTGGAAGTGTTCGAGGATAATGCATTGGATACACAGACTGGTGAGCTGGTAGGTGAGGACAAGGGGGACTCTGTCTTTATTGCTCGATGAAGGAGCAACACTTCAAAAGCTAGTGCTTCCAATTAAACCTGTCGGACTATAACCTGGTGTTGTGTGATTTTTAACTTTGTACACCCCAGTCCAACACCAGCATCTCCATATCATGACTTTATTGCTAGAGCAGCGGAACAGGGAATGGAGATGGTGTGGTAAGGGCTGCCTGGATGACAGAGTGAAGAAAAGAACGTTGTTCAAAATAGATAGACACCTGGGATGGTCGGGAATGGAATGTCTCCTCATCTGAGCAGATGTGGCGGAGGATGATGACTTGGAAGAATGGGATGGAGTTCACGCAGGATACTGGATGGGAGGAGGTGTAGTCCAGGTAGTTATCGGAGTCTATGGGTTTGCAATAAACAGCTGTCTGTCACTGGAGGTGGAAATAGAGAGGTCAAGAAAGGGGAGGGAGGTGTCTGAAATGGACCAAGTGAATTTGTGGGTGGGGTGGAAGTTGTGGGTGAAGTTGATGAACAGCTCCAGTTCAGCCTGAGTGCAGGACGCTGCACTGATGCTGTCATCAATGTAATGGCAGAGGAGTTGGGGAATAATGCCTGTGTAGGTACTGAAGAGGGACTGTTCTAGATAGCCAACAAAGAGGCAGTCATAGTTGGGCCCCAGCCAAGTGCCCATAGCCATCCCCTTGATTTGGAGGAAATGGGAGGAGTTAAAGGAAATGTTATTGAGGGTGACGACCAGTTCAGCGAGGCAGGGGAGGGTGTTGGTGGAGGGGGACTGGATGGCTCTGTTGGAGAGAAAAAAGCTGAGGACCTGGAGGTCATCCTTGTGGGCTATGGGTGTGTAGAAGGATGGTACGTCCACAGTGATGATAAAGCGCTGGGGGCCAGGGAACTGGAAGTTACTGAAGAGATTGAGGGCATGATTGGTGTCGTGGATGTAGGTGGGAAGTGAGTGAACCAAAGTCTTACCTGGTCTGGCCTACATGTGACTCCAGACCCACAGCAAGGTGGTTAACTCTGAACTGCCCTCTGAGCAATTAGCGATAGGCAAAAAATGCTGGCCTGGACAGTGCCATGCACATCCCATTAATGAACTTTTAAAAAATCAGATAATGTGAATTCTAGGGCGTATTAAAATGCATCTCTCTGTGTGGAATGGGTGAGAAAAGGAACAAAATATAACAGCAAGCTGACAAGAGGAAAAGCACATTGCTTCATTATTCCCCAGCTCTCTCCATTTCTTTTGTTTCACAAGGATGCCCAGTCTCATTTCAACGAGGGGAATGGAAATGTTATCAAATGTTATCATTTCTGAGCCTTCCTGCGGTTCAGACAAGTTCTTGTCCATTTGATGTCAGTTTGTCATGTCGAACTGGAATTAGTTTTCAAACACTAAAAGATAGCTCTCAGTGATTGACATGGCCCACCCAAAGTCCATCTGTTCTGTCAGTGGGTCACACGCATCACATAAACTGAGCTATAACACATTTTCAAATGAATATATTTGGAAAGTACCAAGTCTCATGTCTTTAACTGTCAGATGGATCTGAGTAAGGACAATCTGAAACATGATTATATATGATTGCCAAAGAAAGTTCTGTAAGGAAAGGTACGTGAACTATGTTTTGGCAGGCAGTATTTGATGACTTTGTTTCTCTGTGTTTGCTGTCTTGGATATACTATTGTTATACAGCTTTACCTTGGCACCAGACCTGATGTCTTGTTCCAGGGTTTGCAGACAGTAGGTTGGCTGCAGCTGACATCTCCTGCTCTTACCTGTTTTATTACAACTTTGATGCAAAGATAAAGGCCACTCTTTGAGCTGCCTCTGCCACGCCCCTTCTTTCACCTCGCCCATTGAATCTAACTCCTTCTAAAGCTTCCCTTGTCCAAACTCAAACTGATACTTCCACTCATTCTCCCATTCTCTCTTTGCTTGTTGACCTACATATCCGAGCAATGCATCCATTCTAAAATTTTCATCCTTATTTCAAAATGCTTCACAGTCTCACTTTTTTCTGTAATGTTCCCAAGCACCATACGTCTCAGCCCCCAACCCCCCCCCCCCCCCCCCCCCCCCCCGAATGTCTACATACCTCTAATTTTGCTGCCTGCAGCTTCCCAAGCTTTGCAGTATTGGTGACAGTTCACTCACACCAGCCAGGTCTCTGAGTGTGAAAATTGTATGTTCAGGTCTCACCACAGACAGGAGTAAAAACTCCAGGCTGAAATCTCCCTGGGAATCACTGAGTGAGTGTTGTCCATCAGTCTTCTCAGGTCATTACTCTGAGCAAGAACATTCCTGGACAATATAACTTCCTCCGTCAGAATCATTAAATCTGATGATCTGGGCGCCAACACACTGCTGCTTGTAGGCTCGGGATTTCTTGGTGTTGTGAAAGTAACTACGTAAATACAATTTTATTCACTCTCCCTCTAGCTTTTACTTTTGTACTGAATATCTTCCAAAACTCTGACAGGACAATTGGAAAGTCTAGAGAGCAATCCAGCAAGTATGACACTGTATTTCATTACTATATTGACAATTGAGAGCGATTGAGCTATAAGTCATTATGATAATGAATGGTAGAGCAGGGTCAAAGGGCCATGGTTTTTCCCGTCCCTGGCTTATCCTGTGCCCGGCTTATCCCGTCCCTGGCTTATCCTGTGCCTGGCTTATCCAGTGCCCTGATTTCTATATTTGGTGGAATAAACTGGACCAAACTGTTGATTTTGAAACATTTCTGTATCAAATGCTAGGAGCCAGTACCATCTTAATCCAGTCACTGGGAAAAATAAACACTTGTAAATTAGCAATAATTGGCACAGCAGGTGTATCTCTAACTATGTTCTTTCTCACCAATTACTGCCTCTGTGAGTGAGAAAACCAATTAGGACTGAATTATTAGTGACGGGAGGAGGTACATTGCGGGGATTCTGGTGAAGGTGTCTTATTAGAACAGCCAGGGGGCAAGGGTGACCAATCACCATAGATCAGGAGGCAGAGAATGGCATTATTGTCTGATACATAGGAGTGAGCTTTAAAGGTTGCATATGAACATATGCATGCATAAATAAGCATTTACCAAACAAGCTATTTTAGCCCATTAGTGTGACTTTTGACTTTCCTTGTGTCTTCCAGCGTGTCTGAAATCTTATTGCATTCTTCGATAAGGTTCTATTCAATGGTTATCTCATTATTTCTTAAGTTCACTGTCATCACCCTCCCTTTCACGCTCCTCTTTAATCATTTATTCTCCCACTTGTTCGTTGTCTCTTTCTGATGTTGCCTCCCTCTGTCTTTTTATTTCCTGCAATTGTTCTAGTATTTTTCTTCCTTCTGCTTTCAATCACATCTTTCTCTTCCTCCCCTCTGTACTCAGATTGAACCCCATGGTGTAGAATTGGACCATGTTTTGTTTGGAAGGGAAGAGGGCAGAACTTTCCTTTTTTCTGAAGTTCTTTGCTTTATAATGACCAAATATAGTCATTTTATCATCATTTTAATGGTCATTTGTGCTCTGCATCCATGATATCAATGTTTACCAACAATGCCATTAGGTGACCAGACTAAAAGTGGGTAAGACTCACAGGGGGAATATGAGCCCATCAAACGAGACAACAGGAGGGATTTCAACTACCAAAAGTTCAGTTGACAAGATGGTCATAAATCATGTTATATCAAAAGCAAATTCATTCTGGTCAGAAACAGAAGATAATCAGAAGGCATCATTTTCTAACATTATAACCACTCCCTTCTAGTAGGACAAGAACATCAGATACACAGGAGCAACACTGATGAAATATAGAAATTGACAACTGATGTTGCAGCTACATAGAACTTCTGTCCGGTTCTGTTCACCACACTACCAGAAGGATGTGGAGATGTTTGATAGGGTACAGAAACAGTTTATCAGGATGTTGCCTGGATTGGAGAGTATTAACTATGAGGAGAGATTGATAAACTTGGTTTGTTTTCCCTTGAATGTTGAAGGATGATGGGTCAACCTAACGAAATTTACAAATTCCTGAGAGGCATTGCAGGAATGACTATTAAGAGCCTTTATCCCATAGTAGAAATATCAATTACTAGGGGAGATATTTTTAAGGTAAAGAGACAAGTTTTTTACGCAGAGGGTGGTAAATGTCTGGAATGTGCTGTCAGGGGAGATGCTGGAGGCAGATACAGTATTTAAGAGGCAGCTCAACAGATATGTGAATAGACAGGGAATAGAAAATATCGAACATAGAACATGGAACATTACAGCGCAGTACAGGCCCTTCGGCCCTCGATGTTGCGCCGACCTGTCATACCAATCTGAAGCCCATCTAACCGACACTATTCCATGTACGTTCATATTCTTGTCCAATGACGACTTAATGTTGGCGAATCTACTACCGTTGCAGGCAAAGCATTCCATCCTCTTACTACTCTCTGAGTAAAGAAACTACCTCTGACACCTGTCCTATATCTATCACCCTGATGATTCCTGATGAAGGGCTTATGCCCGAAACATCGAATTTCCTGTTCCTTGGATGCTGCCTCACCTGCTGCTCTTTTCCAGCAACACATTTTCAGCTATATCTATCACCCCTCAATTTAAAGATATGCCCCCTCGTGCTCGCTGTCCCCATACTTGGAAAAAGGCTCTCCCTGTCCACCCTATCAAACCCTCTGATGATCTTATATGTTTCTATAAAGTCACCTCTCAACCTTCTTTTCTCTAACGAGAACAGCCTCAAGGCCCTCAGCCTTTCCTCCTAAGACCTTCCCTCCATACCAGGCAACATCCTAGTAAATCTCCTCTGAACCCTTTCCAAAGCTTCCACATCCTTCTTATAATGCGGTGACCAGAATTGTACACAATACTCCAAGTGTGGCTGCACCAGAGTTTATACTCTGCAGCATGATCTCATGGTTCTGAAACTCAATCCCTCTACCAACCAAATCTAACATAGGGCATTGAAATTGATGGGATTAAAACCCAATAAGGCCCCAGGGCCTGATGATCTGCATCCCAGAGTACTAAAGGAAGTGGCCCTAGAAATAGTGACTGCATTGATGATCATTTTCCAGTATTCTATAGACTCTGGAAGTGTTCCAATGGACTGGGGGGTAACCCCACACTTTGAAAAAGGAGAGAGAGAGAAAATCAGGAATTCTCGGCCAGCTAGCCTGATATTGGTGGTGGTGGGGAAAATACTGGAGTCAATCACCAAGGATGTAGTAGCTGAGCATTTGAAGAGAGGTGATAGGATCAGTCCTAGTCAACATGGATTCACAAAAGAGAAATCATGCTTGACAAATCCTCTGGAGCTTTTTGTGGATGTGAACAGTATAGCGGAACAAGAGCGAATCAATAAATGTTGTGTACCTGGACTTTCTGACAAGAGGTAAGGAAAATTAAAGCTCATGGTATCAGAGTAAGGATATCTTCCTGTAGTAATACAGGGCCTTGGTGAGGCCATGCGTTGAGTATTGTGTGCAGTTTTGGCCTCCTAGTCTGAGGAAGGACATTCTTGCTGTTGAGGGAGTCCAGCGAAAGCTCACCAGCTGATTCCCAGGATGGCAGGACTGACAGATGAGGGAAGACTGGATGGACTGGGCTTGTACGTGCTGGAATTGAGAAGAATGAGAAGGATCTCATAGAAACATATACAGAGATCGAACCTCAATTTTCTGAAGGAAGCAGGTAGGGTGTATTTTGATTGGTTAATCGAATTCCGGATAATTGAATGTTAGATAGCATAGTTAAGCAAAGCATTGGGATCTTGCAATCTTGCCGAATAATCCAATATTCAGGTAATCGAATGCCTGATAATCGAGGTTCCTCTGTAAAATCCTAATAGGACTGGACAGGATAGATGTGGCAAGAATGCTCCTGATGTTGGAGGAGTCCAGTAGAAATCTCTAAGAAAAATGGGTAAACCATTCAGGACTGAGATGAGGAAGAATTTCTTCACTAAGAGAGTTGTGAACCTGTGGAATTCATTCTCACAGGAAGCTGTTGGGGCCAGTTCATAAGATCGATTCAAGAGGGAGCTGGACATGGCTTTTGCAGATAAAGGGATGAAGGGATATAGAGAGAAGGTGAGAATGGAATACTGAGATCGCATGATCAGCCATGATCATATTGAATGGTGGGGCAGGCTCAAAGAGCTGAACCACCCACTGCTCTCCCTCTTTCCTACATTACTCCATTTCTCAACACGTTTCCATGCCGTGTATCTGTCTGACTGGTCAGACTGGGTACAGGGTAAAAAGTGAGGTCTGCAGATGCTGGAGATCACAGTTGAAAATGTGTTGCTGGTTAAAGCACAGCAGGTTAGGCAGCATCCAAGGAATAGGAAATTCGACGTTTCGGGCATAAGCCCTTCACCACTCTCCTCATTCCTGATGAAGGGCTTATGCCCGAAACGTCGAATTTCCTATTCCTTGGATGCTGCCTAACCTGCTGTGCTTTAACCAGCAACACATTTTCAGCATACTGGGTACAAGGGTGATGCGGCCCCTTTATCGGGGGCTTCTGAACATGATGTCACAATATCAGGATATGCGGTTGGCTATTTTGGACTGTGATGTGGAGAAATGTCTGCACTCAGAGATTGGGAGTTCTCTTTCAGCAAGTTCACTCTTCCTAACAGCAGAACTATTCCACAGGTATTCCCAAAGTATGGCTGTGGTGTCCCAGTCACCTAATACATAGGTTTTAGGATATAACTATGTCAAGAAGTATTGGGAAATGAGCAGGAGAATGGCTTCGAAATAAAGGATCACCCATAATCCGATCAGATAGTAGTCAGCTTGATGGGCTGAATGATCTACTCCTGTTCTTGTTTTTAATGTTTCAGTTTAATAGCAGTGACAACGCTGCAGTTGGCAAATACGTTTTGAACAGTTTCTGTTGTTGGGAAGAAGGAAAGCAATGAAAGGGGGCAGTCAGTGTACCCAATATAAAGCATTAGCTGATGTCAGTGACAGAAAACTGGAGACTTTTGGATACTTTAGAAACTTGAAGTAAATATCTCAAGGAAAGGTGATTGCTGGATTTCACGTGATCACATCTGTACATGGTAAACGGGAGGAAACTGGCTTTGACATTACAGCATCTTCCTTTCCTGATTATAATAGATTAGCTTTTGCGAAATGTTTTTGCTGAGATTTGACCTTGTTAAAAAAAACTTATCAAAATAAATTCAATTCATGTGACATTATTGAAATTAGGAAATGCTCACTTGTACATGAGGTAAGTAATAGTGCTGTTAGCAGTATTTTGTTTTGTTAAAATTACAGTGATTTCACCCAATACTATCAGGCTAGTGGAGGTACTAAAGAAGTGAGAGAGCAAATTGTGAATGCTCTAAGTTGGACAAAGTGACTAACCAACACAATTGGCAATTAATGTCTTGGAAGATCCCCAGGATCTTCACAGGAAGATTGTCAAATAAACTTTGACACTGAGCCACACTTGGAAATATCTGGGCAAGAGGCCAGGATTGGAGACGCACAGAGATCTCAGACGTTTGTAAAGATGAAGAGTTCTATTGATTGTGTGGGTGTAATCCTGGATTGGAAATAGGTTTATAGCAATTTCCTTCTGAGACTACACCCCATATCTATATTTATGTCAAAAATGCATCCCCATAAGTAGTATTCCTCAAAACAATGATATTGGGTGAAATCACTATTGAATGAAAACTTAACTGGATTTCCATATAAATACAATGCTCATGGGAGTAAGTCAGAGGCTAGGAATACTGTGGTGAGTTACCCCCTGACTTTCCACCATCTAAGGCACAAGCCAGGAGTGTGATGGAACACTCCCCACTTGCCTGGATGGGTACAGCTCCAACAACATTTTTCACCATCCAGGACAAAGCAGCCTACTTGATTGGCACCACATCCACAAGCATCCACTCCCTCCACCACTGACACTGAGAAACAGCAGTGCATCGTGTAGAATGCTGCATTGCAGTAATTAACCAAGGCTCCTTAGACAGCACCATCAAATCCCACAATAACAGGGCCAGGACAGTAGATACATGGGAACACCAGCCCCTGTGCATTCCGCTCCCAGCCACTGCTATCTTCACTAGGAAATATATCGCTATTCCTTCAGTGTCACTGCGTCAAAGTCTTGGAATTCCCTACTTAAGGGCATTGTAGGTATATTTACACCACACGGATTTAGTGGCTCTAGAAGGTAGCTCACCACCACCTTAGCCAGGGAATTATGAATGGGCAATAGATGCTGACCCAGCCAGTGACTCCCACATCCCAACAGTGAATAGAGAAAAGGTAAAGGTTGAATGCTGCATTAATCATGTCACTCAAAGCACAAATGCTTTCTTCCTTGGTCTATGTTCTTACAGCTGAGGGTGGACTAAGTTGTTACTGGATACACAGTGGCAGATCATTGATTTATCACGGTGAGTGTCAGTATCTAGGCCAACAGGTCAGCAAGGCAAGATGCTTGTTCCATTTGTTATGGCTGATTAGGTCTGATAATATTCAGCATCTCTCACTTCAGCAGTGCTAAATGAAACATGGTTGGAGCTGCACATTAAACACAACACAGTCGAATCTGCACTGTACAAAATGCCAATGGGTATACAGTGATATTCTTCAGTGAGGCTGGACCTGTGTACATGCTGTGGCTACTTGGCAATGGTAAGGAGTGGCAGTCAATGGGAAGAAAGAGGGCCCAAGGGATGAGAAACAAAGCTGGGAAACAATGGTACAATGTTACAGGCTCTTCAACTGAGGCTCGTGGTTCATTATCCAAAATTTTCATGAACAACAATATACACAAGTTTTCGGGCAAGCTTAATCTTTAGCTTTATAAACCAGTTGCTTGTTTTTATTGTATTTTGTAAAGCAAAATGAAAAGAAGGAAATTCGAGCTTCCTGGGAAGGAATTCCACACTTATCTTTGGAAGCTCTGCAGGAATGCCCAGAGCAACCGAAAGCTGACCTGGGACTCAGAGCTGCCTTTCTCCAACATTTGGATTAGCTTGAGGAGCCAGATCTTCACTAACTTAGCCTAACATCACTAAGATGTGTTGGGATTTCTCATTTAGTGCATTTCTTAAGAGAAACTAAACAGCATAAGAGGAGCAGCAGGAAGAAATTTACTCCTTCAGATTTGTTCTGCAATTTAACAAGATCATGGCTGATCCTTGCCATTAGCTGCACCTTCACAAAATAAATGCTCCACCTTTTATCTTCCTTTCCATCTAAAAGTCTCTCAATGACTGTATTAAAAGTACCACATACATACTGAGTAATGGCTGTCTGCTTACTTATGAGAGGAACGGTCAAGATGAAGAACTCAAGATATGTAGTCAGCATCATAGTGAGGAGAAGATGAGGAAAGGGCACTATGGCAGCCAGGCAGAGATAGAACTAGATTCATTGGATTGAATTAAAATGGGTTCTTGTTCTACTATAGAGAAAGGAAATGACTGTTTAGTGAGACTCTGGTGAGTGTATTTTCTGATCAAAATTTTAAGATAGTCTGAAGTTTGGTGGTGCAGTTGTTGTGGAGTTGAAGGAGTGTACTGTACCTTAAGAGAGAGTGAAAGTTGAAAAGCTGGCAAGCACTTATCATGTAACTGAGTGCAGGCACAGAGCGTACTGGACAGTTTGGAGATGTAACATTTGAGCTGGAACTCAGATAATAAGTTGTTTTCACAACTATTCAAATTCAAACTATCAGACTAAACTGTGCCCCAACATACCAAAGCCTAATCAAATTTGAATTTTATTGTTTTGACAACATCAGACTAATGAAATCATCCAACATTTTGGGGTATAAAAATAGACCTTTTGAACAGTTAGCCAGAGACAAAGAGCACCGACTACCATTGATAGGCTGCCCACAGACCCTCTCCCTGACAGGTATCGTTCTCATATGAAATATCTTTGCAACAGAAGATCAAAGATGACTCATTAGAAATCTACAGACAGAGGAAGATTGACTCCCGAAGATGACAACTGGTTTTGAAAATTGATTTGCTGTAAATTTTATTGGGGCTTTATTGGATCAGTATATTGTTTCTGAGTGGGAGGTGACTAAATTGTTAAGACAAAGGAGGTTTAGAGTTGTAGACTGTTGTTGTTTAATGTTTTCTTTTGGACTTAAAGAATACATTGTTAATTTCTTTTCTTTAAATAGGGGAAGTTTGAGAGTTCTCTATCGCTCATATTTAACAGATTATGGGCTGAGGTGAGCTTTTCTCTGTGTTTGGTTTAAATTAGCAGAAAGGTTTACCCCGTGAGGTAACAGTTAATAAAATATATAAAGGGAAATGTAAGTCAGTGAATAATACAATTAAACAATTAAAACTCAAAGAGCAAAAAGCAGAAATTGCTGGAGAAACTGAACAGAACATTCATTGGTCACAGCTTTGAAGGAAAGAGTTGGGAGGTCATGTCGCAGGACATTAATTAGGCCACTTTTAAATAGTGTTCAGCTCTGGTCACTCTTCTATAGGAAGAATGTTGTTAAACTTGAAAGGGTTTAGAAAAGACTTACAAGGATGTTGCCGGAGTTGGAGGGTTTGAGCTATAGGGAGAGGCTGAATAGGTTGCAGCTTTTTTTTCCCTGGGATGACAGAGGCTGAAGGGTGACCTTATAGGAGTTTATAAAATCATGAGGGACATAGATAGGGTGAATAGCCAATGTTTTTTTCCAAAGTAGAGAGTCCAAAACTGGAGTACATAGGTTTAAGGTGAGAGTAGAAAGATTTAGAAGGTACCTGAAGGGCAAAGTTTTTACCCAGAGGGTCGTGCGTTTATGGAATGAGCTGCCAGAGGAAGTGGTGGAGACTGGTACAATTACAGCATCTAAGAGTCATCTGGATGGGTATATCAATGGAAAGATTTGAGGGGAATATGGGCCAAGTGCTGGCAAATGTAACTAGGTCAGATGAGATGTCTGGTCAGTGAGGAAGAGTTGGATCAAAAGCTCTGTTACTGCTCTGTATGACTCCATGAGGTCTGGCAGCTTACACAGAGAAAACACTATTAATGATTCAATTCAGTGACCCTCCTTCAGTGACTGGACTTGAAGCATTAACTTTGTTTCTCTCCATAGGTTGTGCCAACATGCTGAGTTTCTCCAGCAATTTCTGTTTTAGTTTAGGTTCAGAGGGGATGGGAGGAAAAGCCTTTGTCACCTGAAGGTAGTGGGAATCTGACACTCACTGCCAGTGGGAGTGGGAGAGGCAGAAACCCTCAGAACATTGATGAAGGATTTAGGTGTGCACTTGTGATTCCAAGGTCTGCAAGTCAATGGGCCAAGTGCTGGAAAATGGGATTAGAATAGGGAGGTGGTTGTTTGACTGGCACAGACATAGTGGGCTGAAGGGCCTTTAGATCACTGTATCTCTGTGACGCTATGTTTAGCCTGATGCCATTAGAATTTATGGAGTCCAGAATTAATGTGAGGACTCAGATGCAGCTCGCTCCTGACTGTACTCCACTGTGCTGCCACTTCTGCTGGGTCTGTGGGACAGGACATATCCAGGGATGGTGATGGTGGTGTCTGGGATATTGTCTGTAAGGTATGATTCCATGAGTATGACTATGTCAGGCTGTTGCTTGATGGGTCTGTGAAACAGCTTTCCCAATGTTGGCGTTAGGCCCCAGATGTTAGTGAGGAGGGCTTTGCAGGGTTGGCAGGGCTGGTTCTACCATATTGTTGTTTCTGGTGCTGAGGTGGTCCAACTGTTTACATTTATTTGTCAACACTTCATAGCGATTGATTCAACTGAGTGACTTACTGGGCTATTTTGGACAGCAGTTGAGAGTCAATTACATTGTGGTTGGTCTGGAATTATATGTAGACCAGACCAGATGAGGATGGCAGATTTCATTTCTTAAAGGGCATTAGAGAACCAGATATTTATTTTCAGGATAATCAACAATGATTTCATGCAGAAAAATTGCCTACACATCAACTTTTTATTTTCTACACCAAAGAACAGCTAATTCCTCCAAATGGGAACATTTTTTTCTGTATTTCATGGCTCACAAAATATCTGATTTGTATTTTTCCTTACAATAGCAAATAATTTCTCAGTTTTCCACAGCACTTTCCATTTGCCATGATCTAGCTGCACACATTCAACCTGCCCACATCAATTTGGAATCTCCTTACCTCATCACTGCTTACTTTCCCATCAAATATTGTCTCATTATTAAACTTGGAATCATTGGCTTCAATCCCTTTCCTCTGAGTCATTAACACAGATAATCAACAGCTGAGACCCACGGATGGATCCCTCAGGTACACACTAGTCACAATTTGCCATTCAAAAAAGGTCTCATTTATTCTGATACTCTGTTCTCTGGCATTAACCAATCCTTAATCTATTGCTGATATATTATTTGCAATCCCATGTGTACTAATTTGGTATGTTAATCTCTTGTTTAGCATCTCATCAAGTGCTAAATCCAAACCAAATGTTACATCCACTAGTTCCCCAATCCACCCGAACAACATATCTTCATCAGTAGGTTTGTCAAACACAATTTTCCTGAATTTCAGAAATCCATGTTGACTCTTTTCAGGCATGTTATGCCATTTTTGAAGTGCTCTTTCATCTGAGCCTAACAATAGATTTTACACCATCATAATGTTAGACCAACTGGCCTTTGGATATCTTATTTCCTCTGTTCACTCTTTCCTAATGAGTTGTATTATATTTGTCACGTTCTAAGCCTTGGCTACTACTCTAGAATCAAAGGGATTCAGGAAGATCAGAACCAATCCATCTTCAATTCAGAGAGGGTTCACCAGGATGATCCCTGAGATGGAGGAATTGTCTCACAAACAAAGGTTCAACAGGCTGAGATTCTACTCATTGGAATTTAGAAAAATGAGAGGGGAGCTCATTGAATCATATAAGGTTCCTAAGGGGCTTTGCAAGGTAAATACTGAGATGGTATTTCCCCTAAGGGAGATGTATAGGACCAGAGGGCAAAATTCTCAGAATAAAAGGATACCAATTTAAGACAGACGTGAGGAGGAATTTCTTCTTTCAGAAGATTGCCTTTGGAACCCCTTACTAACATTGAGAGGTAACAGCAGAATCCTAGTGATGTTAAAGAGTGAAATAGATTAATAGAACATAGAATATTGCAGCGCAGTACAGGCCTTTCAGCCCTCAATATTGTGCGGACCAGTCATACCAATCTGAAGCCCATCTAACCTACACTATTCCATGTACGTCCATATGTTTGTCCAATGACGACTTAAATGCACTTAAAGTTGGCGAATCTACTACCGTTGCAGGCAAAGCATTCCATACCCTTACTACTCTCTGAGTAAAGAAACTACCTCTGACATCTGTCTTATATCTATCACCCCTCAATTTAAAGCTATGCCCCCTCATGCTCGCCGTCACCATACTTGGAAAAAGGCTCTCCCTGTCCACCCTATCTAACCCTCTGATTATCTTATATGCCTCTATTAAGTCACCTCTCAACCTTCTTCTCCCTAACGAGAACAGCCTCAAGTCCTTCAGCCTTTCCATACCAGGCAACATCCTAGTAAATTTCCACTGCACCCTTTCCAAAGCTTCCACATTCTTCTTATAATGCGGTGACCAGAACTGTACATAATACGCTAAGTGCAGCCGCACCAGAGTTTTGTACAGCTGTAGCATAACCTCATGGTTCCAGAACGCGATCCCTCTATTAATAAAAGCTAAAACACTGTATGCCGCCTTAATAACCCTGTCAACCCTTCAAGCCTCTGTGTACCTGGACACCAAGATCTCTCTGCTCATTGATACTACCAAGAATCTTACCATTAGCCCAGTACTTTACATTCCAGTTACTCCGACCAAAGTGAATCACCTCACATTTGGCCGCATTAAACTCCATTTGCTACCTCTCAGACCAGCTCTGCAGCTTATCTATGTCTCTCTGTAATGTACAACATCCTTCATCACTATCCACAACTCCACCGACTTTAGTGTCATCTGCGAATTTACTACTCCACCCTTCTATGCCCTCATCCAGGTCATTTATAAAAATGACGAACAGCAGTGGAACCAACACTGACCCTTGCGGTACACTACTAGTAACTGGACTCCAGGATGAACATTTCCCATCAACCACCACCCTCTGTCTTCTTTCAGCAAGCCAATTACTGATCCAAACTGCTATATCTCCCACAATCCCATTCCTTTGCATTTTGTACAATAGCCTACTGTGGGGAACCTTATCGAACACTTTGTTGAAATCTACATACACCACATCAACTGGTTTACTCTCATCTACCTGTTTGGTCACCTTCTCAAAGAACTCGAAGATTCTTAATGAATAGGGGAATTAAGGGTGATGGGTAAAACACAGAAAAGTGAATGTGAGGTATGTGGGTTCAGCCATGATCCTATCGAATGTCTGAATAGGCTAAAGGGGCTGAATGGCCTGCTTCAGTGACCATTTCTTATGCTCTTATGGTCTATGCCTGTAGCTGCCTCTTTGGAAACCCTGTAGTCTATGCTCTTAGTTCCAAGGGATTTACTCCCATTTAGTCCCACTAATTTAATTAGAATGATTTCCATAAGATCATTATTCAACCAAGACTAGTTGTTCTCCATTATTAACAAATTGTTTTTGTGTCTCCAATATGAAGATGGATACAAAGGATTACCTGTTTGATGTCTCTGCTCTTTCTTTATTTACCCACTCGGGTTTCACTGTCTTTATCATTAACGGTTCAATGTTTACTTTCTCGAAGAGTTCTGATCAATAGTCACTCAACCTGAAAAGTTAACTCTGATTTCTCTCAAAGATGCTGCCAGACCAGCTGAGCTTTTCCAGCAATTTCTATTTTTGATACTACTTTCTCTAATCTCTTCCTATTTAGTCATCGATAGAAATATTTATAATTTGATAGTAACCTCTAAAGTTCTTCTTGATGGCATCTAGATGCCTATATCAAAGTGGGGGAACTGTACTACATCAGTGACAAGCAGCATCCTGACATAGTCATATTTACAAAGTGACCTGAACAAAGCTGCAGATACCACAACACCAATTCCTGGATATGCCCTGTCCCGCTGACAGCAGAGATGGCAGCACAGGGGGATGTAGAGTAACAAGAAGGAAGAAGTTAGCTTGACCATAAGATGTGAGAGCAGAATTAGGCCATTTGATCCATCAAGTCTGATCTGCCATTTCTAAATCCCATTCTCCTGCCTTCTCTCCATAAGCAAAAACACCACAATAAGCACCAATTACAGAGAAATGGTTTGGTCCTAATGGTGAAAGTACTCTCCATGGTTCTGTGTGGATCTACCAATTCAATAAATGGGATAGCTGCAGAACAGAACTAGTAACTCAAAACCAGGCATCCATGAGTTGCTGTGGGTCACCAACAACAAAATTCTTTCAGCCACGATTTGAAACTTCAAAGTTTGTCATGTCATCCATTATCGTCAAGCTCAAAGATCAGTTCTGGCCCACTGACTGTAAGAGATCAGGCCAGGAATAGCACCAGACATGTCTAAAAATAAAGTAAAAATCTGGTGGACCTATAATGCTGGACTAAAACACCTTATACAGTGGGAATAGTATTTGATTGATAGAGCTAAAAGCTAGAATGATAGTGTTATAATCCGAACTGATGTCACTACTGGATGCACCAGATCCCAGAAGTTAATCTGGCTTGTTTTCGCCTTACTGTTTTAACAAGGTGGCCTTTCAATAAGAGACGAACATATGGTGCTTCAAATTTGATTTTAACAATAAAAAGGAAGTTTATTACACCAAAGAAATAAAGTTAAAATAGAACAAATAAAATTGTTTACACAGTTTTGCTGTTTTAAAAACACATAGCAGAACAAAATTCCATCTATCCTAACACCATTATTTTACAGTCTTCAAATACCAGAGATAATTTACTTCTCTCACAAGTATAGTGTTAACTTATACATTTACTTCAATTCATAGTCTTAAGACCTTTAACCTTCACCTTGACTATTCACGTAACTGAGCTTAAACTTTCTTAGATTCAAGTAACCCCTTCAGGTTTCCAGCCATACACGTCTGGTCTGGAATTTTCAAAACATTAATATCTAGGTAACTCATTTTCTAACTGTTCTGAAATAGCGCCTTTCTCTCGGAGAAATCTATTTCTATTGGACCCCAGACAGGTTTTCTGTAAATTAGAAACAAAACCTTCCCAATTTTACCTTTTCCCCACAACCCTTATTCACTATTTGATTAAAAATCTATCTCAGCTTCAAAATAGCCATTCTAAACAGCCCTTTGTAGTCTGAAGAATTCCACAAATACACTACTGTCTCTGAGAAGAGGTTCCTCCTTATCACTGTCAAGTTGGGTGAACTCTTATTCTGAGCTGATATTGTTTGGTTCCAGACTCTGCCACCAGGGTGAATGACTTTTCCACATCTACCCTGTCTAAATGTCCAAAACTGGGAACCAAAGCCATTCACAGTATTTCTGGTATGGTCTGACAAATGTCTTATACAGATTTAGTGTATCATCCTTATTTTTATACTCCAATTCCTTTGAAATAAAGGTCAACATTCCATTTGCCTTCCTTATGACCTGCGGAATTTGGATGCTAGCTTTTTGTGGTTCATGGCAAATCCCTCTTTTTTGCAGATTTCAGCAATTCTTCCTTATTTAAATGATATCCAACTCCTCTACTCTTCCTGCCAAAGTCCATAATTGGAAGTGAACTGAATTGAGAGTGAGTGACCTTGACATCAAGATGGCATTTGATGAATATAATGTCAAAAAGCCCTAACAAAAGTGAACTCAATGGGAATCCAGGGAAATGTCTCCATTGGTTGGAATCATACCCAGAATGATAAAAAGAAAAGATTGTAGTTGTTGGAGGGCCTTGCTGCAACTCCTGAATCTCACCTGATAGCAAGCAATGAACTGGTTGGGTAAGATCAAAGCTCATTGGTTCTCCCAGAAAGGGCCATCACTCGGTTACTATTAACTCACCAACTAATAGACAAAATTCCCATCACAATTATTAAATTCACCCTCTAAGTCTTTAATTTATAGAATACCTTGCCAATTGATCAGTAACCTTGCCAACACACACTGTTTTGTTAAGTTGTTCCATTTTCACCAATGAATCATGACAATACACTGGCAATACCTACATCTCTGAGTTCTGATGTATTCCCTGTTCAGTTGAAAGATGTTAATACTGTCTTATTCTCTACTGCTCCTGTCCAGTCTACTCACTGCTTTCAGCGTCTACTGTTCTCTATTCAGTTTTTAAACTTTTATAATATTTTGCTTTCAAAATACAAGTGGAAGTTTTACCCATTTGTTGCAGATACAAAGACATTGAATGTTGGATTCTACACATGAAAAGAAGATTTCCTGTCCTTCTGTGTGTGAAATCTTGACATGTAATTCAAGATTGTGGGTGTTATTTTCTGAAAGCCTATCCTGGTTGATATAACAATGTGTTGTGCAGACCGACTGTGTTTGTGCCACATTGCTGAATGTTCCTTTACGACAATCTCCAGACCAAGAACAGTTGGTACCTACCCTGTGTCAACACCCAACAGACTGGGACATAATGTTCACAGAATGGCAAATGGCGAAACAGACCTTGAACTTAACTTCAAACTTAACAGATGTTAACTTCATGTAACAATATAAACAAAATATCACTCACTGTTAACTGCATTTAATATACCTTCAATTTCTCACCTATTCTAGCTGTAAGAAATATTTCCTGTTGAGATCGGGTAGAAGCTGTCTTCAATGAGCCATTGGGACCAGTTTTCCTGATGTGTTCAGTTTGAAAGCTCTTGAAGAGAAAGTTATTTTTAAAAAAAAGATTTTAAGCTTCATCTGTAAATAACATGCAAACACAATCCCTTCCTTCAATCTGACATCTTAAATAACACACACATGGAATATTCTGCTCCCTGGTGTGTGGGGTTCACAGTGAGGAAAGATGGTAGAATAAAAAAAACTAATTCTCAAAATTGAGAAACATTTTCCTGATGCTCCACTCAAGCTTTAAATGGAGCCTTCAGAATCTTGGCATTGAGTAGGGACTGTAGGTTGTTGTGCTGTAATGTGCATTTCTTTAATGCAAATGCACTTTCACGTGATTGACGAATTCTTTGGAAACGTGTATTGGCTATAACACTTGAATCTAAAGCATGATTTTCTATAAGGCAGGGCTGCAGGAGAACAAAATCATCACGTTATGGAAGAACTACCTGTACTTTAATTCCATGCACTGCATCTCATGAATATCCCAACTGTGTTACTCATATATCCCTCCCAATTCTCTTCTCCTTCACTGAATCATGTTCCAAGCTCCTGATGTGTCAATCAGAGCAGGTAGCTGGAGACTGCTGCCTGATGAATGCTTGCCTCTGCCAACATCCAATGTTTCCGCACCAGAACGTCCCTGCAATCTCCTTGGTTACCATCTGCTTCAGCGCCATGTCTATGCAAGCCAGTTGCAGCAAACCACAGACCCTCACCACATCATAGACCATTGACCATCGGCCATGGACCATAGAACAGTACAGAACAGTATAGGAACTTCAGCCCTCGACATTGTGATGACCTTTTATCCTATTCTAAGATCAAACTAACCAACATACCCTTCAGTATACTATCTTCCATGTGGCTATTTAAGTGCTTAAGTATTTAAGGCTTAAATGTCTCTAATACATCTGACTCTACTCCCACTGCTGGCAGTGCATTCCATGCATCACCACTCTCTGAGTAAAGAACCAACCTCTGAAATCTCCCTTACACCTTTCTCCAATCACCTTAAAATTATGTTCCTCATGGTAGCCATTTATGTCCTTGGAAAACGTTTCTGCCTATCCACTTTACCTAAACCTCTCATCACCTTGTACACCTCTATCAAGTCACCTGTCATCCTCCTTCACTCCAATGAGAAAAGCCCTAGCTTTCTCAACTTTTCTTCATAGGACATGCTCTCCAGTCCAGGCAGCAATCTGGTAAATCTGCTCTGCACCCTCTCTAAAGCTTCTATGTCCTCATAATGAGGTGACCAGAACTGAACACAACATTCCAAGTGTGCTCTAACCAGAGTTTTATACAGCTACAGCAAAACCTCACAACTCTTAAACTCAATCCCCCTGTTAATGAAAGCCAACACACCAGACGCCACCTTAACAACACTATCAACTTGGGTAGCAACTTTGAGGGATTGATGGATGTGGACCAAATGAGACTCATCCCTGAAGAAGGGCTCATGCCTGAAACATTAACTCTCCTGCTCCTTGGATACTGCCTGACCTGCTGCGCTTTTCCAGCAACACATTTTCAGTTCTCTACAGATTGAGTCAGCAATCCTTCCTGGACACACCTGACAAAGTCTGCCCCATCCAGACTATTTACACAATTTCATGGTCGCTCTAGGACTGACTCATATAGCTACTCACCATTAACTTCGGAACTCAGGAACAACTATGAACTGCGAGTTCCTGGCAAGTTCTTTTCCATGTAGCGGCAGACACACACACACACACACACACACACACACTTCTTACATTTGCACATGATGTATCTAATGGCTGTTCACTTAACTTCCTAGTGCTCACTTGGTTTGCATTTACTTGAATGGTGCCCAACCTCTGTCTGGATTGTGTTACTTCCTCAGTGCACACTGACGGACTTACTGGATGCCAAACACTGTGGCCTGCATTTCATTTCAGTGCATGGGAAGAGGAAACCAATTTGTGAGTGTGTGGAGTTCTGAGTTTGCAAGGACATGTCACTGTACAGCACTGAGCTAACATCAATGCAACGCCTACACCATATGCTCGCAGATTCGGTAACAAACACACTGTGTGTGTTTCAAACAGATGGTCATGTGTGAAAGGCAAAGGGGAGCAGTCCTTAATTGGTCTACAGCTGGTCAGGGTGTATTGCCACAGTCTGTCAAGGGGCCCACCCTGTTCTGGTCAAGAGGGTCGGCTATAGTAAACGAGGCAATGGGCCACCATAGGCTCTGATGATTTGTGTATTTGCAGTGCATGTTTTTGTGTCAGTCACTACAGCAGGTTAACCAGTTCCACATTACAGGCTGAAGCTTCTTTCTTTTTGTTGCGTTACATTGGATTTTTAGAAAGGATTTCCACTGTGAGGCCTAGCAAGATTTCTCACCGTAACTTACTAAACTCACTTGATTAGCTGCTTGCCCCATTCTCACATCTGAACATAGCCCCATCTTCCTATGCCTGCTGTCAAAACAATTCACCACTCTCTGGAAAACCTAGAATTCATCAGCGCCCTTCACATCTATGCCATGTTTAAAAGCCCTTAATTTCTCTTAATCGACCACTCACCACTACCCAATGCTGGTCAATGAGATGATCTCAATGTCAAGATAGGCCTTGCTGGATTCTTACTCAATTCTGTCAAAATATCTCACCAGAGCCAGCACTGAGCAGACCCTGTAAAGTTACTGCTCCACAGACAGGTTAGTTAGCTGCTGCTGAACATTGGTGTGGGAACTGGGCCATGGTCACATGCAGCTATCCTGCAAAGTCTGCTCAGGGGTTGGGTCAAGGTCAGTCCTCAGTCTTGGCTCAAAAATGGTCAGGGGCCTTATCTTGCTGCTGTCCATAGAGCCAAAGGTCAGTGGCCAGCTCCAGTCTGGGTCTGGTGTTCATGTCACTGGATCACTGAGAGAATGGTCACTCTGACATAGACATAATAATCCAGAGACTCAAATAGATAATAGACAATAGGTGCAGGAGTAGGCCATTGGGCCCTTCAAGCCAGCACCACCATTCATTAAGATCATGACTGATCATCTACAATCAATATCCTGTTCCTGCCTTATCCCCATAATCCTCAATTCAACTATCTCTAAGAGCTCTATCCATCTCTTACTTGAAAGTATCCAGAGACTTGGCCTCCACAGTCTTTTGGGGCAGAGCATTCCATACACCCACCACTCTCTGGATGAAGAAGTTTCTAAATGGCCTACCCCTTATAGTGTAAAAAGTGAGGTCTGCAGATGCTGGAGATCAGAGCTGAAAATGTGTTGCTGGTTAAAGCACAGCAGGTTAGGCAGCATCCAAGGAACAGGAGATTCAACGTTTTGGGCCAGAGCCCTTCATCATTTTTACCCCTTATAGTGTTCCAGGGACTGGGTTCAAATCCTGATTTAGCAGATGCTGGAATTTGAAGTTAATTTTGCAAATATGTTTGGAATTGAAAGTCTAATGATGACCACAAAACTTTTGTCAATTGTTAGGAAAATTATTTCATCTGGTTCACTGTTTCCCTTCAGGAAGGTAACAGCCATTCTTACCTGGTGTGGCCTACATGTGACTTCACATTCACAGCAATGAGATTGACTCTCAACTTCCCACTGGGCAACTGGTGCTGTGCAATAAATAGTAGCTCAACCAGCAACAGCTGGTTGAATGAATAAGAAAAAAGATCTAGATTGTACGAGGGAAGGAAAGGGTCCCAGTGGTGACCTCGGGAAGTCCGCTATAAAAGTTTTTGTAACCCCAAATATACTCATAAAGCATGACTGTCTGTTTCCTAGGATCAGCCACTGTTGAAAACCTTAAGGAGTACAATCCCAGTTTCCCCATTCTTAACTTAGCAAGAGTTAGTTACATCTGGTCCTTAGATGAGGACACCTTACAGTCTGAAACAGAGAAAATGGGTAAATGACAGAGCTGTGAAATAACTATCTGAATTACGTCTTCTTAGAAGAAAAATAAACTTTTCAGAAATATCAGGGAAGCAAGGTTATTGGAAAGGAGGAATTAAAGGAAATGAGAATTAGTAAAATAAAGTACTCCAGAAATTAATAGGACTGGAAACTGGTGGCCTTTCCACATTCGTGTTTGAGGGCAGTAGGTTAGTCAGTAAATAAGGCCTGAAATTTAGGCCCTTGATTATGTTGTGTCTTTACCTTGGACCCTGGGCAGTTTAAAATCAACCCATTTCTGGGGAAATAACTGCTGAATAAATAATTACCACATAGACAAAACAACTACAAATCTGAAACTGAGCAGTCACCAATCAGTTGTGCTTTCCTTTTTTTCCAGTCATATAATTATTTAAACCATGATAGAACTCTACATTTAAGCCAATCAACATATTTAACACAGTATTAGATTAATTCACATCTGTTTAATACTTGTTCAACACTGCCTTATAAAATCATGCTGTAATATTGTTAAGTTTAATGGCAAGAACTTGTTCCAGTCTATATTAACATAAACAAGTTCATTAATTGATTAAGAAATCTGAAAGACATTTTGGTGGAATGTCCATGTATTAAAATTATATAATTCTCTGAACAATAACATCATATATCAATTATTTAAAATTGGCTGCAATCAATTGTTGAATTTATGATGCCAGATGCTCTACTAAAGGACAGTCACTACAATGGGATTGTGAACTGTATGAGCTGAAAAATGTGTTGCTGGAAAAACAGGACAAACAGGAAGACAGCTAACGGTCCATATCCATGAACACCAACTAGACACAAAACAACATGACCAGCTATCCTTAGTAGCCACACATGCAGATGACAAGCAACATGAGTTCAACTGGGACAACACTACTATTATAGGACAAGCCAAACAGAGAACAGCCAGGGAATTCCTAGAGGCATGGCACTCATCCACTGATTCAATCAATAAGCACATTGACCTGGACCCAATATACCGGCCACTGCAGCGGACAGCTGGAACTGACAACCGGAAGCGGCAGAGACAAATCACTATAAATGCTGGAGGAAAAATCACAGAAGCGCTTCACAGGAGGCTCCCAAGCACTGAGCATGTCACCTGGACAGGGGACGAAACATCTGCAACACAAATTCCCAGCTCGGCAAACAGAACCACACCAGCGTTGCTGGAAAACGCAGTAGGTCAGGCAGCATCCAAGGAGCAGGAGAATCGATGTTTCGGGCATGAGCCCTTCTTCAGGAATGTATGACTGACCATAAATATCTTTGGCATATGCTGCTGCTTCATTTTAATTTACAATATGATGCTATGGGTTCTGTTCCTTCTGCTTTAAATTAGATTACCTAAGACAGATATGGCATAGAAACAGACCATTTGGTCAAAATAGTCCATGCCTGTATTTATGATTTGTTAAGCAAGTATGGGAGGGGTCTAGGAATCAGTGCAGGGCATTAGCGATTTAGGAGAAGGTATAAATTAAGTCAACTAAGTCTAATTGGAAGAACAGACAGGGCCAATTAATGAATGCAGAGTGACTGGGCTTCTGAAGTGTGTTTATTTTAATGCAAGGAGTATTACATGTAAGGCAGATGAGCTTAGAGCCTGGATTAATACATGGGACAATGACGTTGGAGCCATTACAGAAACTTGGTTAAGTGAAGGACAGGACTAGAAGCTCGATGACCCAGGGTTTAGATGTTCCAGATGAGATGGAGCTGGATGTCAAAGGGCTGGGGGAGTTACATTATTGATTAAGGAGACTGTCACAGCTGTCTTAAGAGAGGACCTTCTGAAGGGCTCAACCAGTGAGACCTTATGGAGAGAACTCAGGAATAAAAAAGGTGCAAGCACTGTGAGAGGGTTATACTAGAGGCCTCCCAATAGCCAGACAGAGGAACAGATATTTAAACAGGTTATAGAAAGATGTAAGAACAACAGGGCTGTTGATGTGGGTGATTTTATTGACGATGACCCCTGTGGTGCTGGAGCTGGATGGGGCAACATATAATTGATGCATCCAGGAATATTTCTTGAAACAATATGGAGTTTGTCCAACAAGGGAAGGCATTGTACTGGACCTAGTATTGGGACAATGTGCCTGGGGAGCATTTTGGGAACTATAATTCAGCAATTGTTAAGATATTTATGGATAAGGATAAGACTGGTCCTTGGGTGAAAGTGATAATCACAACAGTATTAGGCAGAAATTGAAGAAATTAAATTGTGATAGACTTTTTGAAGGTAAATCCACATCTGACATTTGGGAGTGTTCTAAAGACCAGTTCATCAGAGTTCAGGACCATCATGTTCCTGAGAGAATTAAAGATAAGGACAGGAACATTCAGGAACCCTAGATGACAAGACATATTGGAAATGTTGTCAAAAGAAAAAAAGAAGCATATGGCAGTTTACAAAACTGGAATCAAACAAGGTCCTTGAGAATTATAAAGAAAGCAGGAAAGAACTTAAACAAGGAATTAGGAGGGATACGAGTAAGCATGAAATGCCCATGGCAAGTAGGAGAATTTCAAGGCATTTTATACATAAATTAAGAGCAAGAAGGTAGCAAGGGAAAGGATAGATCCACTCAAGGATATAGGAAGGAAATTATGCTTGGAGCCAGAGGAAGTAGGTGAGGTCCTTAATAAGTACTTTGCATTGTATTAATCAAAGAAAAGGACATAGACAATAGTAAGATTAGGGAGCAGCAATGTTTATATTGTGTAGCCTGTCGATATTAAGAATAAGGTGTTGGATGTCTTGAAAAACAAGGTAAAGTCCCCAGAGCATGATGGGATCTATCCCAGGATATGAAAAGCGACAAAAGAGGATATTGCTGGGGCATTGACAGATCTTTGTCTCCTCTTTAGCAACAGGCAAGAGCAAGAAGACTGGAAGATAGCCAATGTTCTTTCTTAAACAGGGCAATAGAGATCATCCAGGACATTACAGGCCAATGTCAGTGATAGGGAAGTTATGGGTGAAGATACATAGAGTCAAGATTTACTCACATTTTAAGAAGAATGGCCTTATTAGGGATAGTGAGTGTAGCTTTCTGCGAGTGAGGTCTTATCTCACAAATTTAATTTAGGTTTTCGAGGAGGCGACAAAGATTATTGATGAGGGTGGGGCAATGGACTTTGTCTACATGAACTTGACTAAAGCATTTGACAAGGTCCCTCATGGTAGGCTTGTCCAAAAGATTAGAGTCATAGAGCCATAGAGTTGGACAGCATGGAAACACACCCTTTGGTTCAACTTGTCCACGCCGACCAGTTATCCTAAATTGATCTAGTCCCATTTGCCAACACTTGGCCCATATTCCTTTTCACGTACACATCCAAATACCTTTTAAATGTTAAAAATCACACAGCACCAGGTTATAGTCCAACAGATTTAATTGGAAGCACTAGCTTTCGGAGCACTGCTCCTTCATCAAGTGGTTGTGCTCGAAGCTAGTGTGCTTCAATTAAACCTGTTAAACTATAACCTGGTGTTGAGTGGTTTTTAACTTTGTACACCCCAGTCCAACACCGGCATCTCCAAATCATGACTTTTGAATGTTGTTTTTAGACTAACCTCTACCATTTCCTCTGACAGTTCATTCCACACACACACCATCCTCTGCATGAAATTGTTGTCCCTTCGATCCCTTTTAAATCTTTCTCCTCTCACATTAAACCTCTGCTGTAAAGATTTGTATTTCCTACCCTGGGAAAAAGACTATGGCTACTCACCCCATCCATGTCCTTCTATAAGGTCACCCCTCAGCCTCTGACTTTCCAGGGAAAACAACCCCAACCTAATCAGCCTCTTCCTGTAGCTCAAACCCTCTGACCCTGGCAACATCATTGTAAATCTTTTCTGAACCCTTTCATATTTCCCAACATCCCTCTTATAGTAGTCACATGGGATCCATGGTCCATTGGTAAGTTGGATGCAAAATTGGCTTGGTCAGAGAAAACAGAGAATAGTTGAGGAAGGGTGTTTTTCTGAATGAAAGGCTGAGACTTGTGGTATTCTGCAAGGATCAGTGCTGGGACCTAAGTTGTTTGCAATATATGCAAAAGATTTGGATGGAAACATAATAATCTGATTAGTAAGTTTGCAGATGACATGAAAATTAGTGATGTTGCGGAAAGTGAAGAAAGTTGTCAAAGGATACAGAGGATATCGATCAGTTGGAAAGGTGGGCAGAGAAATGGCAGATGGCGTTCAATCCAGACAAGTGTAGGGTGGTCAAAGCAAGAGGAAAGTCAACAGAAAATGGCAGGATCATTAGGAGCACTGATATCCAGGGATCCTGGGATGCAAGTCTATAGCTTCCTGATAATGCCAACACAACTGAATAAGGACAGGTCATTGAGTCTAAAAGTTGTCAAGTCATATTGTAGCTGTATAAAACTTTAGGTAGGCACATTTGGAGTATTGCGTGCAGTAATGGCCACCACACTGTAGGAAGGATGCAGAGACTTTGGAGAGGGAGCAGAAGAGGTTAACCTGGACTGGAGTGTATTCGCGAGAAGGAGAGGTTGGACAGACCTGGATTGTTTTTGTTCCAGTATCGGAGGCCAAGACCTGATCTGATAGAAGTTTACAAAGTTGTGAGAGGCGCGGCTAGGGCAGAAAGTCAGCCTTTTTCCCACAGTGGAAATATCAAATACTGGAGGGCAGAGGTTTAAGGAGATGTGTGTGGCACGTCTTTTACACAGAGGGTGACGAGTGCCTGGAACGTGCTGTCAGGAAAAGTGGAAGAAGAATTTATGGTAATAATGTTTAAGAGGCATTAAGCACATAAACAGCAGGAAATAGAGAGATAGCCAGATGGAATTAGCTTAGAATGGTATCATAGTCGACACGACATGTTGGGCCGAAGGGCCTGATCCTTTGCTGTACTTTACTATACCCGATGTAAAAGACTCCTACTTCTTTCCTGCTCTGTACCATCCACCATCATATACCTCTAATCCCTTCTCTTTGATATCATTGTCCAAGAGTGCCCTGAAATGCAACTATCCCACTTGCTGCAAGCACTCCCTGTGACAGTGAGTTTTGCACACACAGATCTCCAGAGGTCCCAACGTCACAAATGCCAGTCTCCTGCCAATCCCAATCACTCTAATTGATATCATAAAGCAGTTGGTATCACTATATACTGAAACAGTCCATGCCCAAGTGTAGCAAGACCTGGACAATATCTACCCTTAGGCTGACAAGTGACAAACAACATTTGCTCAATACAAGTGTCAGGCTGTGACCATCTCCAACAAGAGAGAATCTAATGATTGTCCCTTGACATTCAATGGCATTACCTCACTGAATCCCCTACTATCAATGGCCTGGTTATCAATGATCATAAACTGAATTTGATTCACCATGTACAGAGGTTACAAGGTAAGGCATAGGCTAGGAATTCTGCAGTGAGTAACTCACCTCCTGTCTCCCCAAAGCCTGTCCACCATCTGCAAGGCACAAGTCAGGAGTGTGATGGAATACTCCCCACTTACCTGGATGGGTGCAAATCCAATAGCACTCAAAAAAGCATGACACCATCCAGGACAAAGCAACCCTCTTGGTTGGCACGGCATCCACAAAAATCCACTCCCTCAGTGTGTACCCCTTTACAAGATACACTGCAGAAATTTACCAAGTATCCTTATACAGCACCTTCAAAATCCGAGACCACTCCCATCTAGATGGACAAGGGCAGCAGATACATGGGAACACCACCATCTGCAAGTTCCTATCCAAATACCACTCCCTCCCCCCTCCACCATCCTCACTTGGAAATATCTTGTTGTTCCTTCAACGTCACTGGGTCAAAGCCCTGGAATCCCTTCCCTTAGGGCCTTCCATGGACTGCAGCGGTTCAAGAAGCAGCTCACCCCCACCTTCTCAAGAGGCAACTAAGAACAGGCAATAAGTGCTGGTCCTACCAGAGACCCTCACATCCTGAAAATATATATGTTTAATAAAAAGCATAGCAGTCCAAGACTTCATCAGGCTTTCAATGTTACAGAAAGCCAAATTAAAATGATTAGATTAAATTACTTACAATATGGAAACAGGTCCTTCGGCCCAACAAGTCCACACCGACCCTCAGAAGAGTAACCCACCCAGACCCATTCCCCTACATTTACCCCTTCACCTTACACCACGGGCAATTTAGCATGGCCAATTCACCTAACCTGCACATTTTTGGATTGTGGGAGGAAACCGGAGCACCCGGAGGAAACCCACGCAGACACGTGGAGAGTGTGCAAACTCCACACAGACAGTCGCCTGAAGCAAGAACTGAACCGGGGTCTCTGGCGTTGTGAGGCAGCAGTGCTAACTATTGTGCCCACTGTGCCGTGACCCTGTTGGACATTATAAAAGTTTTAAAAAAGGTTTGTTCCATTGGTATACATTCTGGCCCATAATGCTCAGTTAACCTTAATACAAGGTGCAGTTAATTCTAGACAAAAGGATCTCAAAGTGAATAATATCAGAAGAAAAAAGAGATGACTGCAAATGGACCGCAGAGGTTTTTGTTATTGCTTTTACTGAGACTTGGTTGAGGGAAGGGCATGATTGGCAACTAAATGTCCCAGGATATAGATGCTTCAGGCGGGATAGAGAGGTAGGCAAAAGGGGTGGAGCAGTTGCCTTAGAGAGGATATCACAGCTGTGCTGAAGGAGGGCACTATACAGGGGAACCTTGATTATCCAAACAAGATGGGCAGGCTCTAATTCATTCGGTTAACTGATTTAATGCCTTTCCTCTGGGGCTTGGAGTTTGTAAAATCTGCTTCCTGTCAGGAGACTGCAGCAGCTCACAGTGCGCAAGACCTGGCCCCCAACACCACCCCCCACCCTCCAGCACCTCCTCACCCTCGTCCAGCACTGCCCCAGCACCCTCTTTGGGGCAGCTCGACTGGACACTAACAATAACACACACACACACACACACACACTCTCTCTCTCTCTCTCTCTCTCAACTTTTTACTGCAACTTTTTGACAGGCTCCACCTTTGCCCTGTACTGGATAATGTTGGAGAGATTATCTGGGGAAGGGGTATACCTGTGTAGAACTCCAGTGAAAGTGTGGGGAGAGAGAAAGGGCAGGAGGTCAGATATTTGGAGATGGTGCCTGTTTAATCACTGTAAACAAAAGAAGCGATCACTGCTGGAAACACGTCTTTGATGTAATGTTTCTATTGCAACCTCGAGATCTCCTTCAGATAATCCGATTTTCAGATAATTGGTATTCGGATAATCGAAGTTCCTCTGTGTAGGACTCGAGCAGCGAGGCAATATGGGCAGAGCACAGAAATAGGAAGGATGTGGTAAAAATGTTGAGGTTGTACTACAGGCCTCCCAACAATGAGCATGAGATAGAGGTACAAATATGTAGAAAGATCATAGAAAGATGTCAGAGCAACAAGGTAGTGGTGATAGGAGATTAAAAATTTCCCAACATTGACTGGGATTCACTTAGTGTTCAAGGTATAGATGGAGCAGAATTTGTAAGGAGCATCCAGGAGGGTTTTCTCGAACAGTATGTAAGTAGTTCAACTCAGGAAGGGGCCATACTGGACTTAGTGCTAGGAAATGAGCCCGGCCACATGGTTGAAGTTTCAATAGGGGATTACTTTGGGAATAGTGATCACAATTCTGTAAGTTTTAGAATACTCATGGACAAAGACGAGAGTGGTCCTAAAGGAAGAGTGCTAAACTGGGGGAAGGCCAACTATAGCAAAGTTCAGCAGGAGCTGGGGAATATAGTTTGGGAGCAGCTGTTTAAGGGAAATCCACATTCCATAAATGGGAGGCTTCAAAAGAGAGATTGATTAGAATGCAGGACAGACATGTTCTTGTGAAAATGAGGGATAGTAATGGCAAGATTAGGGAGCATTGGGTGACAGGTGAAATTGTGAGACTAGCTAAGAGGAGGAAGGATGCGTACATAAGGTCTAAGCAACGGAAATCCGATGAAGCTTTGGAAGAATACCGGGAATATAGGACCAATCTGAAATTAGGAATTAAGAGGGCTAAAAGGAATCATGAGATATCCTTAGCGAGCAGGGTTAAGGAAAAACCCAGAGGCTTTTATTAATATATAAGGAGCGGGAGGGTAACTAGGGAAAGATTGGCCCACTCAAGGACAAAGGACGAAAGATATGTGTGGAGTCAGAGGAAATGAGTGAGATTCTTAAAGAGTTCTTTGTATCAGCATTCATCGAGGAGAGGGACATGATGGAAATTGAGGTTAGGGATAGATGTCTGATTACTCTAGGTCAGTTGAAAGTGGAGTTGCAGGCAGATAGGCTAATGAAGAATGTGTTTGGTATGCTTTCCTTTATTGGTCAGAGTATTGAGTACAGGAGTTGGGAGGTCATGTTGCGGCTGTACAGAACATTGGTTAGACCACTGTTGGAATATTGCGAGCAATTCTGGTCTCCTTCCTATCGGAAAGATGTTGTGAAACCTGAAAGGGTTCAGAAAAGAGTAACAAGAATGTTGCTCAGGTTGGAGGATTTGAGCTATAGGTATTGAGTGCAAGAGTTGGCAGGTTATGTTACAGTTGTATTAGACTTTGTTTCGGTCACATTTGGAATACTGCGTACTGTTCTGATCACCACATTACCAAAAGGATGTGGATGCTTTGGAGAGGGTGCAGAGGAGGTTCACCAGGATGTTGCCTGGTATGGAGGATCCTAGCTGTGAGGAGAGGTTGAGTAGATTAGGATTATTTTCATTAGAAAGAGGGAGATTGAGGGGGGAACCTGATTGAGGTCTACAAAATAATAAGAGGTGTAGACAGGGTGGTGAGCAAGAAACCTTTCCCCCAGAAGGGGGGACTAAATTACTAGGGGTCATGAGTTCAAAGTGAAAAGGGAGATATCCGTGGGAAGTTCTTCACACAGAGGATGGTGGGGGCCTGGAATGTGTTGCCAGCAGAGGTGGCAGAGGCAAGGACGACAGCATCATTTAAGATGCATCTCTGACAGCTACATGAATGGGCAGGGAGCAGTGGGATACAGACCCTTAGAAAATAAGCAACAGGTTTAGACAGAGAATAGGGATCAGCGAAGGTTTGGAGGGCCAAAGGGCCTGTTCCTGTGCTGTCAGGTTCTTTGTTCAAGGAAGAATTTCATCACTATCTTCAGAAAGGCAAATGGGATGGCCTGGAGAGTGACACCATATCCCAATCAATATTAAAAAAAAATTATTAGACATTTTGTTCATTGGAATAAGATTTCTTGACTTTGTCAACTTCACTCTTTGCAATTTCTGCACCATTCATAAATGTGTCCAACTATTTTATATTCCATGTGCATTTGTCCATTTTAGATTTCACCTTCAAGCCTGGTCTCTGATTATTCCCCACACACCTTCCACTTTCTGTCACTTTGCTAATTCTGTCTGTGAACCACCACATCTTGGGCTTCAGTTTTGCTGAGGCTCATTCATCCGCAGTTGCCAGTATTGGATTGGTTGCCCTTTCTGAAAATGGGAACTAAATTAAACCATGTCCAATGTTTTCACAAAATCCATTGACTCCCTCCCAACAAAGTCATTAGCCTGACAGATTTGGTTCTGAGTGTGTCTCAGCACTCTGCATAAAAATATACTAAGCCGAGCAGCTATTTATTTGAAACCTTTTCAGCTTGTCTGGGACTTCTGTCTCATTTATATTGAAGTCATGAGCTTTGTCTTGGTTATCTTTTTCCCTGAAAAGGGCATGTAGCTGAAGTCTTCCCTTGTGGATACTGTGAGGGAGCAGTCATTTTGCATATTTATATTTCATGCTCATCCTCAGTTTCCATCTGATTTACATCTCATGCTGGTCTCTGCCTGCCCTCGGACTCTTATGGTGTTGAATATTATCTGATGTCAATCTTGGTGACACACAGCAAGTTGGAATAAGCCTAATGTGAAACCTTGGTACCAAGTACAAACGTAACAAGAATTATGATGCTGAGGTAAAATGCCATGTTTAATATTTTCACTGAGTGCAAACAAGAGTCTTGTTTTTTTACCTGACCTGTGTAGCTCAACAGGGCAGATCCTAGTCATGTGCCGAATACTCACATTGCTTCAATTTGCACACGCTACCTGCAATGATAGCTCTCTGTTGGTCTGAAGCCTGTAAATTGCAAGTAATGTCATTGGGCTGGAAATTCAGAATCCCCCCAGGCTAATGTTCTGGGGATAAAGGTTTGTTAAAATTTGAATCCAATTTTTAAAAACTGCAATTAAGCACTGGAGGCGATGTAACATTGTTGTAAAAACCCATCTGGCTCACTAATGTCCTTCAGGGAAGGAAACTGCTGTCCTCACCTGTTCTGGCCTCTACATGACACAGCCCCAATGTGGCAGACTCTGAATGATGACCCAGCCAACGACATCTACAACCCACTGATTAATAATCAAAAAATACAGGTTATACGCAACTATAAACTTACATCTTAACTTGGAATTTAGCAGTCATGACTCCAATCTCCCCCCAGACCCAGAGGTGAGGTCGGAGGAAGGGAACTATTTGATTGGACAAGACCCAAATAGCATGTCGATCTGATTGCGTAATGCTCCCCCCCCCACCATCAAAGGAGGGCATAGGATCCTGAAATAGCCACCAACTTTGTTAGGTTTGCCTGGGAGTTGGGTGGAACATATGAAATAGGAGTGAGAGTAGGCAATTCAGCCCTTCCAGCCTACTCCGCCATTTACCACAATTGCGGCTGATTGATGGTGATGGCTAAGGGAAGGTGATGTGGAGGTGCCACTGTTGGTCTGGGGTGGACAATGTTAGAAGTCACACAACACCAGGTTATTATCTGACAGGTTTATTTGAAATCACAAGCTTTCAGAGCACAGCCCCTTCATCAGGGAAGACAAGTCATTCATTTTCAATCACTCTGCATCTAATCAAGGGACACAGAATTGTGAAGGGAAGTCAGAAAGTCTCACATTGGTCTTGCTTCTGAAACCACTGACCCTTGCCCCCTCCCAACCTCTGGTGGCTCGCTCTCTGCTATCCCCATCATGTCTTCACTGAACTCTCATCAGAAATCCAGCAGCAATCCCCAGCCTCTAGTCCAATTGTAATGTTGCATTAGCCACTGCTCAATGTGCCACAACATAGCTGTTGGCCTCCAATTAACTGGCTGCTCTGTTGGGTACAATATCTGCCCCTTTCGAATCTTAGCTGGTGTTGCAAAGGTAGGTATCTGATTGCTTGGAATATTGGTGGGGAGGAGTGGGCTCTTACAGACAAACATCAGCAGCTGGGACCATCATCACCAGCATTAAATTCTATCCCATCATGTCATTTAGGGAGGTCTTCAGATTATTGGTTACAGTGGGGAGAGTTGACTGAATTATTCATTGTTTAGGAAATCAATTCCAAATCAATTTGCAAAAAGAAACATATGTTAGTTTGAGACCCACTATCTTTGTTCAATTTTTCAGGATTTTGGTTTCATGTAAATTGAAATATAATCAAGGCAATTATACTGAATCAAGGTGGCTGACTGAGTGTCAGGGCCAGAATGCAGTTGCTATTAGGGTTTAATCTTTTAGCTTCCTTCAATCATTTCAGCTCATTAGCTCTTTGATATAGATAGAGGAGTAAATGAAAATGTTTGGTTTATCTAATTATTCTATTTCAAGGCTTTTTGCTCAAGCCTTTAGCTTCTAATAATGCTGTTAACTTGAATTTTTTACATTTAATTTATTTTCAATATTTATATTAATAGGTACATCAACAACTTATGATTTCATGAAAACAGACCAACATTGAAAATATTTTTTCTATCTATGCATCACATTTAAGCTCAGCTACAGTTTAAACAATTCAGCAAAACTCCAAACATTCAGGACAGCAGCTCACCACCACCTTCTCCAGGGGCAATCAGGGATGGGCAATAACTATTGATCGAGCCAGCACCAACATCCCACTTGTGAATAAAGAAAGTCAAAAGTCAGATGTTTTAAGTCTGAAGTTCACTTGTTTATCTAACTTGGGGTAATGCCCACCCTGAGTCAATTTCACGTGTTATTCTGAGCTCACATTCAGCCCAAGTATTGGGTGAGATTAATATTCTTGTCCTTGCTTTCAAATCTCTCAAAACACAGCATCCTCCGACAACCTTACCCCACCCACTGCTCTCCCTATCATCCTCCAAACCGACCATCCTGATTCCCATCACTGCAGCCGTGGTGTCAGTCCCTGCAGTGACCTGGGCTCTCACCTCTGGAATTTCATCCAGAAATCTCATTGCCTCCATCTCTCTCTTTCTTTCTTCCTTTAAGTAACTTCTTAAAGACTTAACTTTCCATCTATGCTTTTCTTTATGTCCTAACACTACCTTATCTGACTGAACACCAACTTTGGATTATTAACATTTCTATGTGACAGAAATCAAGTTGTTGTTGCTGATTACAGAGTTTATTGCCTTATATTTCGAGTCATAGAATCATGGAGATATAAAACACAGAAACAGACTCTTCGGTCCAACTTCCCAGATATCCCAGCCTAATCTAGTCCCTCCCACCAGCACCTGGTGTATATTTACCAGGTTAGATTAGATTACTTAGAGTGTGGAAACAGGCCCTTCGCCCCAACAAGTCCACACCGACCCGCCGAAGCGCAACCCACCCATACCCCTACATTTACCCCTTACCTAACACTATGGGCAATTTAGCATGGCCAATTCACCTGACCTGCACATCTTTGGACTGTGGGAGGAAACCGGAGCACCCGGAGGAAACCCAGACAGACACGGGGAGAATGTGCAAACTCCACACAGTCAGTTGCCTGAGGCGGGAATTGAACCCAGGTCTCAGGCGCTGTGAGGCAGCAGTGCTAACCACTGTGCCACCGTGCCGCCCCAGGTGATGGCTACTTCAGCAAGTTATTCCTCTCACAGTGACACCCACACAGTGTTCTGCACGTTGAGTCATCGGAAAAGAGCCTGGATCAGATGAATCATGTTTCCTCTTTTGAAAGTAGATCACTGGGGAAATGTACCCAGCCAGAGAACAGCTCTGAGCAGGAATGGAGCATCAAACTTACTCAGCAGAAAGATACAGAAGATCAAAAGAACTTGCAAGTATTCTGTACCCTCCATGATCCCAGCATGTTCTAAAAAGCTCAATAAAAACTGAAAGAACTGTGGATGCTGTAAATCAGAAATCAAAACATAAGTTGCTGGAAAAGCTCAGCAGGTCTGACTGCCTCTGTAAAGAGAAATCGGAATTAAACTTTCGGTCCGGTGATTCCATTCTGAAGAAGGTCACTGGATCCGAAACGTTAACTTTGATTTCTCTTCACAGAGGCAGCCAGACCTGCTGAGCTTTTCCAGCAATTTCTGTTTTTGTTTCAAAATGCCCTCTTGGCAACTCAATACCAAACCTTCAAGGGCAATTATCTGATGGGGGCAGCCAGAGAACTGAAATTTAAAGTCCTAGAGCTCCAATCAGGGTCAAGGTGGAGAGAGGCTTTCACACAGACACAGGGGAAGTCCTGGCTCTCTGAACTTGACCTTTAAAAACACCAGCACTTCCTATTTTTGGTCGGACTGGTTGGGAGTTCGGCTGTGAGACAAGAGATGAATACAAAAGGCTGTTGGTTCCTGGGAGCAGACAGAGCAATGTCTGCAGCCTCTGACATTGTGGTCAAAGACTTAAAAGGGAAATAACCACTACACTTCCACCGCGACACCTTCCAAAGCTTTCTGTGCCCCATCTATGCCAACATGTGCCACCTGATTCCCTGTATCCACACACTTACCCCATAATCTTCATGTAAAGCAATGTCCGTGTACCCATTCCTTTGTAGCCAATCAACTTGATCCCATAATCCTCAAATAGCCTCTGTACACAATCAACATCACATCTTTGAAAGTCAATTAGATTCCTTGCAGTGTGGAAACAGGACCTTCGGCCCAAGTCCACACCAATCCTCTGAAGAGTAACCCATCCAGACCCTCTGACTAATGCACCTAACACTATGGGCAATTGAGCATGGCCAATTCACCTGACCTGCACAACTTTGGACTGTGGGAGGAAACCAGAGCACCTGGAGAGAATGTGCAAACTCCACACAGACAGTTGTCCATGGCTGGAATTGAACCCAGGTCCCTGGTGCTATGAGACAGCAGTGCTAAACACTGAGCCACCGTGGCAGCTCAATATAAACTCTGTGCAAATTTAGTGCCAACCTCCGTAAATCCATACGCTCACAGCTATCATTTTTTTCCCCTCAGCCCTTGAGGGTAATTTACCGATTAGGAGAAAGTGAGGACTGCAGATGCTGGAGATCAGAGCTGAAAATGTATTGCTGGAAAAGTGCAGGTCAGGCAGCATCCAAGGAGCAGGAGAATCGACGTTTCGGGCATGAGCCCTTCCACAGGAATGAGGAGAGTGTGCCAAGCAGGCTAAGATAAAAGGTAGGGAGGAGGGACTTGGGGGAGGGACATTGGAAATGCGATAGGTGGAAGGAGGTTAAGGTGAGGGTGATAGGCCGGCGTGGGTGTGGGGGCGGAGAGGTCAGGAAGAAGATTGCAGGTTAGGAAGGTGGTGCTGAGTTCGAGGGTTGGGACTGAGACAAGGTGGGGGGAGGGGAAATGAGGAAACGGGAGAAATCTGAGTTAATCCCTTGTGGTTGGAGGGTTCCTAGGCAGAAGATGAGGTGCCCTTCCTCCAGCCGTCGTGTTGCTATGGCCTGACAATGGAGGAGTCCAAGGACCTGCATGTCCTTGGCAGAGTGGGAGGGGGAATTGAAGTGTTGAGCCATGGGGTGGTTGGGTTGGTTGGTCCGGGTGTCCCAGAGGTGTTCTCTGAAATGTTCCACAAGTAGGCGGCCTGTCTCCCCAATATAAAGGACGCCACGTTTACCAATTTACCGATTAACTGATTCTGGGTGTGCGGAAATAGAAAATTATTCAATGTGCCTGACGATAAAGTCACTGCTGAAAAATAACACATACTGGTACAAAAAAGTTAAGGGTTTGAAATTCCTTCAATTAATCCCTTATGAAAACAAACATTTCACATGTACTTAATCCTTTCAGTAAAAAAACATTTCATTTAAATGCACAATTCCATATTAAAACAAACATTTCTGTTTCATAGCAGCTGGAGCTGACGAACACAATACTCACCTGACAGGCACCCAGTTGTGAAAATGTTAGTTTGTGAAATCTATGATGCAGTACAGATCCTCTAACATGCTCAAGTCAACACGAATAGTGAAACAGCCAACACTGCTTTTCTTAGCTCCACACTTTTATTTGAGCAGTTCTTTGACAATTTGACAACTTTGGCTGTTTCACTCATCATCCTAGTCATCAGCAAGCTGTTGGAGGGTGTCAGTGTTATCATGTGGCCCAGCTATAACCTACACACTGGTGCCCATTTTGGGTTCCATCAGGGCTGCTCAGCTCCTGACCACCTTTGTCCAAACATGGATCAAAAGAGCTGAATTCCAGAGATGAGGTGACAGTGACCGTCACATTTGGCCAAGTATAACATTGAGGAGGCCCATCAATGGGAATCAAGATAGAACACTCAGCTAGTTTGTGTCATGTCTGACACAGAGGAAGATGGTTGTGGTCGTTAGAGATCAGTCATCTCAGCTCCAGGATATCTCTGCAGGAGTTCATTCAGGGTAGTGTCCTAGGCCCAACCATCTTCAGCTGCTTCATCAACGACCTTCTTTGATTATTGATGAAACAGCTGAAAACAGTTGGACCAAGTACACTCAAGGAGAAAGGTACTTTTCAAAATGAGTTCGGTTTTGGGCAGCGTATGCAAAAGAATCACTTACTACACTTGAAACAGAATTTCTAGAACAATTCTAGTTTGATGTAATAAACAAAGAATACTGGGAAAACACAGCAGACTGCCTCTGTGGAGATAGAAACAGTGTTAATGTTTCAAGTCCAATACCTCTTCTTTAGAACTTCACCTTTAGTATGATCTGTAGCAGCTGAACTGCTGATCTTCACTTCTCAACAATTCAATATCCATTAGATATTTCTGACTGAAATACAGAATAAGCAGGAAATGTTGCAAATGGACAACAGTTAGTCACTTTGCGAAAGAAAGAGAACAGGATGAAGTTTTGAGATTGAAACTCATATCTACAAAAAAAGGAGGAAAATGAAAATCCCAACAAAGGGAAAGATGTTTTGATGAACATTTAAAAATTAGAACAAACAAGAGTCCAGCAGTGACATTAATGATCACTCCATCCAACAACCATTTCTCTCCCAATTTCCTGTGATGGTAATTTCTGATCGTTCAGAAAGGTTAGTATATTTTTGTTGACTAAAAGCATAAAGGTTAAAAGAAACCTTTTGTTGCTCAGAATTGCAGTGTGTTAGTTGAGCATTAGCAAGAAAGTGGGTGCGTGTCTAACAAACTTTTCCTTTCTGAGAATGTAAATTTCCAGCCTCTTTTCCAAGCTGTCTCGGATGTATCAGGCATCATCATGGTGAGCAAATCAAGCTTTCCTGGTTCCCAGAAAGAGTGCAATCTGCTTTCTGAATCAAACCAAACATTAAACAACTCCTGACTAATTAAACACGTCCAATTTCTGCGCATAATGAAATGCATAATTAAAATGTTGCTGTTTAGAGGTACCCTTAATATCTGACGCCATTTCATTTCAATCAATACTTCGCTTAAGTAATGTTTCCTTACAGTTCCATCAACCTGTCAATATTTGACATTCACAGGATAAGAACATTAATCATCTGTCTGCAATTTATTTATTATGTGAGGAGAGTAGAGATGTACTAAGCAAAGATAACCCTGACATTCCCCCAGGAGACACACAGGTAGAAACAAATAAGCTGGCTTCTCATTGAAACCCTTGTCATAGCCACCTCACGGCACCTCGCTTTGAAGAGCTGACTGCATAGGGCTGTCCATCACTCGTTTGAAGTAATGTACAACTCACAGCTTTGTTTTATAATTTATTCATGTTTCGGGAGGATTCAGTGTGTTGGAGCTAGATTGAGGACTGCCCTGTTTTCTTTCTGCTGTGCTTTGAGCTGACATTTAAGTCTCTGAACAAGTGACAGATTTGTGTAATGACTGAAGGTTTCCTCTTTTGCATGCAACTGCACAGCTGATGTGATTTCACTTGCTGCTTTTTATATTTTTGTTCAATATTATCATTACCATTTATTATCATCCAATTCATATTTGTATTACCTACTTAAATAGAGAGGAACAGAAATCAACCGAAAAGATTCATTTGGGGGAAGGAGGTAAAGCAAGATGTCAAACTTATTTTATTGATAACTTGCTTGTTTCAGCTGTTGAAAATAAACCCTGTAACTTCACATAAACTGGTGATGAATTAAAATCATTTACATAAATATTGTAGGATTGTTCAATATCTCCATACTGAGAGGAGTCACAAGCAGTTCCAGAAACCAGAGACTTGATTCAAACTGAAAGTGGGCTTTATCGAATAATTCCTCCATTCACACAGCAATATTCAAGCACCATCTGCTTGGAGATTGAATAGATTTTAAGAGGAAGTCTGTTACACTTCAGTTTCAAACAGAGACACAGCTAGGATGGCTAGCATTCTTGGTGCATATATTTTTTAAGGATTTTACTGTAATGATATAACCTCCATTTCTTTACCCCCTCTGTCGCCTGCCTTTTTCTGGGAAGTATGTCTACTATAACTGAACAGTTAGATAAGGCAGTAATGTTCTCGTGCTTCTGCTCAGAAAGACCGAGCAATCTGAAAGGTGGACTGTTCCATTTGTAGACGTGGATCCTAACATATTTGCATCATTACATTGATTGATTGTCATTACTTTCTTCATTGTGATGATGTATCAATTAACTTCTTCAGAAATGAATTTAATAAATATTTCAAATGAAGTTGAACATTGTATATACACATGGGGACTTAGGTAATTAAGTATTTCACAAGTTGCACCGCTGTAGGTTCAGTGAATGAAGAGGAAGGTGATAAACAGTTTTCGTAGAGGCGAGCACAAATCAGTGGAGAGAGAACTTTCCTGGAGATTTTCTCCAGTAATTTTGGAGAACACTGAGCACTACGGAAGAATTGTAGAGAATAACAGAGATGGATAGAATCTATGACCTGATTAATTTAAGATGATGATTGAACCATTCAGGCTATTGTAAAGGTACAGTATACAGTCCATTACATCATCCTGTCTGTCAGGAAAGTACACCCAGATTCTAAGCTGTACATTAGTCAATGCTGACAGAATGTTACACTGCCAGACCTGGTATCTTTCAAAGAAACAATTAAATCGCAGTATTGTCTACACTGTCAGTTTCATGTGAAAGATCACACGATAGCAATTGAGGATAAGGAATATTCTGATTCACATTTATCCCTCAACACTTAACTATGGAGAGTTGGTCATTTAACTCATCATTATTGAGATGACATTTCTTGAATAGGTTGACTACGACATTCTAATGAGAGAGTTACAGATTCATTACAGTACAGAAGCAGGATATTCAACCCATCAAGTTCATGCTGGATCTCTGTAAAAGCAATCCAGCCTATCCCTACCTCCTCTCCTTATCGCCATAGATCCTGCAAGATGACTAGTATTCCGTTTGTGTCTCCATCTAATCTCTTGTTCCAATCACTAATTGTCCTACCCCTCTCACGGCAGTAAGTTATTAGTCATCACCACTTGTAGATCAAAACAAACTCGTTTTTTATAATCGCATGCCACCAGCACCGCCCTCCTCCCAACACTGTCACCTCAAAATGATAAATCTGTGTTTCCCAGTCAAAAATGTGCAGACAACAGAAAACATGGAAAGACTGTGCAGAGGATATGGACAAACTACCACTGCACACAATCAGACTGATGGAATGGGCAGTCAGATGGGAAAGGGACATTAATATAGTTAACTGCAAAGTGAATTATTTTGAATGGAACACTGTGAAAGAAATTGTAAATTAAATGATATAATTGTAAAGGGATTGCATGAACATCAAGACCCGAGGTAATTTCTAAACGAATTGAGCACAATGCAAGTTTAGAAAGTAATTTATGAGGCTCTGGGATCTTGGGCTTTATCAGTTCAGGCATAACATACTGAAACAAGGGAGTTGAAGTGAACCTTCCGTAAATTAAGGCTTGGTTCGGTGTCTGTTGGAGTATTGCATTTCCATTTTGTACACTTCACTTTTGGAAGGATATGAAAGCATATGAGAGAGTAGAGTGCAGAATGGTTTTATAAGAATGGCTTCATGAGCAAGGAACTTCAGGGATGGAGATAGATTGAAGAATCCAGGCCTGTTTTCTCAGTGAAGAGAAGATTGAGAGGAAATTTAACAGAGGTGTTCAAAATCAAGAGGGACCTAGGCAGATGAGGCAGGAAGCAATTGTTTGAAATAATAGAAGGTTTATAAACCATCGAAGACAGGTTTCAGGTCATGGGCAAAAGAAGTAACTGAACCTGAGGAAACAGAGTGCACAGTTCAGACCTGGAATGTGCTGCCTGAGAGTATGGTGAAGACAAATTATATTGTTATTTCAAAAGAGAATTAGAGCATTATCTGAAGCAAGAAAGCTTGAAGGGCCATGGGGAAATGCCAGGGAGGGAGACAACATGGACTGCAACTCAATTTGCTGACTCAGCATACTGTGAGATCATTCCAAGGGCATTTTCAATCTGTGGGTTCAGGCCGATAAAGAATTGGTCAAGACATGACAAATTTCATTTTGAACTTTCAACAGCCATCAGAGAGATAGAACATTTTGGTCCCAAAAGCAATTTGTACTTTGTGTTTGGCCATCCTTTATACTTACAAGACATGAGAAACTAGACTGGAAACAATTACAGTCTCATCGACATATTGTCCTAGCGTCTGAGGGAGACAAATGCTTTCTATTCAAACAGTTAAAAATTGCAAGACAAAGATAATAATCCTGTCCACTGTAAAACTATGTGCAATGCATTGACATCAAAGGTCATGGCACACCCTATGAATTCAGGGACAATCCTTTCCTTGATTTTTGTTCTTTTCATTCTCCGAATATGTTCTGGCACTGGTGCAGATTGCATCGCACAGGTCAGTAACACTTTTCACTATAATTAGGAACAAATATTATGTCATTTTTCACAGTCATGTAGTTGAAACCTTGTGCAATTAATTGTTAATCAACAAAAAAATGCAATTATCTAAATAACCATCCCACATTTGAAAATATGATTTGGAGATGCCGGTGTTGAACTGGGATGTTTAGATTAGATTACTTACAGTGTGGAAACAGGCCCTTCGGCCCAACAAGTCCACACTGACCCGCTGAAGCGCAACCCACCCATACCCCTACATTTACCCCTTACCTAACACTATGGGCAAATTATCATGGCCAATTCACCTGACCCGCACATCTTTGGACTGTGGGAGGAAACCGGAGCACCCGGAGGAAACCCACGCAGACACAGGGAGAACGTGCAAACTCCACACAGACAGTCGCCTGAGGCGGGAATTGAACCCGGCTCTCTGGCGCTGTGAGGCAGCAGTGCTAACCACTGTGTACACAGTTAAAAATCGCACAACACCATGTTATAGTCCAACAGGTTTAATTGGAAGCACACTAGCTTTCAGACCGTCACTCCTTCATCAGGTGATGCTAGTGTGCTTCTAATTAAACCTGTTGGACTATAAACCTGGTGTTGTGTGATTTTTAACATTTGAAAATAGAAACAGGAGTTGCTGGAGAAACTCAGCGGGTCTAGCAGCATCTGCAGAGAGAGAAAGAGAGTTAATCTTTCAAACCTCATGAGCCCTTCTTCAGAGCTGGAGACAGTTAACATGTTGGCCAGCATCTGTGGGAAAAGAGAGAGAGAGAAAGTTAGCAATTTATATTCACGGTCTTTCATCAGAACTTTTCCACTGTTTGAAAATAATTTTACGAAACAAATGGAAACCTATACAACTGCAACATTTAAAAGGCATTTGGATGGGTATATAATAGGAAGGGTTTGGAGGGATATGGGCCGGGTGCTAGAAGGTGGGACTAGATTGGGTTGAGATATCTGGTTGGCATGGACATGTTGGACTGAAGGGTCTGTTTCCATGCTGTACATCTCTATGACTCTACTCAGTGCTTTCTTCTGCATTTACATTCATGAGCTGTTCGATAAAAACGTGTCATGATTTGCAGGAAATTATAAACATAAGTTGGATATCATAATGGAACATTAACAAATTGTTTGCAACACAATCAAACTAGGATGAGATTAATATTCTGGTGTCTCACTTCACCAAAAGTTGATCATGAGGAGGCAACCTTTTGAAAGTCTCACTCAAAGAAACAAACAAAAGAAAGAACATATCTATCCATTACCATAAGACCATAAGATATAGGAGTAGACTTAGGCCATTTGGCCCATCCAATCTGCTCTGTCATTTGGTCATAGCCGATATGTTTCTCACCCTTATCCTCTTACCTTCTTCTTGTAATCCTGGATCCCTTTACCAATCCAGAACCTATCTATTTCTGTCTTAAAGACACTGAATAATTTGGCCTCCACAGCCCTCTGTGACATTGAATTCCACAGAGTCACAACCCTCTGACTGAAGAAATTCCTCCTCATCTGTCTTAAATGGTCGTCCCCTCATTCTGAGGCTAGGCCCTCAGGTCCTTGTCTCTCCTACAAGTGGAATCACCTTCTCCATGTCCACTCTATCCAGACTTCTCAGTATTCTGCAAGTTTCAATCAGATCCCCCTCATCCTTCTAAACTCCATCAAGTACAGACACTGAGTCCTTAACTGCTTCTCACCTGATAAGCCCTTCATCCCTGGGATCATTCTTATAACTGTTCTCTGGATCCCCTCCAATGCCAGCACCTTCTTCCTTAGATACGGGACCCAAAACTGCTCAAAATATTCCAGAAGTGGTGACTAGAGCCTTGTACAGCCTCAGCAGTTCATCTCTGCTCTTGCAGACTAGCCCTCCTTGAAATGAATATTAACATTTGCCTTTCTAACCCAAAATACAATCTGCATGTTAATCTGAACAGAATCGAGAACTATGATTCCCAAATCCACTTGTGCTTTGGATTTCCAAATCCTTTCCCGAGTTAGAAAATAGTCTATACCTCTATTCTTCCTACTAAGATGCATTAGCTCACATTTTCCTACATTGTCTTCCATCTGCTGCCCCTTTGCCCACTTTCCCAGCCTGACCAGGTCCTTCTGTAGCTTCCTGCTTCCTCAACACTACCTGACCCTCCACCTATCCTGTGTCATCTTAGCAACTATGGGTTTAGTTCCTGCATCCAGATTGTTAATGTATAATGTAAATGCCATTGAGTGTGGACCCAGAGTCCGCAACCACTCCTCATATGATAAGCCCTTCATTCCCTACATCCTGTCTGCCTTCTGCCAGTCAGCCAATTCTCTCTGCATACCATCACCTTGCTGCTAACTCCATGGACTCATCTTATTGAGCAGCCTCCCATTCAGCACCTTATCAAAGGCCTTCTGGAAATCCAAATAGATCCCGTCCACTGACCTCTCCTTTGTCTAACTTGCTTGTTACCTCCTGAAAGAATTCCAAACAGCATGCTGAAGATAGTTAACACATTGGGCAGCATTCCCTTGACAAAGCCGTGCTGACCTAGCCCTATTTTACCAAATATGCCACAATCTAACCCTTAATAATGAACAACATAGAACATGGATTTGTACAGCACAGAAACAGACCATCCAGCCCACCATATCGGCAGTGATCATGATGCCATTCTAAAGCAATCTTCTCTGCCTGCACATAGTCCTTATCCAACAATTTGCTGCCTACCCATCTATCCATCTGAAAGCCTTTTAAATGTTACTATTATATCAGTTTCTGCCACTTCCCTTCCCTACTACCTCTCACCCACCACGTAAAATAAAATTGCTTCCTTTAAACTTTCTCCCTCTCACCTTATTCATGTACTGTTAGTATTTAATATTTCCACCCTGGGAGAAAGACTTCCACTATCCACCTATTGCTGCCTCTCATAATTTTACGCACTTCTATCAGGTCAACCCTCAGCCTCTGAAGCTTTAGAGAAAACAATCCATGTTTGTCTAACCTCTCCTTCCAGCCAATACACTGCCATCCAGGAAACATCCTGCTAGACCTCTTTTGCACCCTCTCCACACTCTCACATAGTGTGGTGACCTGAACTGCAAGTCCAATTTTGTTGCACAACAGCAATATTACAAATGTGGCCTAACTAAAGTTTCTTATACAGCTGCAACATGACCTGCCAACTTTTATGATTCCTGATGAAGGGCCGAAACGTCAATTCTCCTGCTCCTCAGATGCTGCCTGACCTGCTGTGCTTTTTCAGCACCACACTCATGCCTCAAATCTCCAGCATCTGCAGTGCTCAGTTTCTCCCTGCCAACATTTATACTCAGTGCCCCAAGTGATGAAGGGAAACATGCCGTATGCCTTCTTACCACCTTATCCAATTGTGTTGTCACTTTTGGGGAACGATGGGCTTACATCCCAAGATCCCTCTGTATATCAGTGCTGCTAAGGGTCCTGCCATTTCCTGTATACTTTCCTCATGTATTTGACCTGCCAAAATGCATCACAATCACACTTGTCTGGATTGAACTCCATCTGACATTTCTCTGCCTAACTTTCCTGCTGTGTACTTTGCAACCTTTCTCACGATGCACAAATCCACCAACTTTCATCTTATCTACAAACATACTAATCAGACCACCCACATCCAAACCATTTACATATATTGCAAACACCAGGGTTCCCAGCACTGATCCTTACAGAGCTCCATTGGTCACAGACCCCCACAACCACTCCCTGTCCTCTATGACCAAGGCAAATTTCTATCCAATTTACCATCTCACCGTAGACCCCATGTGATTCTAATGGATTCTAAAATCTTACTAACGACTGAGGGCAGGCTAACAGGCCTCTCTCTTTTTTTAAACAGTGCCTTACATTGGCCATTTGCCAGTGCTGTGACACCCTTCACTGACTACAATGGTTCCTGAAAGATCATCGCCAATGTCTCCACAGTCTCCTCAGCTATCTCCTTCAGAACACTGGCACGTAGTCCCTCTTTTATTAATTTTTTTTTAGTACTAGGAGTCAGTTTCCCTCATTTTTCATCTTCTCGTTATTTATTGCTTTTTTAATTGTCCCCTGTCAGTTTTAAAGGCGTCCCAACCCTCTATCTTCCCACTCACCTTCACTGTGATAACAGGACATATAGGGGGCAAATAGGCAGTTTAACAGATTGAAACCTAAGGAGATGTAAAAGACAATTAGGCAGGTATAAAAAGCTCATCGTAGCACACTAGTGGTTATGTGTAAAGGCTTTGGGAAGATTTTTGATATTTTATGATGGAACAGATGCAGAAAATATGGCAAATGCTGGAAAACTTCAACATAAACTGTTAAAGGATAAATATTGTCCAGGACAACAGGAACTATAAAGTATTGCTACTGCTTTTCATTAGAAAGGTTTAGGTGTATCAGCAAGACAGATGGGCCGCAGTTTGAAGTTTTATTGGAAAGTTGGCACCTCCAGCTGGTTTCCTGTTTCCCAAGCCTCCACTGAAGAAAAAGCTGAGCTGTTATGAAGTGAGACTGGAACTACCAAACTTCCTGACTGATAGCTGAATACGTGCATCTCAATGAGCCACGGCTGTGATAAATAATTCAAAAGCAAAATACTGTGAGAAATCCGATTGAATCAAACACCCGAGAAAATGATGGAAATGCGAGTAGGTCAGGCAACATCTGTGGAGAGAGAGAGAACGAGAGAAAAGATAATGAGCAGAAAGTCACAAGGTGGGAGGGGGAGGGAGTGCATGGAGAGGGAATGGCAAATCAATGGAAGGAAAGCGATGATTGTGGGTCAATGGAGCTGGTAAAAGCTGAACTAACCCTGATATTATTCTCCTGTGCTGGGTCATTTGGTGTGAGCAGACTTGTATTTCTATGCATGTGGAAAGAAGAGGTAACAGTCTTTGGAGAATGACCAGCTATGCTCCGAACAAGCCTGTCCCAGGGTCTACACACAATGTAGGCAGCTAAATGAATGCAAGCAGGAGTCTGGCCCTCAGTGGCAGGAGAAGTTGCACTCGGGAGTCACCAGCCAATCAAATTGGTGAGCAGCATTAATGGCAGTGCTAGAGCTCTGCCAAAGACAGCGGTTAATGCCAGGATGCTCACAGCCAGTGGATCCCTGTAGGCAGTTAACAGGGGGCATTCAGTGGTCACCTCAGGGAGTGAGGAGATAGGAAGAGGAGGGGAGGGATGGAATAGATGATTGGCTGGGTGTTGACAATGAGAAAAAAAGTCTTGGTTTACAGGAGGATATAAATGGATTGGTCAGATGGGCAGGTCAGTGGCAGATGGAATTAAACCCTGATAAATATGAAAGGATGCACAATGGAAAAAGCTACAAGACAATGGAGTACTCAATGAATGGAAGGACACGAAGATGCTCAGAGGAATAGAGGGATCATGAGGAGCTTGAGCACAGATCCCACAGGGGGCAGGAAAATGGGAACCCGGTGTAAAGGGGGGCAGGAAAATGGGAACAGGGCATAAAGAGGGGAAGGAAAATGGGAACAGGGCGTAAAGAGGGGCAGAAGACTGGGAATATGGTTTAAGGAGGGGCAGGAAAATGGGAACTCGGTGTAAAGAGGGTCAGGAAAATGGGAACCCGGTGTAAAGAGGGACAGGAAATTGGGAACAGGGTGGAAAGATGGGGCAGGAAAATGGGAACAGGGTGTAAAGAGGGGCAGAAAAATGGGAACAGGGCATAAAGAGAGGCAGAAAAATGGGAACAGGGCATAAAGAGAAGCAGGAAAATGGGAACCTGGTGTAAAGACAGGCAGGAAAATAGAAACCCGGTGTAAAGAGGGACAGGAAAATGGGAACATGGTGTAAAGAGGGGCAGGAAAATGGGAACAGAGCATAAAGAGGGGCAGGAAAATGGGAACCCTGTGTAAAGGGGGCAGGAAAATGGGAACATGGCGTAAAGATGGGGCAGGAAAATGAGGACAGGGTGTAAAGAGGGGCAGGAAAATGGGAACCCGGTGTAAAGAGGGATAGAAAATTGGGAACAGGGCATAAAGATGGGGCAGGAAAATGGGGACAGGGTGTAAAGAGGGGCAGGAAAATGGGAACCCAGTGTAAAGATTGACAGGAAAATGGGAACATGGTGTAAAGAGGGGCAGGAAAATAGGAACCCGGTGTAAAGAGGGACAGGAAAATGGGAACAGGGCATAAAGAGGGACAGGAAAATGGGAACCCAGTGTAAAGAGGGGCAGGAAAATAGGAACATGATGTAAAGGGGGCCAGGAAAATGGGAACCTGATGTAAAGAGGGTCAGGAAAATGGGAACCCAGTTTAAAGAGGGGCAGGAAAATGGGAACAGGTGAAGGAGACAACAGAAGTTGAATTCTGTGATTGGGAGAAGACAGAGTGATTAATTAGGAAAAGGAATAACAGTGCAAGACAAAAACAGGTTGACGATGACAAAGATCAAAAGATAAGCTGAAAGGAGGGACGAATGACAATATGAGAATCATCATGAACAGTTATTGTTCAAGAAATGGACACAGAAATTGTTACTGAAATTGTTGAAACCAATCTTGCCTTTGGAAGTTTGTAATGTGTCTAATTGAAAGCTCCCATTGAGCTTCCTTAGAATAATATAGGTGATGGTGAATAAAGCTGGAGACTGGTTGATGTGGTAATTCCCAGACACTCAGACCTGCGGATGATCAACTGTATTAAATGAGATGCAGTGCTTTCTCCTGGTACAACACGTTCCTCTGTCCTATTCAAAGATCTGTGATACTGAGAAGAAAACTGAGAACTGCAAATCTTCCTGTTTCTGCAAGAAATTACCAACCCCCAGAGGAAGCAACAGGAATGATCATCATTGATGCCAATGCCATGAGGGTCAGCAAATCATTCAGGACCAAAACTTTCAGATAGTTGTCAGTGGAAATATCAAGAAAGTGACAAATCTCTGCTGTGTTAGAAGGAAGAAGGCAACGATGAAACGAAGGATCAAGGTTATTCATCAAGAATTAACAGAGAAGCCAAAACATGGTGGGAGGCAGATCAAATAAATGATTAAAGCCAGCAGTGTGATTGAAACACCACAGGAAACTTGGAAATCAGTGAGTCTAAATGCCTCAAATCAGTCTCTGTGTAAAATGTCAGATAGTAATCAGGAAAAACTACAGACTTAGTGAAAAATAAGAATATCTGAGGAAAGGTGTAGGATTTGGATACAGATATGGAACGGGAAGCAGATTCCTTGTAGACTACCAAAGGAGCAGCTCAGAAAACAATTCCAAGAATCATGAAACTTTGCAGCACAGAAGGAGACCATTCAGTCCACCTTTTCAGAACAAGCTCAGCAATTTAGCAATTATCTTAACTTTATAAGTTTTATAAATGCCTTTCCTCCTCTTCTGAAGACTATTTGACAACCTGTCACTTGCTCCCCTCTACATTCTGAGTGAGCATTAAAAAGGAAGGCAGCAAATGGAGGCAGATTGGGGTTGAGGGTCGGCGTTGCAGATGGGGGAGTGAATATTAGTTTTTCTCAATGTAGTTGCGGCTAGCCACGAAACAACATGACCAGCTATCCTTAGTAGCCACACACGCAGATGACAAGCAACATGAATTCGACTGGGACAATACTACTATTATAGGACAAGCCAAACAGAGAACAGCCAGGGAATTCCTAGAGGCATGGCACACATCCACAGATTCAATCAATAAGCACATCGACCTGGACCCAATATACCGGCCACTGCAGCGGACAGCTGGAACTGACAACCGGAAGTGGCAGATTCAAACCATTACAAATGCTGGAGGAAAGATCACAGAAGCGCTTCACAGGAGGCTCCCAAGCACTGAGGATGTCACCTAGACAGGGGTCGAAAGGTCTGCAACACAAATTCCCAGCTCGGCGAACAGACCCACAACAGTTAAGTGATTGTTTTTGATCAGCATGGATGTGATCAGCCAAAAGGCCTTTCTCTGTTGTAGATTTCTATGACTCTATGCTGCGATGATTAACTAATACTTTACAGAGTATGTGAAATCTCTGCTTAGCTTCATGTCCAGATATGAAACAAGGTTTGAAGTGAAGATGGAGGAATAGCCCACCATGGTTGTAATGTTCAGCATCAGTGAAGGAGCCTGGTGACCGAGCATTGGATAGGAAGCATAAGTCAAAACTTACATTCCCATTCAAATCAAAGTCATAAATGGTGAAATGTTCAGGAAGTCCTCCTGGCTCCAAGGCATTCCAGGCCAATTCCAGAGGTGAGGTAAACATTATTTCATTTAGTGGATGGGAATGCCATCATTTCCTACTTTCCATACATATCACAACATCAACATTGATTTCCTGTCCCGTTTGGTTGGTATATGAAGTAGTTAGGAACTTTGCTCATCAGTCTTCTTACCTCTAGCCAAATAACTTCGATTTGTAATGTGGGTCTTGATTTGCTGTTCTTTTTGGGTCAAACAATGCCGCATGAAGCTGGTGAAGTTGAGGATGGAGTGTGGAATACCCTCTTCTCTGATGGGAAAGAAATAGAAGCCACACTGCGAAAGCAGTGGGATGGCCTGTTCCCAATTCACACAGATATTGGCTCCACCACTAAACTCTTGCAGAGCAATTATTTCAGCTTCCCGGGGAGATGCTAAAAACAGGCAGAAGGTTGTTTAACTGAGTAAGGAATTATTCTGGCAGCTGCCATCAGTCTTACATCAGCAAATCACAAAGTTCCTTTCCATAAGAACCCGGCCACACACAGCCCGCTCTGTCTGCCCATCACTCCTGTCATGGGAGTCCGACTCGATCAATTGCTAGAGCAGAAATTTCCTCTAATTAATCTACATTTTTAAGAAGGTGTTAAATATGCTTCTTGGGGCTAAGGGGCGAAAGTGGGACCAGGGTGCTGAGTTGGCTGATCAGCAACGATCATATTGAATGATGGAGCAGGCTTGATGGGCTGAATGGCCTACTCCTGCTCTTAGTTTCGAAGTTTCTATCAAACTGTTTTGTTTGGCTCCTGGCCACAAACCCCACTCCGAATTATCAAGCCTGTCCTTTTCCCTGGCACAGTCTGAGGGCCAAGCACATAGAATGGCCCACTGTGGTTTTCGAAGACAGCTCACTCCTACCTTCATGGTGGATGATGGCACCATACCCACACTGAGAAACCTGATCACTCTGAGAGCCCAATGCAAAAACCAGAATAATGCTCTGGAGTTCCACATCATAAACAGGAAGAAAAACCCATTCAGCTCAGCCAGAACGTATCTAAAGCATGGACTGGTAATTCCCAACATGCACAAAGAGATTTGTAACACACACAGCACACAAAACCACTGACAGTGGCACAGACTCCAGAGTCTTCCTGGAGCACATCAAGTCAGATGAGATTGTAAGACCAATGCAACGTGTCCTTAAGGCCAGTCTGAACAGTCTCAGCTGGAAGAGTTGAAGATGAAGAGAGTGATGAGGAAAGTGAGAACTCCTGCAGAATGGATAAACAACATGCAGAATGGAACAGTGAAAGGTGAAGGGATCTGTGAGGCGATAGTCAGACAGGGATCAAGATATGGAAATGAACAGTAAGCCTCAGATTCCTCAGAGAACTGTGTAAGTGTTGTGACATGATTGAGGCCATTTGGCCCATCATGTCTGATTGTGTGATCAATCCGATGGAGTTACATGGAGGCTGCCAAAGCATGGGTACAAAAGAAGCATGGCGAGTTGTTCATTCACGATTCACTCGCACTTCTCTCATTTGTGGATTAGCAACGAGGGCTTCTACGGCCTGCTAATGGTGAGCAGGCAGGCCCTGCTGTCCTCTGACCAGCTCTTGGATTGAGTCAGGTCACTCTTGCTGTGGCTACAGAGACCAATCCAAAAATCTATATCCCAAACAGTGCAAGCACCACCTTCAGGATCAGCTGACAACTCAACCTCCACCTCCAATCCCCCCTTTGGGCTGCTGATTAGTCAGCCAGGCAGCTTGATGGCCAATATGTGGCTCAGCAGGTCCAGGGGTTGAAGCATTTCTCCATATCTGGTTCTGATTTTCCTTTCATGCCAAATCCTGAAAACACACGATCAATATCCACATTCTGTTTAATTCAGTCATGAGACTTGCGCATCACTGTTTCGGCCAGTATTTGTGACCCATCTTTAATTTTCCAGAAGACCATTAAGGCTTGACCCCATTGCTGTGAGTCTGGAGTCACGTGGAATCCAGACTGGGTAAGGATGACAGATTGCTTTCCCTAAAAGCCATTAGTGAACCAAATGGAATTTTACAATATTTGGCAGTGGTTACATGATCACTATCGGGGTAGCATTTTCTTGTGGGATTTTATTGATGTCAGCATCTTTCAGGATGGGATTGAATGCAGATTCCCAGAGTATAATCCTCAGGTCGCCATTACTAATCCTGTGACCTTCCTACAGCAGCACTTGTTTCGAACAGTGATGAAGAAATCGGGTGAAAATATACATGGACTAGGTGCCAAATTGGGTTTTGGAGTCTCTGCTCCTATAGAATGTGAACGCTAATACGGGGTTGTGGGAAAATGGCCTCTTTCTCTGTTGTAACTGCACATTATTTGTTTTCATCAGTGATACAGAGCCAAGTATGATCTCGACATTTCAGAACTTGTGCATCAGGAATATTCCAAATTGAAAAAGCATTGAAACATTTCAAAGTCCCTGTGGAAAACTACTTCTGAGGGTGCCATGTCAGAAAGGTAAAATCACTATAGTCCTAACGGCACATTGAGTATTCTCCCATTAGAGAGCAAGAGACAGAGATGGCTGGTGATGGCTTAAGCTGATGGTCACCGTGCCTCAGCTAAAGGGAGAATTTGAGAAGTTGGGACCTTAATGGTTAATCTGAGCTAAGAGGAAGCTCCGCCTACTATGATACATAACACAGTCATAGGTGGGCAACAGGACACTGGGCATTCCTAATGAAGGGCTCCTGTCCGAGATGTCAACTTTCCTGCTCCTTGGATGCTGCCTGACCTGCTGTGCTTTTCTAGCAACACACTCTCGACTCTGATCGCCAGCTTCTACAGTCCTCACTGTCTCCTTGGACACTTTGGGCAGTTGGAGGTAGAGCAGTTGAGTTGGAGAACAGTTTCCAGATGTCATCTCTATCTCTGGTTAGTAATAGTTAATAATCCAAAGAGTTAATGTACCTTGTGCATTGATACTGTGCTGTAATAAACACACCTTGTGGTCAAAGACAAGGATCTCTTCTGCAGAGATTTATTCCTGATCCATCCTCTACGTGAGACTATGGACCAGCTCCTTAGATTCGCAATGCAAGCAGAACTGGAGGTAGGACCCATCACATCATGTGACACCAACAACCATCAGAATTATAGCTGAGAGAATCAGAGAGCTCTTGTGGTGAAGTGATCGTATCCTTACCTCTGAGATAGGAGACCTGAGTTCATGTCCCACCTGCTCCATAGTTGTGTCATCATATCCCTGGATAGGTTGATTGAAAATAGAATCCCTAAAGTGTGGAAACAGGTCATTTGGCTCAACAAACCAATACAGACCCTCCAGAAACTAACCTACCCAGACCCATTCCCCTACCCTATTACTCTATATTTACCCCTGACTAATGCACCTAACCTACACATCCCTGAACACAACGGACAATTTAGCATGACAATTAACCTAACTTGCACATCTTTGAATTGTGGGAGGAAACCGATGCAGAGAACATGCAAACTCCACACAGATGGCCACCTGAGGCTGGAATCAAACCAGGTCCCTGGCGCTGTGAGACAGCAGGGCTAACCACTGAGCTGCCATGCCACCTTACAATACAGAGAAAACCAAATGGTAGCCTCCAATGGAAAGTACCCAATCATTAACTTCTCCTCTGTCAAATAAACACTTTTTTCAGAAGTATTTATCTGGTTAGCTCAATCCTCTGTTGAACAGTTTCACAGACTCACAATCTCGAATGATTATTGTTGAATTCAGCCTGCCTTACTTTCCCAAATGTGTCACTGATTTTTAGGAGTTAATAAGAGAGAAGGGAGTGTGAATTGTCACAAAGCTGCACGCTAAACATTGTCTTTAAAAATCTATTTTGCATCAGGGCAAAATTAAAGAAGTTTGGAGCATGGAAAAACTATTTTCTCACTTAATCCATCCCCTGCACTGCATGAGGTTGATTTGGAAATTACACAATAATGAATAACAATCTCACAAAGTCATTGCTGACAAGAAAGGACATAAAAATCTGATGAGATGTAAGAGGTTTCCGTTTGTGATCACCCTTTTACACGATCACACAATGTCTGAATTTACCCCATCATGTGCAATCTGAGCTATTGTAGGCATGTCTCAATTGATTCGATCTCCTGAGGACAGGTTCTGAAAAGTGTCTCTCTGCTTGTGCAAGGATAAATCAAGTGACTTTGCAGGCTATCTATCTAACCTTGCAGCCAACAAGATTTATCTTTAACAATTCATCCTTGACTTACAGCCTTCCTTTACAAGATGGAGCAGATTTTCATCTTGTTGTCCAGGTGTTAACACTGGCACTGGGGACACACCAATGGATACACAAATTGCTTGACTTGTTATTTCATTGATTTTAATCCTCATTACCAGTCTAAGCCCAGGTGGTAGGTTGTAAATCAACTCTGATATTGTCAATGTTCCTTCAGATCAGTGACCATTGTACCTCACACAATTTTCAGTCACCTCTAGCTATACTTACCCTTGTAAATTTCAGACCAGGTACTTACCCAATCATTATACTTTCAAAGTTTTAACACTATATTTGTATCACTTCTCATCACATTCCACCATCAGCCCCACTTTTAAACATTGCCACAGCAGAGACTTCCTGAACAGGGTTGGTGTATGAGCCAATACTTTGATGAAATAGATTGACAGATATCAACCCTGTACCAGAGAGACAACATTGTCAGCAGTCATCAATAAAAATTGCTTTGTTAAAATTAACATCTTACAAACACGAGTTTATTTTAATCATACTATAAAGAGGAACTGAAGAATGAATTAGATTGAGTGGAGACCCTGATCAAGTCTATACTCCATCACCCATCAGGCTTTTAATCATTCATGAGCTGTGGGTCAGCATTTATTGCCCATCCCTAGTTGCCCCTTGGGAAGGTGGGGGTGGGCTGCTTTTTTGAACCATTGCAGTCCACCTGCTGTAGATTGACCCACAATGTCCTTGGGGGGGAATTCTAAGATTCTGACCCAGTGACACTGAAGGAATGGTGATATATTTTCAAGTCAGGATGGTGAGTGGCTTAGAGGGGAATTTGCAGATGGTGATGTTCCCATGTATCTGGTGCCCTTGTTCTTCGAGACGGTAGTGATCATGGGTTTGGGAGGTGCTGTCTCAGTTGGCATGAACAATTTAATGATGCTTCACATTCTGTGCAGTTTGATGTAATGCTCGAGAATGGCTGAACTGGGAGGGATTTCTTTCTGAAGAAAAGAGAAGTGTGATTTCAATTGAGCTTCATAATATTATGAAAAGTTTTCTTTTTCATTCATTTGTAGGATGTGGTTTGATAGGTGAGATATTGAAAAGAAGATTCTCTGAATGGGGGACACTAAAACCAGAACCCAAAATGACAAAACCATCTCCAGGAAATCAAAAGAGAAATGACGAGAAACTTGTGAACCAAGGGAAGAGTGGGAGTGTAGAATGTTTTGCCCGCAAGCTGGTTTTCCAACAAACAGTACGGATACATTTCAAACGAGGTTAGAGACAGAGCAAGAAGATAAGTTTGCTGATAGGAGGAGATGAAGAGGGATAGGGGAAATTCAGCTCAAACATAAACGCTGTCATAAACCAGATGGGCCGAATAACCGGATCTGTGTTGAGCCTTCTTTGTAATATTAAACTATCATTCTTGACAGACACACTGTGACTCCATAAATGTTGTAAACAAAATTGAAATCACACTGGCTTCCAAACTTTGCCTCCCTGCATTTTATTTTGCATTATTCATTGTGATGGTGTGGGCATCACTAGCAAGGACAGCATTTATTACCTATCCCCAGCTGTCCTTCAGAAGGTGATAGCTTGCATTTTTATTAGCAAGCAGTAAATTACAATAAAGGAAACTTCCATTTTCGAAAACAGTGCAAAACATAACCCTTTTAAGACTTCAATATTCATTAATCTTTGCTTTCTTGTATCTTTTAGCGTGTATCAAAATTCCTGGAAGGACAACGTGCCGCTTATTTTGGTGACATTATCGATGAAACTCCATTACAGCTGGTTTGTGTTATTCTGTTCAGCTGGGTCAGGGATTCAGGTATTAATTCCAATGTACCTGTGCTTCACATTTTGAAGACTACGACAGTGGTATTTGGAAGCGTTCTAGTTATTTCGATGCTGCATTTCAATTCATTTACTAAGAGGTCAGCCACTGCCTTGTTCCCAGGCTGGATTGTGTGCGACTGAGCTCGAAAAAAAAAACACAGAAGAAATCATTCCGTTTGCAAAATTATTTCCATTCCTTTGATCTCAGGGTCACACAGCTTCCAGACAGTAATTCTACCCCGACCTAAAACTGACTAAATCCACAGGGATTTCAGGGATTTTAATCAATTTGTGGGTTTTTTATTGAGCGGTAAAGAGATTTGCAAAATATTTGTTTTATTGTGAAGAATGAGATTTGCAGAATTTCTCCCAGTGACAAGGACATGGACTTTAACAATGGAGTGAGTTGAACTGTTTATCATGAAAATGGGGGGAAACACCCCAGTGGTATCACAGACATTACCATTTCTTTGGCTGTTCCTATTGCCTTCTACAAAGTTGTGACAGAAGAAAGGCAAATCCCTACTGAACCTTTTTCTCTAATATGGCTGACACCAAAATTCAAATGTAATGGGAAGCACTGAGATTCCTTCTGTCCAGGATTTGACACACATCACTGGGCTTCCCTGTTATCCCACAGTCAGCACAAAAGAATGAGGGATGGATCTTTTTGAAACCTGTGAATGTCTAACAGGACAAGATGGAGCAAATGCAGGAGGGATGTTTCCAATAAGTGAGGAGTCCAGATCCAGTGTCTAAAGATACAGACTATGCCATTTAGGTCTGAGATGAGGAGAAGTTTCTTCATCCACAGAGTAGTAAGCCCGTGGAGTGGTGAGCCTGTGGAATTCTCTATCACAGAAAGTAGTTGAGGCCAAAGCATTGAAAGTTTTCAAGAGGTTAGATAGAGTTCATAGGACTAAAAGAGTCAAAGGGTTTGGGGGAAAGTGGGAACAGGGGACTGAGTTGGATGATCAGCCATGATCATATTCAATGGCGGATCAGCTCAAAGGACTGAATGGTCTATTCCTGCTGTTTTTACATCTATGTAAAATTTAACCAATTTTATATAACTACACAAAATTCTCCCAGTTCTTTGTCTTTTAAACTCAGGGTGATAGAAAACACGGGACAGATTTCCATGCTTAACAAAAATCGCTATTTACTGCAAACAAAAAATTGTAGCTACAATTAAGTAATTATGAACCATCAACATTGCCTTCTACTATAAAAACCCTGAAACACCTACAGGTACATCAAGCCAAACACAGATATATATCAGAACAGCCACATGGATAGAGAGAAAGATCGTGAATGGTCACCATTCACAGGGCTCATTGAAATGAGTCAGAACTTGCTGCTCCTCAGTCTTCCTTCTCCAGATACCTTCACTTTGCTTTTGGAGGCACAGGACAACTGGTTCACAGATTATGATGTCTCTGGCTTATTGGTTAAGTATCACAGCTTATAGCAACTGGTACAAGGAAGTAAACAGGCTCTCTTCAGGTGTGAGGTGTCCTATTGTGCTGCAAAATAACAGACAGCTCTTTACTTTTTAAGAAATCTGATGGCTTCAGACCCAAACATTCACAAGCACAGGCTATTCAGCTTCATTTAGCTGTTGGCAGGCAGAAGGCCAGCAACAATGGGTGACCAGACCTCAGGCCAATCCGATACATGTTGCCAGCTGAATCTCTAATTGTACACATCCTCTGGCTCTGGCTTGTCTTGAACTAGCCATATCCCACTCCCTCTCCCAGTCAACATTCCCATTGTTGAATAAAAAGCTGTGGAGACACCACTTACAATGAACATCAGGTAGGCCACTTTAGAAAAATCTTGATATTTGAAAGAGATCTTTTCCACTCTCAGTCCACTACCAAAAATAGAGAAAAATGAAAAGATGCAGTCTTTACTGAGTAACTTTGTTTCTCTTCTGATTCTAGTCCGGACCCAACCTCCAGCAGTTTGCAAATATGCTCCATTTTGAACATAAATGCAGCCTTGTGTTATCACAAACATCATCCTGAGATTTGTAATTCATTATTTTGTGCATTCTAAATAATAACAGTTTGATGCTTCTTCCAGAAATAGCAATCAAACAACATCTTCCACCTTATACAACTGTTGAAGAGCTCATCAGTAATAAACTTGCCTCCTGTCACAAAAAGTAAAGCTAATGGAAGCTTAACACTGAAATGAAAATGACATTTCTAGCGTCAATGTGATCCAGTCCTTGTGTTGCCCAGTGGTTGAAGAAACCTAAAGATTTTGGTGGGCCTGGCATACTCTATCTCAGAGGTAAAAACAATGACTGCAAATGCTGGAAACCAGATTCTGGATCAGTGGTGCTGGAAGAACACAGCAGTTCTAGCACCACTGATCCATATTCTGTCTCAGGGATAGCAACTGGGGGAAATAGTCACTGGAGGGAAACAAGCAGTTGGCTTTAATGTACTCCCACCCACCTCCCAAGGTGATCCGTTGCCTTTATTACAGAGATTCACAGAAATATCGGAACATGAGTAAGCCAATCAGCTCCACAATTTAATACAAACGTAGCTGATCAAACATTTTAATGCTTTTTATCCAGTTAATCCTCATAACCCAATGCATCACGAGTAATCACAAATCTATCAATCCCTACCTTAAATATCCACTGCTCTAGCCTCATTGATCACTTTTAACACCTCCTCAAAAGATCCAATCAAGCAATAAAATGAGCCTTGTTAAAACCAAACACTAGGTGATTAGCTCAGTGCTTAGAAATAGAGGTGCAAGAAAGTGGTTTTGAGCTATAGGGAGAGGCTGAACACACTGGGGCTGTTTTCTCTGAAGTGTTGGAGGCTGAGGGGTGACCATCATGAGGGACATGGATCGGATAAATTGACAAAGTCTTTTCCCTGGGGTGGAGAAGTCCAGAACTAGAGGGTGTAGGTTTAGGGTGAGAGGGGAAAGATATAAAAGAGACTTAAGGGGCAACGTTTTCACGCAGAGGGTGGTGCGTGTATGGAATGAGCTGCCAGAGGAGGTGGAGGAGGCTGGTACAATTACACCATTTAAAAGGCATTTGGATGGGTATATGAATAGGAAGAGTCGAAAGATCAGAAAGAGGAGGAGAGTCAGCATTTTGGGCATAAACCATTCATCAGCAATGTCCTGATGTTGACTCTCCTGCTCCTCGGATGCTGTTGGACTGGCTGTACTTTCCCAGCACCACACTCTCAATTCTGATCTACAGCATCCGCAGTCCTCACTTCCTCCCTTGTTAACACATAGTTTGCTATTACGCACAACCCATTGATAGCCACTAACAGTCCCCTATTCACCCTGTCAGCCAGATAGTTATCCATTCCTTTGGCAGACTGTTTTTCTCTCTCTTTGAGCTCTATCCCCATCTATTGGTTACTCCTTATCCATCCCCCAAACCTATCTCCTGCATAAAAACCAACACTTTCCTGGCTACTATCAGTTCTGATGAAGGGTCACCTGACCTAGAGTCATACAGTCATAGAGTCATAAAAATGTACAGCATGGGAAGAGATCCTTCAGTCCAACCTGTCCATGCCGACCAGATATCCCAACCCAATCTAGTCCCACCTGCCAGCACCCAGCCCATATCCCTCCAAACCCTTCCTATTCATATACCCATCCAAATGCCTCTTAAATGTTGCAATTGTACCAGCCTCCACCACTTCCTCTGGTAGCTCATTTCATACACATACCACCTTCTGCGTGAAAAAGTTGCCTCTTAGATCTCTTTTATATGTTTCCCCTCTCAACCTAAAACTATGCCCTCTAGTTCTGGACTCCCCCACCCCAGGGAAAAGACTTTGTCTATTTATCCTATCTGTGCCCCTCATAATTTTGTAAACCTCTATAAGGTCACCCCTCAGCCTCCGATGCTCCAGGGAAAACAACCCCAGCCTGTTCAGCCTCTCCCTGCAGCTCAGATCCTCCAACCCCGGCAACATCCTTGTAAATATTTTCTGAACCATTTCAAGTTTCACAACATCGTTCCGATAGGAAGGAGACCAGAATTGCGTGCAATATTCCAACAGTGGCCTAACCAATGTCCTGTACAGCCGCAACATGACCTCCCAACTCTTGTACTCAATACTCTGACCAATAAAGGAAAGCATACCAAACGCCTTCTTCACTATCTTATCTACCTGCAACTCCACTTTCAAGGAGCTTTGAACCTGCACTCCAAAGTCTCTTTGTTCAGCCACACTCCCTAGGACCTTACCATTAAGTGTATAAGTCCTGCTAAGATTTGCTTTCCCAAAATGCAGCATCTCGCATTTATCTGAATTAAACTCCATCTGCCACTTCTCAACGCATTGACCCATCTGGTCCAAATCCTGTTGTAATCTGAGGTAACCCTCTTCACTGTCCACTACACCTCCAATTTTGGTGTCATCTGCAAACTTACTAACTGTACCTCTTATGCTTGCATCCAAATCATTTATGTAAAGGACAAAAAGTAGAGGGCCCACATTGATCCTTGTGGCACTCCACTAGTCACAGGCCTCCAGTCTGAAAAACAACCCTCTACCACCACCCTCTGTCTTCTACCTTTGAGCCAGTTCTGTATCCAAATGGCTAGTTCTCCTTGTATTCCACGAGATCTAACCTTGCTAATCAGTCTTCTATGGGGAACCTTGGCGAACGCCTTATTGAAGTCCATATTGATCATATCTACCGCTCTGCAGTCATCAATCGTCTTTGTTACTTCTTCAAAAAACTCAATCAAGTTTGAGACATGATTTCCCACACACAAAGCCATGTTGGCTATCCTGATTCAGTCCTTGCCTTTCCAAATACATGTACATCCTGTCCCTCAGGATTCCCTCCAATAATTGGCCCACCACCGACGTTAGGCTCACTGGTCTATATTTCCCTGGCTTGTCTTTCCTGCCCTTTTTAAACAATGGCACCACGTTTGCCAACCTCCAGTCTTCCAGCACCTCACCTGTGACTATTGATGATACAAATATCTCCTCTGATTTCTCTTCACAGATGCTGCCAGTCCTGCTGAACTTTTCCAATAATTTCTGTTTTTGTTTCTGATTTACGGCATCCGTGGTTCTTTTGTCAATTATACATATACAATTCTACTAGGACTCTAAACTTTAATTCATTTTTTAAACACTCCTGCACACACGTACAGATAGACACAGACAAATAAAAAAGCTGCAGCATTATGATTGGGTGGGAGAAAGACTAGGGAAACACAGTTCATTAGCACCAGTCCACAAGATTTGGTAAACTGTTTCTTTTGCTTCCCAGGACTTTCTGTTCTCTAATCTCCATTGTTAGCTTCTTATACTTCTTTGCAGGTGATGTGGTGAAATTATGAAGTCTGTCAATTATGAGGTAAAGGCAATAGCTTATAGCAATTGATGGGAGGAAATGCCTTGTCTTCTTTAGGCATTTTGCTGCAGAGAGGTAAAGATGCAGACCATTATCCTTCAGCAGCCAAAGGCTTCTCTCCCTTTATTGTAAACCTGCAAGCTGTTCATCTCTTCAGGAGCCAATCAGAGAGCTGTCATTAAGTTGATGGCTTCCACCATCCATAACTGGTTACATTTGCACAAACCAATCAGCACTCTGTAACTCAATGAATCTCACTCTGTCCACACACCTTGGCACCGTGGCATCGAATGTCAACTTCCCAACTACTTCCAAAACTTCAGTTTAAAGACAATGAGTTCCAGCAACACCCTTTAAAAAGCACAGCAATTCCTTCCCCGGTACAGCCTCTTCCCATTTCACCCACAAGTGAAAATGAAGAAAAAAAACTGAAAGAATATGTTCTCTGCACTGATAATTATAATACAACTGCTTCAAATTATTCTTGTATAGTGTCACTTAGTTAATGTTTTTCTTTTTTTTCCTCTGTGATCAATATTATTGCTCTTTTATTGAAAGTACTTTAGCAGCCTCTGTGAATCCATTTTGTAACTGACCACCATGATAAATAAATTACAAAAACAAGATTTCACTCTGACATCTCACTCAAAATTATTACCATTAACTGGATTGATCATACTTGGAGCTGTTAATGGATTTTTGACCGAGACCAGGGGCAGTCCTTTCTGCATTAACCTATTTCAAACTCCCTTTCCACAGGCGCCTTCCACTGGGTGCACAGTGACCAGGATCATGATGTGGTGGTTCTATTATCAGACAAGCCAAACAGAGAACAGCCAGGGAATTCCTAGAGGCATGGCACTCATCCACTGATTCAATCAACAAACACATCGACCTGGACCCAATATACCGACCACTGCAGCGGACAGCTGGAACTGACAACCGGAAGCGGCAGAGACAAACCACTATAAATGCCGGAGGAAAGATCACAGAAGCGCTTCACAGGAGGCTCCCAAACACTGAGGATGTCACCTAGACAGGGGACGAAACATCTGCAACACAAATTCCCAGTTCGGCGAACAGAACCACAATAATGAGCACCCAAGCTACAAATCTTCTGCCAGACTTTGAACCATGATGTGGTGGTGATTTAACAGCAACTTTGAGGTTCAGGTTCAACAGTTACAGACCTTGCTGGGAGACACTGTTACAGGTTTATGAATAGCTATCTGATATGGAGTCAACATGATGGTTCCCCAGATCACTTGACTATTCTAGCACTTATATAACAAAGCCTCATCAATACACAATGATATATATGCTCTGTAAATATCCCTTTCATTAGAGGGTTAACAGGAATTTGAAATGCACTGCCTGACAGGGTGTTGGAGGTATTGAAGTGGACATGGTTAGTTATTTGGATGAAGATGATGTGTGAGGGCATGGGGAAAGGACAGGAGATTGACATGATGGCAACAATGCTGACTTGAAGAGCTGGAGCAAACGTAAAGGGTCGAATGACCTTTTCCTGTGACTCTGGGATCACAGTTGGGATCTCTCACACACCCCTCGCCATGCTTTCTAGTTACTGGAAGGACACTGTTACCTCGCACTAGTTTCAGCCCCAGTTGAATTGTAAGCAGTTTCTGTTCCAGTGACATTGATAATGGAAGTTTTTGTTCGAACCATGACCTTCCAGTCAGCGTGAGCAGATCTCATGGCAGTCACTGTGAGTCAGCATGGTGCTCTGGGAATGCTCTCTGCATCGGTTTCTCCGCCTGTACTGGCTTCCATACAGCGGGCAGGTGCTGCTAATCCAGCACAGGCATCACAGGCAACATTTACACACCACACATACCTCAGCTACTCAGCAAATAGATAGTTTAAACAAATCATGTTGTATTCCGACTCATTCCATCTTATTCTGACTAAAGAATCCAAATATTTATCTCACTCCATGTTCCTACAAATGAAACACTTTCAATCTGAACTTGAATACTACGAGGCATTGCATCTAATTCATTTTTCTCTTCCTGGCCTGCTAACACCAACAACAACACAGTGCATTTATATGGCTGCATTAATGAAGTCTAATGTTTTCAGGTTCTTCAAATGAGCCTTAATAAACAATATTTAGTTGAAAAAATTATGAGCTGTTAGGACATGTGGCCAACAGCTTGTTCAAAGAGGGAGGCTTTTAACAAAGAACATGGATCCAAGCATTTGAGAAAGCACAGCAGGTCAGGCAGCGTCTAAGGAGGACGAAGGTTTATGTTTCGGGTTGACCCTTCATGAGTCCTGATGAAGGGCTTATGCCTGAAATATTGACCTTCTTGCTCCCCAGATGCTGGCCGATCTGTTGTGCTTTTTTCCAGCGCCACATTTTATTGAGTCTGACTCTTCAGCAGCTGCAGTCCTCACTATCTCACAAGCAATTGAACAAGATGGTAAGTTTCAAATTTCTGAATTGCTGGTCACAGACGTTACATGCACATCCAAGCCCTGGGAATGAACAGCAGCAGCAGGAGAAATACCTGAGGAACCGGGTCAGTCCAGATGTAGGGAGGTTGTTTTCCCTGGTCAGAGACTCTAGAACCATGAGTCTTAGTCTCAGGATTAAGGGTTGGCCAATTAAAACTGAGATGAGGCCAGAAAGTTGTGAATCTGTGGAATTCTCTACCGCTGAAGACTGCAGAGAGCAAATCACTGAATATATTCAAGAAAGAAATAGTTAATTTATTTTAGAAATTAAGTTTATAAAAGGCTATAGGAAGAAAGCAGGGATGTGGTATTGAGACAGAGGATCAGTCGTGATCATATTAAATGACAAAGCAGCTTCAGAGGGCTGAATGGCCTCTGTTCCTTGTTTTTATGTTGCTACGGAATGTAGAATATCTTGGCTCCGATATGGATTGAGCTGTGATGCCCATCTTGGTAAGTTAAGCTTAAATTTGAAGGGTGATCATTTGAGTGGGGCACTGGCAGGTTCTTAAAACCTGGGAGAGAATTGAAGAAAAGGAACAAGAGTGATAACTGAACCAATAACTTAAATAAATCATCCGTCTGTGTGATCAGTTTTCAAAAGCCCCTGTTCCTGGTATGGAATGTTCCCGGTATAATTGTTCTCCCCTGGCATTCAAGGTGACCTCTTCATCCAGAAACAACCAAAGCAAAAAACAGATTATTTATGAAACTTTTTTCACAGAAAGAAAATGCTCAGCCATCACAAATTAGGTAAAGGCTAAGAGGCTTAAGGCATGAGTGTAATATTTCACAAAGGGGTTGCATGTATACACTTTAACACAATGTCACATTGTACTTCACCAGTGCAGGTGCTGAGAACTCAAGAACCAGCTTAGTACTGAGCAAGCAAAAGGGGAAAGACTACACTGCAAAAATAAACAGCTTGGGTCGGTTCAAATCAGCGCAATGGAATCACAAGCTCATTTATGTATCTGACCTACACAGCTAAGATGTGTTCAAATGCTGAGCTCCTAAAATTACTCCATCAGTTATTTGCAAAAGATAATGTGAGATCTAAAGATAATCTTCCCTTCTTAAATTAGCCAGGTAGTATCCTGGCAGTATATGCTGGTCACAGCACAGTGTAAGGCCAATCAGCCCATTGTGTCTGTGCCATTCTGTACAGGGACAGTTCATTTGTGCTGTTCTCCAGCCTTCTGCTTGCAGCCATGCACATCTTCCTTTGGAAATAATAAACCAATTCCCTTTTAAAAGACTCCAATGAACCTGCCTCTCCCGGACTGTCAGACAGTACTTTCCAGACCCGAATCACTCGAGTGAACCTGCCTCCCCCACACTATTGGACACTGCGTTTCACACTCTAACTGCTTGCGTGTAATTTTTGGGAAACAACTTGCTCACTCACGAAGACCCACAAAAGCAAAATTGGCCAAACTGTACCAGATCACCCAGAATTCCTGAGCAGCTCACAAGCTGAATCAGACAGCATGAGGCAAGGGATTAGGCTTTCTGCTCCCACGGACATGACAGGGCACCACAGATATCTCAAAGCCCTAAGGGCACTTTCACAACCCAGCAATACCGAAGCCACACAAAGAGCAGGTCAGACAGAGAGACACCAGCAAGGACGTGCTCCAGGAACAGGACAATGGAAGCACCTCACCACTTCAGAAGAGACGTTAACATCCACCTGTGAAAAGGAATGGAGCCATCGATACTGTCAGGATGTAGCACTGTGTGAAGGAACAGGATATTCATCCAATAACTGCTTTCCAATTAGCATCCTTGTAATTAGATTGCTCCATTTCCAGATACATTGTAGTTTCCCATTTCTTAATCAGTGTTATTGTGCAGCACTACTGTAAAACTGGTCTCACTCTCAGCTCTGGGAAGAGAAATTGTGATCTACCTGGACAGACTGTCAGTTCTGTGTCAGCCTAGGTCAATTTCTCTTCGAGCGATATCACTTGCAATAAACTGTTTGTCAATTCCACTTCGAGTGGTATTTTGTGATCTCTAACCTATTGGGCAAATTTCTCCAACAGTAATGTTTTCCTCATTTTGCCATTTGATATACTGGCTATTATTTCAATTCTCTACCCTCACGCTCTTCATAATTTTCCTAATCTTCCCATCCAAGGATAACTGCCCCAACTTCTCCATCTATCCCCACAACTGAAGTAAATTATTCATTTACAGTTTTTTAATGCAGTTATTATCCTCTATTTCTAACTTTTCTCATGAAGAGTAACCACTCTTACTGCATAAGGGCTTTAGGTGGCAATAAATGCTAGTCCAGCCAACAATGACCATCTTCCATTAGTATTTTTTTTAAGACCCTGGAGCAACTTTGCAATGAGGTCATAGAACTGCACATCACTGAATGCAAATAGCACAGTGTGGGCAGAAGTAGAGCATGTTGGAATGAGAATCTTACAAACACATGGATATGAACATACCAAGAAGGTCAATTAATTCATATTGTAAGAATGTTACTGTAAAATCAGAATCAAGGATCTGTGTGATGATCATGGATTGCAGTATTTATTACTAAGGCATCTTAAATAGTTTTACTTGGAAGCTTAAGCCTGGTGACATTTTCAGACTTTGCCTTAGAAACATAGAAAATAGAAGCAGCAGACAGTCATTTGGCCGACTGAGCCCTGCTCCTTGATTCAAAATGACCAATTTCAACACCATACTCTCCCCTTGTCAATTTCAGACTTGAGAATCCAATTATTTCTTCCTTAGATATTTTCAGTGACTTTGTCTCTATTGCCTGCTGTGGTAGGGTATTTCACATGTTCACGACCCTCTCAATGAAGATATTGCTCCTTGTCTCAGTCAGAAATGACCTACCTTATAATCTGAGATGGTGATTTCTTGTTCTGGACTATAAGCAAGAGGGAAAAAACCCATCTGTCCAATCTTTCCAGAATTTCATAAGTTTCAAGGAGATGACCTTTCATTCTTCTAAACTCCAGCTGATCCAGTCCATCTGAATCTGTCGTCACACAGCAAACCTGCCAACTGAGGAATTGGTCTGGTGAGCCTTGACTGCATAGTCCCTGATCAGTCTGCCTTGAACTCCAACTCATTGGGTGACATCAAACTACACAATAAAAAAAGATTCATGAACAGGATTCCAGTGCCTTGAAAATCTTGGCTGCAATGGAGAAGGGGAGAATAACAATAAAAATACCTGTTCGAGAGAATTCTTCAGTGCAGAACAGAGAAGCAACATGAAAAGCCAAAGAACCGAGCAGTTACTGTGAAGGAAAATCTCCAAACAGAAAACTCCTCCACAGAAACTGTCAGAGCATCGATTCTTCAAAAGCCTTTCACTGTTATTAATAGGGGAGACTTTCTTGATCTCACTAATGAAGCAATTGAATCAAGCCAGGGACTTGGGATGTGGAGGAGAGATATGAAAAAGTGTTCTGAAAATAGGGATCATACAACAAAGAACTGCAGATACTGGTAAACTGAAACACAGGAACAGAGATTGGCCATTCAGCCCCTCGAACCTATCCCAACACTCAATGAGATCATGGCTGATCTGTGACCAAACTCCATTACCTACCTTTGGCCCATATCCCTTCACACATTTGTTGAACAAAGTCTGACCTATCTCAGATTTAAAATTAATACTGACCCAGCATTTAACTGCAATTTCTGAAAGAGAGTTCCAAACCTCTCTCAGCCTTTGTGTGTAGGAATATTATACTCAGACACTCCACTGCTTTATGTCTGAGTATCACATTTCCTCTTTCTGCAGTTTTTAAAAAATTTTATCACAAAAGAACAGATGAGATGATCATTATTGCTATTTGTGGGAGCTTGCTGAGCAGAATTTATGTGCCATGCTTCCTACATCCAACGGCGACTGAACTTCAAAAGTACTTCATTTGCTGTAGTGTAATTCCAGGGCATAGGTTTAAGGGGGGCGGTGAAAGATTTAAAAGGGATCTAAGGGGCAACGTTTAAGACCATAAGACCATAAGACATAGGAGTGGAAGTAAGGTCATTCGTCCCATCAAGTCCACTCTGCCATTTAATCATGGCTAATGGGTATTTCAACTCCACTTACCCACATTCTCCCCATAGCCCTTAATTCCTTGTGACATCAAAAATTTATCAATCTCTGCCTTGAAGACATTTAGTGTCCTGGCCTCCACTGCACTCTGCAGCAATGAATTCCACAGGCCCCCCACTCTCTGGCTGAAGAAATGTCTCCACATTTCTGTTCTGAATTTACCCCCTCTAATTCTATGGCTGTATCCACGGATCCTAGTCTCCTTGCCTAACGGAAACAATTTCCTAGTGTCCACCCTTTTCAAGCCTTGTATTATCTTGTAAGTTTCTATTAGGTCTCCCCTTAATCTTCTAAACTCCAACGAGTACAATCCCAGGATCTTCAGCCGTTCCTCGTATGCTAGACCAACCATTCCAGGGATCATCCGTGTGGATCTCCGCTGGACACGTTCCAGTGCCAGTATGTCCTTCCTGAGGTGTGGGGACCAAAACTGGACACAGTACTCCAAATGGGGCCTAACCAGAGCTTTATAAAGTCTCAGTAGCACAACGGTGCTTTTATATTCCAACCCTCTTGAGATAAATGACAACATTGCATTCGCTTTCTTAATCACGGATTCAACCTGCATGTTTACCTTTAGAGAATCCTCAACTAGCACTCCCAGATCCCTTTGTACTTTGGCTTTACAAATTTTCTCACCATTTAGAAAGTAGTCCATGCTTTTATTCTTTTTGCCAAAGTGCAAGACCTCACATTTGCTCACATTGAACTTCATCAGCCATTTCCTGGACCACTCTCCCAAACTGTCTAGATCCTTCTGCAGCCTCCCCACCTCATCAGTACTACCTGCCTGTCCACCTAACTTCGTATCATCGGCAAACTTCGCTAGAATGCCCCCAGTCCCTTCATCCAGATCATTAATATATAATGCGAACAACTGCGGCCCCAACACTGAACCCTGCGGGACACCGCTTATCACCAGCTGCCATTCCGAAAAAGAACCTTTTATCCCAACTCTCTGCCTTCTCTCAGACAGCCAATCCTCAATCCATCCCAGTAGCTCACCTCGAACATCATGGGTCCTCACCTTACTCAGCAGTTTCCCGTGTGGCAGCTTATCAAAGGCCTTTTGGATGTCTAGATAGACCACATCCATTGGGTTTCCCTGGTCTAATCAACTTGTCACCTCTTCAAAGAATTCTAACAGGTTTGTCAGGCACGACCTCCCCTTACTAAATCCATGTTGACTTGTCCTAATCAGACTCTGCTCTTCCAAGAATTTAGAAACCTCATCCTTAACGATGGATTCTAGAATTTTACCAACAACTGAGGTTAGGCTAATTGGCCTATACTTTACAATCTTTTGGTCTTGATCCTTTCTTGAACAAGGGGGTTATAACAGCAGTCTTCCAATCTTCCGGGACTTTCCCTGACTCCGGTGACTTTTGAAAGATCTCAACCAACGCCTCCGCTATTTCCTCAGCCACCTCCCTCAGAACTCTATGATGTATCCCATCGGATCCAGGAGATTTGTCAATTTTAAGACCTTTTAGCTTTTCTAGCACTATCTCTTTTGTAATGGCAACCATACTCAACTCAGCCCCCTGACCCCCTTTAATTGTTGGGATATTACTCATATCTTCCACTGTGAAGACTGACGCAAAGTACTTGTTAAGTTCTCCTGCTATTTCCTTATCTCCCATCACTAGGCTTCCAACATCAGTTTGAAGTGGCCCAATGTCTACTTTTGCCGGTCATTTGTTTCTTATGTATTGAAAGAAACTTTTACTATCATTTCTAATATTACTGGCTAGCCTACCTTCATATTTGATCCCCTCCTTCCTTATTCCTCTCTTTGTTATCCTCTGTTTGTTTTTGTAGACTTCCCAATCTTCTGATTTCCCAGTGCTCTTGACCACTTTATTGGATCTCTCTTTTTCTTTGATACATTTCCTGACTTCCTTTGTCAGCCATAGCTGTCTAATCCCTCCCCGGATAATCTTTCTTTTCTTGGGGATGAACCTCTGTACAGTATCCTCTATTATACCCACAAACTCCTGCCATTTTTGCTCTACTGTTACCCCCTCTGGGCTCTGCTTCCAGTCTATTTTCATCAGTTCCTCTCTCATGGCCTCATAATTACCTTTATTTAACTGTAACACCTTAACATCTGATTTTGCCTTCTCTCTTTCAAACTACAGACTGAACTCTACCATATTATGATCACTGCTTCCTAATGGTTCCCTTACTTTAAGATCTTTTATAAAGTCTGGTTCATTACATAGCACTAGGTCCAAAATAGCCTGCTCCCTTGTGGGCTCCATGACAAGCTATTCCAAAAAGCCATCCTGTAAGCATTCCAAGAATTCCCTTTCTTTGGATCCACTGGCAACATTATTTACCCAGTCCACCTGCATATTGAAGTCCCCCATGATCACCGTGACCTTGCCTTTCTAACATGCCTTCTCCATTTCCTGGTATATGCTCCACCCACACAGACTTCACATCATCCGACCCTATGTCATTCAGTGCCATAGATTTAATTTTGTTCTAACTCCCTCTGCCCACCTCCCTGTCTTTTCAATAAGTTGTAAATCCTTGGATGTTGAACTGCCAGTCCTGACCCCCCTGTAACCATGTCTCTGTGATACCTCCCACATCATAATCATTCACGATGATCTGTGCCATTAGTTTATCTACTTTGTTACAAATGCTACGAGCATTCAGGTAAAGTGCCTTAATGCTAACATTCTTATCATTAGAGATATTGGAAGTCATAAGATGTCCTAAGTTATCCCTCCTTGTTGTTGCATTCCTAATCTGCCTCAAGGTTAAATCCGCCTGCATTCATGCTATCCTGTTGCTTATCTTTCCATTTAACTCCATTCTCCCTGTCGCTTTCACTTTCCCTTCCCCCCAACTCAGAAGTTTAAAGTCCTACTGTCCACCCTATTTATCCTCTTCGCTAGAACATTGGTACCTGATCGGTTCAGGTGGAGACCGTCCCAATGGTACAGATCCCCCCGTTCCAAAACTGATGCCAATGCCCCATGAAGTGGAATCCCTCTTTCCCACACCAATCCCTTAGCCATGTGTTTACTTCCCTAATTTTCTTATCCCTATGCCAATTGGCATGTGGCTCAGGCAGTAATCCGGAGATTATGACCCTTGAGGACTTGTACTTCAATTTCCTTCCTAGTGCTGGATAATCCCCAAACAGGTCCTCCGCCCTAGCTTTGCCTATGTTGTTCATCCTCTTTTCACACAGAGGATGGTGCATGGATCGAATGAATTGCCAGAGCAAGTGGTGGAAGTGATTACAATAACAACTTTTAAAGGTACCTGGATGGGTACATGAAAATGAAGGGTTTAGAGGGATATGGGCCAAGTGCTGGCAAATGGGATTAGTTCAATTTAGGAAATCTGGTCAAAACGAACAGGTTGGACCAAAGGGCCTGTTTCCATGCTGTATAACTCTATGACTCTGTCTCAGTAACATCTCTCCTGAATAGTGTGGGCCTCATTCTCTAGCTATGCCCCCTAGTTCTGAAATCCAACCAATGGAAATAGTTAATCTTTATCTACCCTGTCTTGTCATGTTGGTATCTTGAAGACTTTGATCAGACCACTCCCCTAACCTTCTAAATTCCATGGAAAACAGGCCTAATTTGTATAATCTCTCCTCATAATTTAACCCCTGAAGTCCAGCTTTACCAATAGCAACAATTTCTGGAGATACTTAGCAGGTCTGGCAGCACCAGTGGAGAGAAAACAGAGTTAATGATTCGGGTGCAGTGACCCTTATTCAGAAATGGAGTTTGAAACCTGAAGACAGTTCTTGATGTTTCCTTCTCCTTGACTAGTCTGTAAGGAATTACACATTCACAGTGTGTCATCAAAGCACACGTGAACAGAATTCTTGCCTCACCTCTGGATTTCCACCCTTTTCTCCAATTTGAAGCAAGTTTTTCAGAAGGTCAGGAGTTGAGTGGCCCTGGCAGAACCAAACTGAGCATCGCTGTGCCAAATCAGTCCCCTGTTGTAGCCTCATGATATGTCAAAAACATATATAACGCCTGGATTCCTTTCTCCCTACCACTCTTTCAATCCTTTCACTTCAGCGATAGGGTCGAGAAATATCTTAGTCTCTAAGACTGAGACCATTCCTTCCGTTGACTCTGCTGATTTCCCTTTACTCCTTGCACTTGGGTCTTACTCATCTCACCAGGGTTTCTATCAGCCTAGAACTCTCCCAACATCGGCTCTGACCTTCTCTTCACCAGGTACAGAATCTCACTTCCTGTTCCTGTTGATCATACTGCTGATAGGTTGCTGACTGATCTTCCCTCAACCCCAGAAAAACTGATATCGTCAAAATTTCTTCTTGCACAGGCACTTGTGCACCCCCGTCACCTCGAACCCATGAGCAGCCCCTCCAGAAAAAACAGATTCCTTTTAATCTTGAAAATGACAAACCCCATTTCAAACTTTCGTTTCCTCTCCAAACCTTCGCTGTGTTGTGGCTGTTCAAATTTAATCATATTTAAGCTGCAATTTCCTGGGTGAATCTCTAAAATGAAGTTTATTCACCTGATGTACGTCCCTAAACAACCCTGACCAAAGGTACAGCTGCACACTGACATTGAGCCTGTCTCTCCTGCTGTGTCACAGTGTTGCATTTTGCTTTATGAGGCTCTCTTGAAGTGTCTTGGTGTTGCTTTATGATGGTGTAGGCACTACACAATTACCAGCTGTTGTTGTTGTTATCTTCCCTTCACAGTGTGTGTGCCTGAGGGTCTCCTGGTTTCCTCTGTTCCCTTTCCCATCACCTCCTCTATAAAGCCTTCAGCATTGCACCACCGAATTTTTAATGACATGTTCCCCAAATATTTTAAATCCTTCTCAGAAACAATTTCAGAAACGTTTCCAATACCTGCTGTAGCTAGAATACACTTTCCCTTCAAAGGGTGACATGGTGACTGAAGGGTTAGCTTTGCTGCCTCACAGTACCAGGTACCTGGGTTCAATTCCACCCTCGAGTGACTATCTCTGTGGAGTTTGCACATTCTCCTTGTGTCTGCATGGTTTCCTTCCACAGTTCAAAGACGTGTAGTTCAGGTGGGTTAGCCATGGGAAATGCAAGGATAGGGAAGGGGAGTGGTTCTGGGTGGGATGGTCTTTGGAGGGTCAGTGTGGACTTGATGGACTGAATGGTCTGCTTCCACACTGCTGGGATTCTATGATAACTGAGAAGGTTCAGGCTGGTTTTTGGAACAGCATATCTCACACCCATCCTTAGTCACTCAGGCATTTGGTCTGTTTACTGAGTGTGTCGTAATAGCATACTGAGGACCATTGTGAACAAAACAATCATACAGTCTCCAGCGTGAAGGCTCATGTGGCCTCTTTCCAAAGTCCTCAGTTTCACAGATGTCAGTCTTCAACTAATTCCCTTCACTGAATAGGCTGTGGGCCCTGACAGCGTTCCTGACAGAACTGTTCCCTCTCCCCATAAACATTTTTTATTTCAGATTTCCAACATCTGCAGCATTTTGCTTCTATTTGCAACCATGGTGCAATTTTCTACTTGACATTCCTTCAGATGTTTGTCTCTGAATTTAATAATTGACCTCACAAGGCACATGTTATTAATACCCTATCATCGTTCAGTCTGTTAGATGCTTTCAAAGTTACTCCTTGAGGCTTTGAGTTTAAATTTCTGACATATTTCTGCTGCAGGTGCCCAATGCTAATACATCGAAATCCTTACCAGCTTCATTAAGCTTTAATTAAATTTCTGTTCCCTAAGATCTAAATAATTTTCACACCCAGCTTAATCCTTCTTATTTTACTTGTATTTACTAAATACATGTCAAATAGGAAAGTACTTCTGCTTAGTATTGAAATGAACAATTATTGATATTTTATCATTAATATAAAACAAATTCCCCTCAAATCTGATCCTATCCCAATGCTTTCCATGTCCCGGGAATAATTCTATCCTTCTGACATGAAAGGCACTACATAAATACAAGTTCTTTATTCTTTTTGCAATGAAATATGGATGAATTTAACTCAATTTCTCTAAAATCCGTTTCTCCACTGGTAGTTTTGTGAATATCCTCTGACGATGTGCAAATTGTGTTTCCCTTTATGCTATTGCTCAGCAGAAATGAATGGCATTTATACTAATGAGTTTGGTTGGCAATAATAGAACACGTTAACCTACTGCCCTATTGTATTCTGGGCAATGTGGTGGAATGAATCTGTCTGTAATGGCATTAATGTCTGAGGTACATTGCACCTACACACAGTGCTCACACTTGATTCGAGCTGTGGATGACCGGGAAGCAGGAAAGACAAGAAGAAGTGTGCAGGAATTTTCCAACAGAGACTAATCTCCATTGATTAGTCTGACACTGCCTGTTACTGACAATGTGCATTTAATATATAAACAGCTTTCTGTTATGAGGAGCTATTTGGGAATGTGGTGTATGGATATACCCAAGCTCTGCCCTTGTAAAGACCAACAGCTTTATTGATTCACGATGTCACTGATGTCGCTCAGACCTCGGGCTGGTGACCCCCTGGCATTGGTTAGACATCCACATCAAGACACATCTTTCATGTCAGTGCAGCCTCTTCCAAGGGAATCAGTTACAACATGAACTTCCTCCTGACCTCTCAATAATAACTGAACACCGGACAGACATTGTTTGACATTAGCAAGTTTCCCATTACACTGGGTGCTGCTGACCTGCTCTGTGCACACCTTATGCTTACCATCCTTGGAATTGAGCTGTTTATTGAACAAGTTGAAATGGAATCGCAGGTAGATAGGATAGTGAAGAAGGCATTTGGTATACATTCTTTGATTGGTCAGAGCACTGAGTACAGGATTTGGGAGGTCATGTTGCAGCTGTACAGGATGATGGTTAAGCCACTTTTGGAACATTGCTTACAATTCTGATCTCCTTCCTATTGGAAGGATGTTCTGAAACTTTAAAATGTTCATTAAGGATTTACAAGGATGTTGTCAGGGTTGGAGGGTTTGAGCTACAGGGAGAGGTTGAATAGGCTGGGGCTGTTTTTTCCTGGAGCATTGGAGGCTGCTGGGTGACCTTATAGAGGCTTATGAAATCATGAGGGGCATGGATAGGATAAACAGACAAGGTGTTTTTCCCAGAGGTGGGGTGGGGGCAGATTCCAGAGCTAGAGGGCATAGTTTGACGGGAAGAGGGGTAAGATATAAAAGACACCTACAGGTCAACCTTTCCAATGCAGAGGGTGGTGCGTGTATGGAATGAGCTGCCAGAGGATGTGGTGGAGGCTGGTACAATTGCAACATTTAAAAGGCACCTGGATGAGTTGATGAATGGGAAGGGTTTGGAGGGATATGGGCCACGTGCTGGCAGGTGGGACTGGATTAGGTTGGGATATTCAGTTGACATGAACGAGTTGGACAGAAAGGTCTGTTTCTCTGCTGAATCTATGACTCTACAACAGAGAGAAGGAGATTGACATTGGGCTGAACAGTTGGATAAATACCTGAGGAGTGGGGTCAGTGACAGTTACCATGGGGGTGCACAGCAGGATAAATACCTTGAGAGTGAGGTCAGTGACAGTGACCCTGGGGTGAACAGTAGGATAAATACCTGGGGGGTGGGGTCAGTGACAGTGACCCTGGGGTGAATCCAAGGGCAGAGCTCCAGAGGTAACATCACAATTCCCAAATTGACCGAGGTTTGGCTGCTGAGGAACCAGGTTTACAGATTGAGTGGATAGTAACTGGAGAGAGATAAAGTACTTACTTTTTGTAGTTGTACTCTGCTATGAATAGAGATTGGAAGTGAGAGACCAGAGTTTGTGACTCGTGGGTAATGTTATTTTGTTGGTTCCTGAAGTATGAACTGGAGTTGGGAAAGTTGGTTCAGCTGGAAGTGAGGTCTGCAGATGCTGGAGATCAGAGCTGAAAATGTGTTGCTGGTTAAAGCGCAGCAGGTCAGGCAGCATCCAAGGAACAGGGAATTCGGCGTTTCGGGCATAAGCGCTTATGCCCAAAAAGTTGGTTCAGCTGTCAAACTTGAAAATAACGAGAGAGCTCAGCTCTGTGAAATGATCGTAGAGTCATAGTCATACAGCACAGAAACAGAGCATTCACTCAAACCAGTCCATGCTGAACATAATCATAAACTGAACCAGCCCCACCTGCCTACTCCTCCAGCAATCCAGGGGAAACCAGAGCGATCCAGTCTCCATAGTGACTTCATATGCAGGGAATCCAAATAGATTCCCTGCACTAGATCACCTGGTCAACTCTACAACCGCACTCAAAATGTTTCAGTCAATTTGTTAAGGATGGCATTCCTTTTATAAATCCACACGTGAAAATGAGAACTGCAGATGCTGGAGATCAGAGTCAAGATTAGAGTGGTGCTGGAAAAGCACAGCAGGTCAGGCAGCATCCTGATGAAAGTCTTTTGCCCGAAACGTCGATTTTCCTGCTCCTCGGATGCTTCCTGACCTGCTGTGCTTTTTAAGCACCACTCTAATCTTGACTTTTATAAATCCGTGCTGACACAGTTCCTTTTTTAAAAATTCATTCTTGGGATGTGGACATCGTTGGCTGGGTCCAGCATTTATTGCCCGTCCCTAGATGTCTTTTGAGAAAGTGGGAGTCAGCTGCCTTCTTGAATTGTGGCAGTCCCTGTTCTGTGGTTAGACCAACAAAGCCCTGAGGGAGGGAATTCCAAGATTTTGACCCAGCAACAGTGAAGGAACGATGATGTATTTCCAAGTCAGGATGGTGAGTGACTTAGGAGGGAAATATAGGCAATAGACAATAGGTGCAGGCGTAGGCCATTCTGCCCTTTGAGCCTGCACCACCATTCAATATGATCATGGCTGATCATCCTTAATCAGTATCCTGTTCCTGCCTTATCTCCATAACCCTTGGTTCCACTATCTTTGAGAGCTCTATCCAACTCTTTCTTAAATGAATCCAGAGAATGGGCTTCCACTGCCTTCTGAGGCAGAGCATTCCACACAGCCACCACTCTCTGGGTGAAGAAGTTTCTCCTCATCTCTGTCCTAAATGGTCTACCCCGTATTTTTAAGCTGTGTCCTCTGGTTCGGCACTCACCCATCAGCGGAAACATGTTTCCTGCTGCCAGAGTGTCCAATCCTTTAATAATCTTATATGTCTCAATAAGATCCCTTCTCAGTCTTCTAAACTGAAGGGTATACAAGCCCAGTCGCTCCAGTCTTTCAGTGTAAGGTAGTCCCGCCATTCCAGGAATTGAACTCGTGAACCTTCGCTGCACTCCCTCAATAGCCAGAATGTCTTTCCTCAAATTTGGAGACCAGAACTGCACACAGTACTCCAGATCTCACCAGGGCCCTGTACAGCTGCAGGAGAACTTCTTTGCTTCTATACTCAATCACTCTTGTTATGAAGGCCAGCATGCTATTAGCCTTCTTCACTACCTGCTATACTTGCATGCTTACCTTCATTGACTGGTGCACAAGAACACCCAGATCTCTTTGTACTGCCCCTTTACCTAAATTGATTCCATTTAGGTAGTAATCTACCTTCCTGTTCTTGCGACCAAAGTGGATAACCATATATTTATTCATATTAAACTGCATCTGCCATGCATCTGACCACTCACCTAACCTGTCCAGGTCACCCTGTAATCTCCTAACATCCCCCTCACATTTCACCTGCCACCCAACTTAGTATCATCAGCAAATTTGCTAATGTTATTGCTGATAACATCTTCTATATTAAACGGTCCCAGCACCGATCCTTGCAGTACCCCACTGGTCACTGCCTGCCATTCCGAAATGGAGCCTTTTATCACTACTCTTTGTTTCCTGTCAGCCAGCCAACTTTCAATCCAAGTTCGTACTTTGCCCCCAATACCATGCGCCCTAATTTTGCTCACTAACCTCCTATGTGGGACTTTATCAAAAACTTTCTGGAAGTCCAGGTACACTAAATCTACGGAATCTCCCTCATCCATCTTCAGAGTTACATCCTCAAAAAATTTCAGAAGATTAGTCAAGCATGATTTCCCCTTCATAAATCCATGCTGACTCTGACCTATCCTGTTACTACTATTCAGATGTGTCGTAATTTCATCCTTTATAATAGACTCCAGCATCTTTCCCACCACTGAGGTCAGACTAACTGGTCTATAATTTCCTGCTTTCTCTCTCCCACCTTCCTTAAAAAGTGGTACAAAATTAGCCACCCTCCAATCCGCAGGAACTGATCCCGAATCTATCGAACTCTGGAAAATAATCACCAACGCATCCATGATTTCTCGAGCCACCTCCTTCAGTACCCTGGGATGTAGACCATCAGGCCCCGGGGACTTATCAACCTTCAGTCCTAACACTCTCTCCAACACCAATTCCTGGCAAATATAAATTCCCTTCAGTTCAGGTCCTTCAGCCGCTGTTACCTCAGGGAAATTGCTTGTGTCTTCCCCAGTGAACACAGATCTGAAGTACCAATTCAAGTCTTCTGCCATTTCCTTGTTGCCTGTAATATATTCCCCTGTTTCTGTCTTCAAGGGCCCAATTTTAGTCCTAACCATTTTTTTGCCTTTCACATACCTAAAAAAGCTTTTACTATCCTCCTTTATATTTTTGGCCAGTTTACCTTCATACTTCATTTTTTGTCTGCGTATATCCTTCTTAGTAATCCTCTGTTGTTCTTTAAAAGCTTCCCAGTCCTCCGCTTTTCCACGTATCTTTGCTATGTTATACTTTTTCTCTTTTAATTTTATATGTTAGAAATAGATAGAAATATAGACCAGTGAGCCTTACTTCTGTTGTAGGAAAGGTTTTGGAAAGGATTATAAGAGATAAGATTTATAATCATCTAGCAAGCTATAATTGGATTTCAGATAGTCAACGCGGTTTTGTCAAGGGCAGGTCGTATCTCACAAACCTCATTAAGTGTTTTGAGAAGGTGACCAAGCATGTAGATGAGGGCTAGTGCTGTTGACGAGATATACATGGACTTCAGTAAAGCCTTTGATAAGGTTCCACATGGTAGGCTGTTGGAGAAGATACAGAGGGTGATTTAGCAGTTTGGATTAGAAACTGGCTTTCTGAAAGAAGGCAGCAAGTGGTGGTTGATGGAAAATATTCAGCCTGGAGTCCGGTTACTAGTGATGTGCCACAAGGATCTGTTTAGGATCACTCTGTTTGTCATTTTTATAAATGATTTAGATGCAGGCATAGGTGGATGGATTAGTAAATTTTCAGATGACACTAAAGTCGGTGGAGTAGTGGACAGTGTGGAAGAATGTTACAGGTTACAGGGGGACTTGTATAAACTGTAGAATTGGGCTGAGAGGTGGCAAATGGAGTTCAATGCAGCTAAATGTGAGGTGATGCACTTTGGGAAGAATAATAAGAAGGCAGAGTACTAGGTCAATGGAAAGATTCTTGGTAGTGTGGATGTGCAGAGGGATCTTGGAGTCCATGTACATAGATCCCTGAAAGTTGCCACCCAGGTTGATAGTGCTGTTAAGAAGGTATACGGTGTGGTAGGTTTCATTCGTAGAGGGATTGAGTTCTGGTGCCGCAATATCATGCTGCAACTATACAAAACACTGGTGTGGCCACACTTGGAATATTGTGCACAGTTCTGGTTGCCATATTTCAGGAAGGATGTGGAAGCATTGGAAAAGGTGCAGAGGAGATGTACCAGGATGTTGCCCGGTCTGGAGAGAAGGTCTTATGAGGAAAGGCTGAGAGACTTGGGTCTGTTCTCAATGGAACGAAGAAGGCTAAGAGGGGATTTGATAGAGACATTCAAGATGACCAGAGGATTAGATAGTGAAAGTCTTTTTCCTAGGATGATGAAGAGGGGGCATAACTACAAATTGAGGGGTGATAGATTTAAGACAGATGTCAGAGGCAGGTTCTTTATGCAGAGAGTGGTAAGGGCATGGAATGCCCTACCTGCTAATATAGTCAACGCAGCCACATTAGGGAGATTGAAACAATCCTTAGATAAGCACATGGATGATTTTGGGACAGTGTAGGGGGACGAGCTGAGAATAGTTCACAGGTCAGCGCAACATCGAGGGCCAAAGGACCTGTCCTTCGCTGTATTGTTCTATGTTCTATGAAATTGAAGGTGGTGGTATTCCCAAGTATCTGCTGTCCTTGTCCTTCTGGATGAGACTGTTCAGGGATGTGGACACAAGTGTGACATTACAAGAATCTCGCAGTCTTTCCAACTCACTTTCCACTATGTAAGATCTTGGAAGGTGCTCTCTAAGGATCTTTGGTGAATTTCTGCAGTGCGTCTTGTAGGTAATATAGACTGTTGCTGGAGGGAGTGGATGTTTGTGGATGTGGTGTCAATCAATTGAGCTGCTTCTTGAGTGTTATTGGAACTGCACCCATGTGAGGAGTATTATATCACTCTCCTGACTTAGAGTCATAGAGATGTACAGCATGGAAACAGACCCTTCGATCCAATCCATCAACTTGTGCCTTGTAGGTAATGGACAGGCTTTGGGGAGTCAGGAAGGGAGTTGCTCACTGCAGGATTCCCAGTCTCTGACCTGCTCTTGTCACCACTGTGCTTATGAGGTGAATCCAGTTAAGTTTCTGGTCAATGGTAACTCGCAGAATGTTGATACTGAGGGAATTCAGTGATGGTAATGCCATTGAATATCAAGGGATGGGGATTAGATTGTCGCTTATTGCTGATGGTCACAGCCTGGTATTTGCATGTTGCAAATGTTACTTACCAATTCTCAGCCCAAGCCTGAATACTGTTTAGATCTTGCTGAAATTAAACATGGACTGCTTCAGTAACTGAGGAGTCACAAATGGTGCTGAACGTTATGTAACTAACAGTGAACAGTCCCATTTCTGACCTTATGATGGAGGGAAGGTTATTGACGAAGCAACTTAACGTGGTTGGGTCTAAGACACTACCCTGAGGAACTCCTGCAGAGATGTCCTGGAGTTGAGATGACTGACCTCCAACAACCACGACCATCTCATTATGTGTCAGGTATGTCTTCAATCAGTGGAGAGTTTACCTTCAATACCCATTGATTCCAGTTTTGCTAGAGCTTCTTAATGCCACACTGAGTCGAATGCAGCCTTGACGTCAAGGGCTCTCACTGTCATCTCCCCTTCGGAATTCAGCTCTTTTGTTTGAACCAAGGCTGGAATGAGGTCAGGAGCCGAGTGGCCCTGACTGAACCCAAACTGGGCATCACTGAGCAGGTTATTGCTGAGCAGGTGCTGTTTGATAGCCCTGTTCATGACACTTTCTGTTACTTTACTGATGACCGAAAGGAGACTGATGGGGCAGTAATTGACCAGTTTTGTGTGACTGTGTGTGACATACAGTTAGAAAGTGTATAATATTGAAGGCAGGAAGGACAAGGAATTGTGAATTGTTGCTGTTTCAATGATGCCAAAGCCTGTCAGACCACAGAGATGTAACTCGCGGGAGATTTTGTGCCTTCAGGACTGTCACAGTCCAAGTGAAGGAAGGTTTGTAGTTTTCACCTTATTCATGTTGACTATGTTCAGGGACATTAAATATAAGATGGCTCCTGGTGAATATGACTCAAGTGTCAAAATGATTGAGTGGGGAGAGAAAGATCTTACATAGTGGAGAGTGAGTTGGAAAGACTGCGAGATTCTTGAAATGTCACACTTGTGCAGAAAGTATCACAAGTGCTTATGTATCTGAGAGGTGGATCTTTGTTGTGGAATTTATTTAAAGGGAAATTCACCTGTTATTTGATATATTATTTACTCTTAATTAACGGGGTGTGGGTTTGCTCGCTGAGCTGTCACTTTGGTATCTAGCGTTTCATTACCTGGCTAGGTAACATCATCAGTGGCAACCTCCGAGGAAAAGCGGTTTTAGTAAAAGGACTAAATTTCAATTACCGAGACGCTGACAAGAAGGATTTCCTAGCGGCATTAGAGACCACATTGAAGGACAACAAACTCACGGAAGAAACACAACAAACAATCAGACAGACAGTTGCACCTCCTCTGAGCTGAAGCTTCACTAGGAGGTCCCCACTGATGATGTTACCTAGCCAGGTAATGAAATACCTGGATATCAAACCTACAGCTCAGCGAGCAAACCTACACCCTAAACCTCCACCTGAGCTACAAACCTACACAAACCTTGCACTCTTAATTAATGTTTGGATCATGTTAACTTTAGTTTTTCTGTTACAGTAAAACTTTTGAAAATTTTAATCTTTCTTTCATTTGCTTTGTGGGATGTTATTGGTCCCTTTGAGAATCATAAATAGATTTTTCAGCCTCCTCCTGCTCTGTCACCTTAACATCTGAATACAGCTCAAGAAAAATGTTTTTCACCAAATAAATGATGATATGACGGATCGAATAAATCCCCATTGTGAGTGAGAACGAGAATGATTTACCTTTGAGTTCACACAGACCAGGCAGACACTTTAAACACATTATAATTGTAAAACTCTATTTCATGCCTGGCAGTAAAATATGGTGTCATGTTTGTAAGCAACTAAATTGATCAATTTTTCCAGGGAAAGTAATTATAACCAGCACAACACAGGGAATCTTTAAAATAAACCATTTACAATACATTGTTTGGACTGGATGATAAACGGTGATAGATTAAACGTCACTGCTTTGCTCTCTGGGCATTATAAGAAGGAAAAACATAAATTTACAAAGCTTAATCACAAAAGTGATCAAGGAAGAAGCTGGGTTACTGTGCTGAGTTCAGCTTTATCATAATTTACTCTCATAACTTAAATAAATTATTTAAGAAAACATGGAGTTTTCTTTTCCCTTGGTTCAGCATCGTCAGGTCATTCTAACTTATCTTTTCCATTCACAATGTACTCTCGCTGTTTATGGGACTAACTGAACCTCTGTCTCTGGATTATCACAAACACTAAAGCTGTTCTCTGAGACATTGCACTGCACCTCAGGAGTTTTGGACTGGGTGTTAGACCGGTGTTGGACTGGGTGTTAGACCGGTGTTAGACTGGGTGTTAGACCGGTGTTGGACTGGGTGTTAGACCGGTGTTGGACTGGGTGTTAGACCGGTGTTAGACTGGGTGTTAGACCGGTGTTGGACTGGGTGTTAGACCGGTGTTAGACTGGGTGTTAGACCGGTGTTAGACTGGGTGTTAGACCGGTGTTGGACTGGGTGTTAGACCGGTTGGGTTTTGTGGAAATTTCTCTTTGTTAGGCTGAGTGAGGCTTCTCGCTTTATCTTACCAAACTCACCAGATGAATGCATTAAACCATCCTTACAGCACTCCTTGTGTCCATTCTCTTTGATCATTTGTTACACCCAGATCAATTTGTGATTGCTGCAATGTCCCAAGTTTAACGAGAATCTCTGGCAGCACAGCCATTTTACACCAGAATAAGCTCTGTCAGTCTGGAGCTGCCCTGCGTGGTTCCTGATATTTGCCCCAGACATGGCAGCTAGGGGGTATCAGTGCCCCATTTTGTGGGCAGTGTCCTGGAGCTCCAGCTGGACGGGTTGGGCCTGAGGCAGGATGTCCTCTCCCTTGGGGCCAGCTGTGGAGGGCATGACCCCAGACAATGCCCTCCCTGGTCCAAGGTTGCCTCTGCTACCCCACCCACCTCCGCTACCCCTCACCCCCTGGATCAGAGAAGCTTCAGTGTCTGGAGGAATGCCCAGTGTGGTAGGCAGGAGGTCAATGCCCTCCTCCACTCTAATAGGGTAAGTGTTACCACCTTCTCTCTGATACCTCACCCTCACACTCACTCTGTCATTGCATCTACCATCCCCCAGAGCTCATCCCCTCCCACTCTCCCTATTACCCACAACATCCTCCCCCTTTATTCTAACCCTAACCCTAACCCTATCACCTGATTAAGGAGCATCTCTCTGAAAGCTAGCATGTTTCCAATTAAACCTGTTGGACTATAACCTGGTGCTGTGTGATTTTTAACTTTGAACAATCCCCAACACCACTAATCTTGCAATGAGAATTTGTATTGAAATGTATGACACTTCCTAATCCAGGAAAGACATTTCCCCTAACTGCAAACTTCAGAATTTGGGCCATAGAGTCATTGAGATATACAGCACAGAAACAGACCCTTCAGCCCAACTCATGCATACTGACCAGGTTTCCCAGCCTCAGCTTGTTTCACCTGCCACACCCGGCCCATATCCTTCTAAACCCTTCCTATTCATATACCCATCCAGATGCCTTTTAAATGTTGCAATTGTACCAATCTCTATCACTTTCTCTAGCAGCTCATTCCACACATGCATGTGTGAAAAAGTTTACCCTTAGATCTCTTATCTCTTTCCCTTCTCACCCTAAAGCTATGCCCTCTTGTTCTGGACTCCGCCCCCCCCCCCCCCCCCCGTCCCCCCCCGTCCCCCCAGAGAAAAGACTTTGTCTATTTATCCTATCCATGCCCCTCATGATTTGATAAACGTCTATAAGGTCACCCCTCAGCCTCCAATGCTCCAGGGAAAACAACCACAGCCTGTTCAGCCTCTCCCTGTAGGTCAAACCCTCCAACCCTGGCAACATCCTTGTAAATCTTTTCTGAACACTTTCAGGTTTCACAACATCTTTCTGATAGGACATAAATCTGGAGAAGGAATAAGCCATACCAAACAGTGAGAGAGGAGGCATTTCCCCAGTCAAAGCCTGGTCAATCTTTGCAATTCTCAGTTACAAAGAGTGATGAACCTCAATCATTGAGTAGGTTCAAGTTGGAGATCAATAGGTCTCTAGAAATTAATGTTATGATAGATATTGTGCCAGAATGTGGCATTGAGGAGACCACAAGCTGTGAAATAGATTGTGGGGGCAGGCTAAATGGGCTGAAAGGCCTTCTCTTGTTCCTGTGTTACTCACTGTTCAACCATTATACAATTCTCGATGATACTGGTGAAAGTGATGGTACAGCCAGAAGCATGTCCATGTTACATCCAAAAGTGAAATATTCACCTTGGATTTACCATCTGACAATGTGACACTCCCTCAGCACTGACTCTCCGACAGTGCCCGTTCCCTCAGTACAGACCCTCTGACAGTGCGGCACTCCCTCAGCACTGACCCTCCGACAGTGTGGCACTCCCTCAGCACTGACCCTCCAACAGTGCCCACTCCCTCAGTACTGACCCTCCAACAGTGCCCACTCCCTCAGTACAGACCCTCTGACTGTGCCCGCTCCCTCAGCACTGACCCTCCGACAGTGCGGCACTCCCTCAGCACTGACCCTCCGACAGTGCGGCACTCCCTCAGCACTGACCCTCCGACAGTGTGCCACTCACTCAGCATTGACCCTCCGACAGTGCCCGCTCCCTCAGCACTGACCCTCTGACAGTGTGGCACTCCCTCAGCACTGACCCTCTGCCAGTGTGCCACTCCCTCAGTACTGACCCTCCGACAGTGCGGCACTCCCTCAGCACTGACCCTGTGACAGTGCGGTCCTCCCTCAGCACTGACCCTGTGACAGTGCCCGCTCCCTCTGTACTGACCCTCCAACAGTGCACCAGTCCCTCAGTACTGACCCTCCGACAGTGCCCACTCCCTCTGTACTGACCTTCTGACAGTGCGGCACTCTCTCAGCATTGACCCGCCGACAGTGTGCCACTCCCTCAGTACTGACCCTCCAACAGTGCACCAGTCCCTCAGTATTGACCAGCCGACAATGTGACACTATCTCAGTACTGACTTTCTAACTGTGCGGTACTCTCTCAGTTCTGACCCTCCAAGAGTTCAGAATTCACTCAGTACAGGCTCTCCAACAGTGCCCATTTCCTCAGTACTAATATTGTAGCATATTAATCACATGAATATCATTTTTCATGTCTTGGTCTATTGCCTTCAGAGTTATGGTAGTACAATTAAATAACTAAATACTGCAATAATACAAAGGACAAAGAATAGTACAGCCCAGGTACAGGCCTCCAACACACCAAGTTTGCCCTGACACATGATGTCCTTCTAAACTAAAAACCTTTTGCCTCTATACAATCTATATCACTCTATTCCCTACCTTTCATGTACCTACCAAGATGCCTCTTAAACATTACTCTTTTATTTTAAACCTATGTCCCCAGTGATTGACGTTTTACCCTGGGGGGGTGGGGGGGTGGTGGCGGGAAGACTCTGAATATCCATTCTATCCACTGACTCTTATACATTTCTAACTAATGCTTGCTAGGTAATGACCTCATGGTATTATCACTAATCTATTAATCTAGAAATTCAATTCATGCTCTGGGAATTTGGGTTCCACTCTCACCAGGGCAGATGGTGCTTTTTGAATTCAATTTTTTAAAAATATGGAATTATGAGTCTAATGATGACCATGGATCCATTGTAGGTTTTAGAAAAAACATCTAGTTTACTAATGGCCATTTGAGAAAGAAATCTGTCATCTTTACCTGGTCTGGCCGCCATGTGACCCACAGCAATGCCATCGACACTTAGCTGTCCTCGGGGTAATTAGTAGTGGGCAATAAATGTTGATCTAGCCAGAGCTGCCCACATCCCATGAGTAAGTAAAAGAAAGCACATCAGGTCACCTCTAATCCTTCAATGTTCAAGTGCAAACAAACCTAATTTGTCCAATCTCTCCTCATAGCTAATACCTTCCAAAGTAGGCAGCATCCTGGCAAACCATTTCTGTGCCCTCTCCAAAGCCTCCACATCCTTCTGGTGGTGTGCCAAGCAGAACTGTACCCAATTTTCCAAACGTAGCCTAAGTAAAGTTCCGTACAGCTGCAACATGACTTGTCAATTTTTATATTCTCTGGCCCGACTGATGAAGATAAGCATACCATATCCCTCTTGGCCACCTTATCCACTTCTATTGCCACTTTTAGGGAACTGTGGACCTGGATACCTCTGTAAATTGATGCTTCACCATTTCCTATTTAATTCGCTCCTGCATTAGCCCTTGCAAAATGTACATTTGTCTGAATTAAACTCCATCTGCCATTTCTCTGCTCAAATCTCCTGCCCAACCAGATCCTACTGTATCCTCTGGTAATCCTCCTCCTTATCTGCAGCTCCTCCATGTTTTGGCGTCATCTGTAAACTTATTAATCAGGCCATCAATGCTCTTCTCCAAACCATTTAGATATATTACAAACAACAGGGATCACAGCACAGAGCCCTGTGCAACACTATTGGCCACACAGAAAAATACCCTTCCACCATGACTGTCTGCCTTCTAGGATTGAGCCAAGTTTGTATCCACTTCACCAGCCCACCATAGATCCCATGTGATTTCGTCATTTGTATTAGCCTGCCATGAGGACCTTATTAACGGCCTTGCTAAAATCCATGGAGACAACATTCACCACCCTGCCCGCATCTTTGTCACCTCCTCAAAAACCTGAATCAAATTTGTGGGACCTGAACTTTCCCTCAAAAAGTCATGCTGCCTTTTGTAAATAAGTCATATTTTTCCAAATGTAATTAAATCCTATCCCTAAGAATCTTCCCCAATTAATCCCCATTGATATTAGTCTCGCCGGCCTGTAATTTCCTGGATTATCCCTGTTTTCTTTCTTAAACAAAGGAACAGTGCTGGGTATTCTCCAGTCCTCTGGGACCTACCCTGTGATTAAAGAGGATACAAAGATTTCAGACAAACCCCCACCAATTTCCTCACCTGTCTCCCTCAGCATTCTGAGATAGCTCCCATCAGATTCTGGGAACTTGTCACCTTAATGCTTTTCAAAACAACCAAAACCTTCTTCTTTGTTTATATTTATGTAACATTTCTGACTGAACCGTCATTTCAAGCAACTCCCACTATCCTCTGGGCAAACAAAAAGTCTCCTCAATTCAAAGTTCTTATTACTAAGTTTTATTATGTTATTTCCTGGTTCCTTACTATTATGTCCCTTCTTTCATTCTCGAAGGAGTCTATGTTTTGTTTTCTTTTTGCCTTTTTATTCATTTGAAGTAGCTCTTACAGTCCATTTTCCCATTACGTGTCAGTTTACCCGAATAGTTTATTTCTCCCTAATTGTTAAGTTTTTTGAACCTCTCCCAATCCTACAGTTCATGACTAATCTCTGCCATATTCATTGTATGTTTTATTTTTCTTTTGAATTTGATTATATCTTTAACTTCTCTGTTAACCATTGTTGGTTTATCCCTTTCCTAAATCCTTCTTCCTGACTGGGATATATATTTGTTGTAAGTCATTAACTACATTCTTAAATGTCTACCATTTTTCCACAATCCTCTTTTCTGCTCAAACCCCTTTCCTAATTCACTGCAGAAACCTCAGCCATTTTCCTTAATTCATTAATCTTTCTTTAATTAGCAATGCTGTACTGACACAAGCTTCTCACTCTCAAACTGAATGCTAAATTCTACCATGTTATGGCCATTGTTTCCGAGGGGATCTTTTTCACCTCCAGAGGACAATAGCTATTAAACTTGTAGAATTTCACATTCACAAGCATGCTGGGCTCCTCCATCATTGGGAATAAGGAAACTTATGCAGCCTGCTCAAAACGAGAGTTTAATTGTTCACCTGATTAATGTTTAGATCTGACTGCAGAGCTCAGCTCTAATGCATTAGTTGTGAGATTGCTTAGTCCTGTCTATAGCCCAGTCCGATGGGGTAGATATAAAGAAGGTATTACCACTTGTTGGAGAGACAAAGGTTGAGACAATAAAATAACATAGATACTGGCAAATCCAGAAAAGTATCAGGATGGAATACAATGAGAAAACCCATTCCTGGGTGGAATGATTCAGGCTAGCAAGTGAAAGTTGGATAAATGCTACAGGGAGAAAGGAATAGAAAGATTATTTTCAAATTGAGTGACATAATGATGTTAAGTTACTAGGTTAGTAATGCCAGAGGCCTGGAGCAATAATTCAATCACTGGCCTTTCAAATCCCATCACTGCAGATGAAGAATTTAAATTCAAATAAATGAATAAAATTGAAATTTTAACAGAAGGTATAGTACAGAATACATGAGAGAGCACTGAGGGATGGAGAAGAAGTGAGGGAAATTGGAGAGAATGTGAACAGTTTCCAGCAGGTAGCAGGGCAAACTATTAAAGGGGTATAGAAGATGTACAGAAATCTTTCCTTTATTGGATGAAGTATAATAGAATATAAGAACAACTATATAACTCATTAACAAGCTCACAGCGAGGATAATGAGAATAACTCTGGTCACCTCATCACAGAAAGGATGGAAGTATACTCAAGAGGGGCAGGTGTATGGAAATACTGGCAGGGCTCGACAATTGCAGCTGTAAGGAAACGTTTGATAGGCTGAAGTTGTGTTCCATGAAACAGTGAAAGCTGAGAGAAAGATGAGAGGATATCTGATTAAAATGTATAAGACTGTGAGGGTCTGGCATGAAGGGGATGGAACAGTAAAAGGTCAGTGACTAAGGGACATAAATTTAAAATAATTGAGGGAAAGCTTAAAGGGGAGATGTGAGAAAGTTCTTCCAACCAGAATATGATGTCAGGGTAGGTACTTCACTGGAGAAAGAGTGGGATAATGGATAATGTTTTGCACCAAGCCAGACCCCTCAAAACATTTGAAGAAAGTAGCCCAGCCCCTAGCTTTGCTTGCTAGTTTGAGCAGGAGTAACATGGATATTCCAGGAGGGATGCAACTGGTCAAATCACTTAGTTTTAAACAAAACATAATTTATTTACAAGGTTACCAAATGAAACACAAACAAAAGAGAACAGAATAACTGAAAACCATCCAGATTATCCCAACTTAATGATGCTGTTCCAAAATACTTGCTATAATCACCACAAACACCCCTTGGCACATAAAACAAAATCCAATACAAGGTCTTCCAGGAGAAATTTCAGAGAAAGGGAGGACGAGCATGGGTCTGTTTCTTTGGGTCCATTAGCATCACAATGACTGCCTGCTAAAATCAAACCAAACCAGAGAAAAGCTGAGCTGGGAGAACTGGCCACTCCGTTTTCATTGTACAAGTGTTTTCTTTTTAAAAATCGTTGAAAGCCTTTTTCCCTAAGGCGGTATCTGTTAGCTATAATCAAATTGGCCCTAAAACCTTTCAAACCCAGACATTTTGGAATCTCTGCTTTTACAACCTCCCTGAAAAATTAGCATAACCTTATCAGAGAAGCAGCAGGAACACAATAAGCTCATTGAAGACCTCACCCATTTCTGCTAGCTCCACGCAATAGGCCCCATTCTTTCTCCTTTGGATTTTCCTTGATCCTACCTAACAAAGATATTTTGTGGCCCCTCTTTGTCCTTCTAATTTCCTTTATAAGCAGTCGCTACACACTCTATTTTTTAAAGCACTGCACCTGGCGTAGACTTCTTTCTTTTTCTTTCTTGTTTTCTTTCTTGGATAAAAGAGCCACTGGCTCGGTCACTATTTATTGCCCATCCCTAATTACCCAGAGGGCAGCTAAGAGTCAACCACATTGCTGTGTGTCTGGAGTCACAAGTAGGCCAGACTGGTTTCCTTCCCTAAAGTGAACCAGACTTTTTTTTCTGACAATCAGGGATTGAATTATGGTCATTATTAGACTCTTAATTCAATATCTAAAATTTACCATGACAAGATTCAAGCCCAGGTCCCCAGAACATTACCCGAGTCTCTGGATTAACAGCCTAGCAGTGACACTACTAGGCTGTTGTCACCCCAAACACTTGATGTCCCATAACACTTCTGGTTCCCTGGACTTACTCCCCTTGCCCTTCACTCTTCAAGGAACACACCAGCCTTGAACTTTCACTTTTAAAAGACTGCCACTTTCCAAATGTAAACCTATCTGCTAGGAGCTGTTTACCAGATCCTGTCCAATGATGTTGAAATTAGCCTTGTCCCAAATTAGACACTTTATTTCTGCACTATCCTTATCCCTTTCGGCGTTTGGAATGCTTGCCTGCATTGCTCAAACCATTGATTGTAGGAGTAGGGACGTCATGTTGAGGTTGTGCAGGATGTTGTTGAGGCCAATTTGGAGTATTATGTACAGTTCCAGTCACCCTGCTATAGGAAGGATATTATTAAATTGGAGAGAGTGCAGGAAAGATTTACCAGGCTGTTATTGGAATTGGAGGGGTTGAGTTATAAGGAGGGGCTGGATAGGCTGGGATTTTTTTCACTGGAGTGTAAGAGGTCGAAGGGTGACTTTATAGAGGTTTATAAAATCATGAGGGGCATGGATAATGTGAATATCAAAGGTATTTTCTCAAGAGTGGGGGAGTTCAAAACTAGAGGGCATTATCTTAAGGTAAGAACAAAAAGATTTAAAAGGGACCAGAGGTGTAACTGTCTCACACTAAGGGTGGTTCGTATGTGGAACTAACTGCCAAAGGCATTAGTAGAAGCAGGCACAGTTACAACATTTAAAAGACATTTGGACAGGCACATGCAAAGGAAAGGTTTAGAAGGATACAGGCTAAGTGTGTGGGAAATTTAGATTAGATTAGATTCCTACAGCGTGTAAACAGGACCTTCGGCCCAACAAGTCCACACCGACCCTTCGAAGAGTCACCCACCCAGACCCATTTCCCTCTGACTAATGCACCTAACGCTATGGGCAGTTTAGCATGGCCAATTCACTTGACCTGCACATCTTTGTGACTGTGGGAGGAAACCGGAGCACCCGGAGGAAACCTACGCAGACACGGGGAGAATGTGCAAACTCCCCACAGACAGTTGCCTGAGGCCACATTCGAACTTGGGTATCTGGTGCTGTGAGGCAGCAGTGCTAACCACTGAAACTTGGTTAGCATGGACGAGTTGGACAGAAAGGCCTGAGTTCATGCTTTATGACTCTATGATTCCAGTTAATGTTAGCAAATTAGAAATCCCTGACAACTGTAACCCTGTTTGTCTTATGCTTTTCTGTGATTTGCTTTCATATCTGCTCCTGTTTTTCCCTTTGACTTTTGGGAGGCCTGTAGTATTACCCCAGCAAAAGTAATCGCACTACCCAGGTGACCTCATTTGAAGAGCCCTCCACAATGTCCTCACTCATTGCTGCAGTGATGGTCTCCTTTATTAATAACATCATGCCCCCACCTCTCTTACTTCCCCTCCCCCACATTGTGTCTGAAATTGTTGAGTTATCAGTCCTGTCTTTCCTTCACCATGTCTCAGTGATTGCAACAATACCACATTCCTACACGCTGATCGATGCTCTATGTTCATCAACCTTACCAGTCAAGCTCCTTGCATTAAAATCAATACAGTTTAGGTTTCTGATCCTCCCATGTGCCTTATCCTGCCCACGTGTTCTCTGCTGACTAATCTCAAGAGGGTTGGAATATAAAAGCACCGTTGTGCTACTGAGACTTTATAAAGCTCTGGTTAGGCCCCATTTGGAGTACTGTGTCCAGTTTTGGTCCCCACACCTCAGGAAGGACATACTGGCACTGGAACGTGTCCAGCGGACATTCACACGGATGATCCCTAGAATGGTTGGTCTAACATACGAGGAACGGCTGAAGATCCTGGGATTGTATTCATTGGAGTTTAGAAGATTAAGGGGAGACTTAATAGAAACTTACAAGATAATACATGGCTTGGAAAGGGTGAACGCTAGGAAATTGTTTCCGTTAGGCGAGGAGACTAGGCCCCATGGACACAGCCTTAAAATTAGAGGGGGTCAATTCAGAACAGAAATGCGGAGACATTTCTTCAGCCAGAGAGTGGTGGGCTTGTGGAATTCATTGCCGCAGAGTGCAGTGGAGGCTGGGACACTAAATGTCATCAAGGCAGGGATTGATAGATTTTTGATGTCACGAGGAATTAAGGGCTACGGGGAGAATGCGGGTAAGTGGAGTAGAAATGTCCATCAGCCATGATTGAATGGCGGAGTGGACTTGATGGGCCGAATGGCCTTACTTCCACTCCTATGTCTTACGGTCTTATGGTCTTATGGACTGGTCTGTCCTAGTATTCCTTCTGTATCTGATTGAATATTGCTCCTGACTTTACACCTACTCTGTGCCCCATCCCTCTGTCAAATCAGTTTAAAATCTCCCCAGCAGAATGAGCAAACCTCCCAGCAAGAATATTGGACCCATTCCAGTTCAGGGGCAACCCATCCAGATTGGACAGGTCCCACCGAACCTGGAAACTGTCCCAATGATCCAAAAATCGAAATCCACCTCTGGCACCCCAACACCATCCCTTCAGTCACCTGTTCATCTGACCTATCTTCCTCTTCCTGTACCCAGTAGCTTGTGGCACTGAAAGTAATCCAGACATTATATTCTTCATAATCTTCCTCTATAATCTAATCTCTCATTCTTTAAATTCAAATCACAGCATCTCATTTCGTTTTTACCCATGTTATTGGTACCAACGTGTACCATAATTGCTGACTGTTCATCTTCCCCTTTTGGAATACTCTGCAGCCTCTCTGAGACATCCCTGACCCTGGCACCAGCGAGGCAACATCCCATTCAAGGGTCTTGTTTGGTGCCACAGATTGTCAGTTCCCCTTACAATCGAGTCCCAATCAATAATCCTCTCCTGGGTTATTCCCTCCCCTGCTGGTGCCACTAACCTGGCTGCTGCTGCTTTCTCTGAGAGGCCATTCCCCCTTATGCTATCCAACACAGTCTATCTGTTTGAGAGGGGAATAGCGACAGGGGTCTCCTGCACTGCCTGACCACACTTACTCCATTTCCTGACAGTCTCCCAATGTTTCTCTGTCAGTGTGACCAGCTCACTAACCGTGCTATCCACAACATTCTCATCCTCACGGATGCTCCATAGTGAGTCCATCCACAGCTCCAGCCGCTCCATGTGAGCAATCAGGAACTGCAGCTGAATACACTTCCTGTGTCCACGGTCACCATGGAGACCGGAGATGTCCCTGATTCCCCACATTCCACTGGGCTGAGTTCTCCTGCCATTATGAACCTTATCGACCACACGCAGTAAACTGGGAACACAATTCTCAACCTTACCCATTGCTCAGCAAATCTGATTCCCCTCCTGCTCCCTCACTCTCTCTGTATTCTGATAAAACTATCAACCATGAAAATATCGACGACAGTCTGTCTCCCTCCTGGACAAACTCACTCAGTCTCTAAAGAGGGTTTTGAAACAACAAATCCTCTTCCCATACATTGCTGTTTGAAGATAGTTTTCCTTCTATTTATCCTCTTAATCCTTTCAGGGAGGTTCAGTGTGTTTTGGGAAGCATTTGAAACCAAATAATAAAATATGAGAAACGTATGAAGCTCCCTTGCAACTAAGAGATTGAGATCCAGCAGTGAAGACTGGAAACTGCAGAAGGACAAGTAAACTGCGCGGTTAGTTGACAATAAACTTGACTCAAAAGCCTGAAGATCATTCAAATCCATAATATCATAAACTATCCAAGCAGAATTAGGCCATTCGGTCCATTGAGTATCCTCCACCATTCAATCGTGGCGGATATATTTCTCCATTCTCCTGCCTTCTCTCCATGACCTTTGATCCCCTTATTAATCAAGAGTCTATCTATCTCGGTCTTAAATACACTCAAACACTTGGCCCTGACAGCCCTCTGTGTCAATGAGTTCCACAGAATCCCCACCCTCTGGCTGAAGAAATTCCTCCTCCTCTCAGTTCTAAAGGATTATCCCTTCACTCTGAGGCTGTGCGCTGGGAACCTAGTCTCTCCTATTAATGGAAGCACATTCTCCATTATCCAGGCCTCTCAGTATTCTATACATTCCAATCAGATCCCCCTCATCCTTCTAAACTCCAACGAGTAAAAATCCAGAGTCTCCAAGTGCTCCTTAAATGTCAAGTCCTTCATCTCCAGGATCTCACCAGTTGCCATCCTGTAAAAGACCCCTTTATCCCCACTCCCTGCCTTCTACTCATCAGTCAATCCTCTATCCATGCCAGTACCTTCCCCAGACACCATGACCTCTAAGTTTATTTTGCAGCCTCCTGTGTGGCACATTGTCAAAGACCTTCTGGAAATTCCAATAGGTCATATCCACTGGCTCTCCTTTACCTTCTCAAAGAATTCTAACAGATTTGTCAGGCATGACCTTCCTGTGATGAAGCTGGGTTGACTCAGGCCTATTTTGCCATGAACTTCCAAGTTTTCTGCAATTGCATCCTTTTCATTCTAGAAATGGCCAACTAAGGTGAATATCTGCACTGTCCAGCAATGGCAAGGAAGTAGTTTGAACAGCAGACGGTATGATGTGTTGGGAAGACTAAACAGACTAAATAGCTGTGTAGTCGTACAATCATCAGGTCATACAGAATGGAAACAGGCCCTTCGGTCCATGGCGCAGGGATCACCTCACTGCATTAGCATTGCAGAACAATCATGTTCTGGGGACAAAAATAGAAATAGCTGGAGAAACTCTGCAGGTCTGGCAGCATCTAGGGAGAGAAAGCAGAGTTAACATTTTAAGTCCAGTGACCCAATTGTTGATAATTGTTGTGGGAACCCAGTTGCAAATCTTGCCATGGTCGATGGGGAATGGGGATTCTGGAATTAAAAAGCTGATCCAATAGTGACCATTAATCATTCTCAACTCACTGCTATCCATGTGCATGTCCAGCAGTCACTTAAATGTTCCTAATGACTCTGCTTCCACCACCACCGCTGGCAACGCATTCCATGCATTCACAACTCTCTGTGTAAAGAACCTTGTTATTAAAGAAACCCCATCTCGTTCACTGATGCCCTTCTGGGAAGGAAATCGATTGTCCTTACCTAGTCTGATCTACATGTAACTCTAGACCCAGCATCTTAACTTTTAACTCACCTGTGGTCTATGGCCTAGCCAGTGATGCTGAAGGCCCATGGATAGATATAAAGACAAGAGCTCCAGATATATATATCAGGTAATCTAGTTGCAATTCTGATCTTTCATGTGGAGAAGCTGTTTAGTATGTTTTTCTTTATTGGTTCGAGCATTGTGTATCGGAAAGATGTTGGGAAATTTGAAAGAGTTCAGAAAAGATTTACAAGGATGTTGCCAGGTTTGGAGGGTTTGAGCTATAGGGAGAGGCTGAATTGTCTGCGGCTCTTTTCCCTGGAACGTCAGAGGCTGAGGGATGACCTTATAGAGGTTTATAAAATCATGAGGGGCATGGATAGGATAATTAGACGAGGCCTTTTCCCTGGGGTTGGGGGAGTCCAGAACTAGAGGGCATTGGTTTAATGTGAGAGGGGAAAGATTTAAAAGGGACCTAAGGGGCAAACATTTCATTCAGAGGGTGGTACGTATATGGAATGAGCTGCCAGAGAAAGTGGTGGAGGCTGGTACAATTACAGGATTTAAAAGGCATCTAGATAGGTATATGAATAGGAAGGTTCTAGAGGGAAATGGATTGGGGGTTGGCAAATGGGACTACATTAATTTTGGATATCAGGTTGGCATGGAGTGGTTTTTTTCTGTCTGAACATCTCTATGACTCTATGACTCTATGATTCTATCTCATCAAAGTTGTTAAAAAAGTGGACAATTCTTAATTCTTTGATTCTGAGGATGTGTGATCCAAGTTAACAGATCAGGTTTGTCCCTGAGCCAACTTGTGTGAGAGGTTTGAAGTGAAGCTGGAGTTTGCTAGTGTTGAACAGAATCACTGTCAGCCTCTCTCTTTCTGAGTCCTGGAGGAGCTGCCTTTGGTTTCACTCAGTGTCTGAGGAGCCTGAACAGCTGTTTGAAATGAAAAGCATCAATGTGCATTTTCCTGAAGTGTTGCTGGACAATATCCCATCTGCAAAAACGACAGAATTGACATGGAGCATATTGTACTCATGTGGTAATGACCCAGCATGTGATGTTTCGGGCGTCTGCTATCAGCACATTTTCAGATGAGAGAACCATAGTTCCCATGGTAACCATTAATCACAGTGTGGCCTCTGATCACCGTCATAGAAATTGTGACCAATCAAATGTTAAAAAAAAACTGCTGATAAAAAGCAATTTTAATGCAACTCCATGAGAACCTGATATTTGTTCTTCAGGCAATCTCTGAATCATATTCACAGATTAGACAGTCAAACTCCTACAACTTGTGATACTAAAAGTAGGAGCCTGGGAAGTAATTCTAGGGGACATTAGTGTTATTTTACTTTCAATTATATTTGTACAGATACTTGTTTCAGTCTGTTTCTAAGTGCCTTAAGTAATAAGCATGTAGTTCACAAATCAGCATAAAATCTTCAAGATTGAATCTGCTCTGTGATAAACTCAAGAGGCAAGATGGGTCCATAGAAGATGTCAGATTAAGAAGTATTACTGAGAATGGATTGCAGACATTTTGCTAAGCACGTAAGTTCTTACTTTAATTAGAATGGAAGGTTTCTGACTATTTCTGTTCATTCCATCAATCAAATGCTGAGTGTTTATTTTTAACTGAAGGATGTATTCCTTCGTACTAGGAGGAAATGGAGGGCAATCAGATTGAGGGATTTGAAATGGCAAAAAGATTTGATTAGACCATAAGTTGGAGCAGTGGAAGTTGGCCATTTGATCCATTGAGTCGGTTCAGTAATTCAATGTGGTCATGACTGATTTCATCATCCTGAACCCAACGTTTTTGTCTTTTCCCCATAACCCTCGATTCCCTTAGTGAATTAAAACCTGTGCCTCTCAGCCTTGAATATATTTAATGATCTAGCCTCAACACCTGATTCCTTTGGTAAAGAACTCTATAAATTCACTGCCCTCTGAGAGGCAAAGTGCCTTTTGTGTGATCATTCTTCTATCAGCTTTCCTGTTGCGTTGAGTACTCCCAGCTGATGTACTTTGGATTCTGATTGGCCCAATGGCTCATGGAATCATAGCATCATAGAATACCTACAGTGTGGAAGCAGGCCATTTGGCCCATTGAGTCCACACCAACCATCTGAAGAGCATCCCACCCCAATCCACTCTTCGACCTCTCCCTGCGTTTCCCATGGCCAATCTGAGGGAGTTAAAATGTCACGGGGGGTCAGTGCCATGCTTTGCTTCTCTTCCAGGGCACACAGGGGACTTTAGGGTTAAAAATCTCACTACCAAAACAACTTACTGCAACAGCAACTGAAGGCCTGTACTCTTTCAATCCACACATGTGGATTCTTCCCATTCCACACAAGTAAGCCTAGACAAGACCTTTGTCCTTTCCACACATGACGAATAGCCCTGGCCCAATCCAGTTAGCTGCCTCCCTCACCCATTTTCTTACTTAGAACATAGAACATAGAACAATACAGCACAGAACAGGCCCTTCAGCCCTCGATATTGTACCGACCTGTGAACTATTCTCAGCTCACTATTATACACTATCCCAAAATCATCCATCTGCTTATCTAAGGATTGTTTAAATCTCCCTAATGTGGCTGAGTTGACTACATTAGCAGATAGGGCATTCCATGCCCTTACCACTCTCTGAGTAAAGAACCTCTGACATCTGTCTTAAATCTATCACCCCTCAATTTGTAGCTATGCCCCACATACAAGCTGATGTCATCATCCTAGGAAAAAGACTTTCACTGTCTACCCTATCTAATCCTCTGATCATCTTGTATGTCTCTATCAAATCCCTCCTTAGCCTTCTTCTTTCCAATGAGAACAGGTTCAAGTCTCTCAGTCTTTCCTCACAAGACCTTCCCTCCAGACCAGACATCCTGGTAAATCTCCTCTGCACCTTTCCCAATGCTTCCACATCCTTCCCAAAATATGAGGACCAGAACTGTACATAATATACCAAGTGCGGTTGCACCAGCATTTTGTATAGTTGCAGCATGATATTGCAGATCCGGAACTCAATCCATCTACCAATGAAACCTAACACACCGTATGCCTTCTTAACAGCGCTATCCACCTGGGTGACAACTTTCAGGGATCTATGTACATAGACTCAAATATCCTTCTGCACATCCACACTACCAAGAATCTTTTCATTGACCCAGTATTCTGCCTTCCTGTTATTCTTCCCAAAGTGCATCACCTCACATTTAGCTGCATTGAACTCCATTTGCCACCTCTCAGCCCAATTCCGCAGTTTATACAAGTTCCCCTGCAACCTGTAACATTCTTCCAAACTGTCCACTACTCCACCGACTTTAGTGTCATCTGCAAATTTACTAATCCATCTATTTATGCCTGCATCTAAATCATTTATAAAAATGACAAACAGCAGTGGTCCCAATACAGACCCTTGTGGCACACCACTCGTAACCGGACTCCAGGCTGAATATTTTCCATCAACCACCACTCGCTGCCTTCTTTCAGAAAGCCAGTTTCTAATCCAAACTGCTAAATCACCCTCAATCCCATTCCTCTGCATTTTCTCCAACAGCCTACCATGTGGAACCTTATCAAAGGCTTTACTGAAGTCCATGTATACCACGTCAACTGCCCTACCCTCATCTACATGCTTGGTCACCTTCTCAAAAAACTCAGTGAGGTTCGTGAGCCACAACCTGCCCTTGATGAAACCATGTTGACTGTCTGAAATCAAATTGTTGCTTGCTGGATGATTATAAATCTTATCTCTTATAATCCTTTCCCAAACCAACAGAAATAAGACTCACTGGCCTATAATTATCTGGGTCATCTTTACCGCCCTTTTTGAACAAGGGCACAACATTTGCAAACCTCCAGTCCTCTGGTACTAAACTTGTAGACAATGATGACTCAAATATCAAAGCCAAAGGCTCTGCTATCTCCTCCCTAGCTTCCCAGAGAATCCTCGTATAGATCCCATCTGGCCCAGTGAACTTGTCTACTTTCACTCCTTCTACAATTGATAACACCTGTTCGTAACTCACCTCGACTCAACTCTAGTCTCATATCTCGTACCTCATTCTTCTCCTCTACAATATTCTCCTTTACCTGAGTTAAAACCAATGAGAAATGTTCGTTTAGCACCTCTCCGACAGGGTCCACATTCAACTTCCCACTTCTGTCTTTGATTGGCCCTATTCCTACCCTAATCATCCTCTTATTCCTCACAGCTGAAAATGTGTTGCTGGTTAAAGCACAGCAGGTCAGGCAGCATCCGAGGAACCTGACCTGCTGTGCTTTAACCAGCAACACATTTTCAGCTCTGATCTCCAGCATCTGCAGACCTCACTTTTTACTCTTATTCCTCACATACCTATAGAAAGCTTTAGCGTTCTCCTTTATTCTATTTGCTACAGACTGCTCCGTGTCCTCTCTATGCTCTTCTTAACTGTCTCTTTAAATCCACCCTAGCTGATCTGTAACTCTCCATCGCCGCATCTGAACCATCTTGCCTCATCAACATATAAGCTTCCTCCTTCTTCGTAACAAGAGATGCATTTTCTGTTGTAAACCACGGTTCCCTTACCTTATCACTTCATCCTGGTCTGACAGGGTCATACCTATCAAGGACACACAATATCTGTTCCTTAATCCAGCTCCACATTTCCATTGTCTGCATCCCCTGCATTTTTCTACCCCATTCTATCCACCCTAATTCTTGCCTCATTGCATTATAATTGCCCTTGGCCCATCGATAACTCTTGACCTACTGCAAGTACCTATTCCTTTCCATCGCTAAACTAAATGTAACTGAATTATGGTCACTCTCTCCAAAGTGCTCACCTACAACTAAATCAAACACCTGGCCTGGTTCATTATCAAGTACCAGACCCAGTGTGGCCTCCCCTCTTGTCAGCCCTTCGACATACTGTGTCAGGAAACCCTCCTATACACGTTGGACAAAAACTGATCTATCCGACTTACTAGAGTTATAGCATTTCCAGTCAATGCTGGGGGAGTTAAAGCCCCCCATAATGACCACTCTGTTCCTTTCACTCCTACCCAGAATAATGTTGCTAATCCTCTCCTCCACCTCCATGGAACTCTGCAGAGGCCTGTAAAAAGCTCCAAGCAGTGTGACCTCTCCTCTCCTGTTTCTAACCTCAGCCCACACTACCTCAGTAGACGAGTCCTCATCAAAAGTTATCTCAGCCATCGTTATACTATCTTTGACTAACAAGGTCACATCTCTCCCTTTTTTACCACCTTGCCAGTTCTTAATGAAAGATCTAAACCCTGGAACCTGCAACATCCATTCCTCACTCTGCTCTATCCATGTCTCCGAAATTGCCACAACATCGAAGTCCCAGGTACCTATCCATGCTGCAAGCTCACCTACCTTATTTCGGATACACCTGGCGTTGAAGTAGACACACTTCAAACCACTTCGCTGTCTGCCAGCACATTCCTGTGACCGCAAAATCCTGTCCCTGTCCTCCCTACTCTCATCCTCCTGTGCACTGCAACTACACCTCCGGTTCCCATCCCCCTGCTGAGCTAGTTTAAACCCACCCGAATAGCACCAGCAAATTTCCTACCCAGAATATTAATACCCCACTGGTTCAAGTGAAAACCGTCCTGTTTGTACAGATCCCACCTTCCCCAGAATGAGCCCCAATTATCCAAGTACCTGAAACCCTCCCTCCTGCACAATCCCTGCAGCCACGTGTTCAACTAATATCTCTCCCTATTCCTTGCCTCGCTATCACGTGGCACGGGTAACAAACTAGAGATAACAACTCTGTTTGTTCTAGCTCTCAGCTTCCACCCTAGCTCCCTGAAATCCTGCCTTACATCCCTATCCCTCTCTCTACCGATGTCGTTGGTACCTACATGGACCATGACTTGGGGCTGGTCAGCCTCTCCCTTCAGGATCTTAAAGGCATGATCTGAGACATCATGGACCCTGGCACCTGGGAGGCAATATACTAACCGTGAGTCTCGTTCGTTCCCTACAAACCTTCTATCTGACCCTCTAACTATTGAGTCCCCAGTGACTAACACTCTCCTCCTTTCCCTCCTTCCCTTCTGTGCAACAGGGACAGGCTGTGTGCCAGAGACCTGGCCCTCACTGCTTACTCCTGATAAGTCATCCCCCTCAACAGTATTCAAGACGGTATACATGTTTTTCAGGGGAACGATCTCAGGGGATCCCTCCACTGACTGTTTTTTCCCCCTTCGAACAGTTACCCAGCTTTCTTCGTGCCTAGGAGTAACTACTTCCCTGTACTTCCCTTCCATATTAACATAGGTGTGTGCGTTCCCCATTTATGGACGGCACGGTGGCACAGTGGTTAGCACTGCTGCCTCACAGCGCCAGAGACCCGGGTACATTTCCCACCTCAGGCGACTGTCTGTGTGGAGTTTGCACATTCTCCCTGTGTCTGCGTGGGCTTCCTCCAGGTGCTCCGGTTTCCTCCTACAATCCAAAAACGTGCAGGTTAGGTGAATTGGCCATGCTAAAATGCTTGCAGTATTAGGTGAAGGGGTAAATGGAGGAGTATGAGTCTGGGTGGTATACGGGTCGGTGTGGACTTGTTGGGCCGAAGGGTCTGTTTCCACACTGTAAGTAATCTAATCTAATTTGTAGCAGACGAATCCTTTCTGCTTTAATTCCTTTCCATTAACACGTACTCATGGGAGATACAATAATCAGTTTCCATAGTCCATTGACACATTATTACAGGACACCAATATTCATCAGGTTTTGTAAAATCATAATTGCCCACTTTAAGTTATGTGATGTCAATCATCCATGTCACTGATAAGTCTTTGTTCAATTCCTATACAATATACTGTCTCTGGGTGTAAGGCAAAGAGTCGGGTAGAAGAGCCACTACAAGTAGGCACTCGGCTACTTTAGTGAAGTTTTGAATCTCTTGCCAGCTGTCTGATAGTAAAGCTATCGCTGTTGAACAGAAAACTTGTGTCGTCCGGATTTGTGGAACAAAGCAACATCAACAAATCCACCAAGCCTGCACATCTTTGGACTGTGGGAGGAAACCTGAGCACCCGAAGGAAATGCATACAGTCACCTGAGGCTGGAATTGAACTCCGGTCCAGTGCTAACCACTGCCTCACTATAAAGATAACCAAAATCTACCTCGTTAGATATAAAACAAAACAATCAATCAAAATCACTTTCACATATTAATCAGGTAGTCACACAGAATTTGATTCCTCTTCTACTGACATGTTTCAAAAAAATAAAATCTGTTTTCATCTGATGCATTCATGCTGCATCACACTTTATTTCAGGATGTAAAGTCAGAGAATGATACATTACAGAACATTCCATTCAGTTCATCTCACTTATCTTGCTGTAACTTTACTTTTTTTCATTGTTTATGGATCTGAGAGACATTGGTTTGACCAACACTTCTACCCCACCCGAACTGGCTCGGGTGAAATTGGTGTTAAGCATCTCTCTTGACAATGATATGACCCTCTGGGTCTTTGAAGGTGATTTCCATGTTGTATGGGTTTGGATCTGTCCAGAATGAATAAGGATGATGGATTTTCTTTCCTGAAAGATATTCGTTCTTTAATTATTTCATCACCTTCATTACTGTGCCTAACCTTTGATTCCAAATCTGTTTAAGGAGTGGGATTTTCTTTTGCCACAGTGACATGTGTGTGTCATTAGCTAGATTTAGAACATATAGGACATAGAGTAAGGAACAAAACAGCACAGAACAGACCCTTCGGCCCTCGATGCCGTGCTGACCTGTAACTATTCTCAGCCCATCCCCCTACACTATCCCATCATCATCCATCTGCTTATCCAAGGACTGTTTAAATCTCCCTAATGTGGCTGAGTTAACTACATTGTCAGGTAGGGCATTCCACACCCTTACCACTCTCTGAGTAAAGAACCTGCCTCTGACATCTGTCTTAAATCTATCACCCCTCAATTTGTAGCTATGCCCCCTCGTACAAGCTGACATAATCATCCTAGGAAAAAGACTTTCACTGTCTACCCTGTATAATCCTCTGATCATCTTGTATGTCTCTATCAAATCCCCTCTTTGCATTATTCTTTCTAATGAGAACAGACAGAAGTCTCTCAGCCTTTCCTCATAAGACCTTCCCTCCAGACCAGGCAACATCCTGGTAAATCTCCTCTGCACCTTTTCCAATGCTTCCACATCCTTCCTGAAATATGGCGACCAGAACTGTACACAATATTCCAAGTGTGGCCACACCAGCGTTTATACAGTTGCAGCATGATATTGCAGATCCGGAACTCAATCCCTCTACAAGTGGAACCTAACACACCGTATGCCTTCTTAACAGCACTATCCATCTGGGTGGCAACTTTCAGGGATCTATGTACATGGACTCCAAGATCCCTCTGCACATCCACACTACCAAGAATCTTTCCATTGACCCAGTATTCTGCCTTCCTGTTATTCTTCCCAAAGTGCATCACCTCACATTTAGCTGCATTGAACTCCATTTGCCACTTCTCAGCCCAATTCTGCAGTTTATCCAAGTCCCCCTGCAACCTGTAACATTCTTCCACACTGTCCACTACTCCACTGACTTTAGTGTCATCTGCAAATTTACTAATCCATCTACTTGTGCCTGCGTCTAAGTCACTTATAAAAATGACAAACAGCAGTGGTCCCAAAACAGATCCTTGTGGCAAACCACTTGTATTCGGACTCCAGGTTACTGTCCCACAACATGGGAACATGGGAAGATATGCGAGAGATATAGTAAATACAAGGCAACACAACAACCTCAAAGATTGTCTCACTTTCCTGATTTGCAGCTATATCACTATTCCTTTGTTGCCACTGAGTGAAAATCCTGGAATTCCCTCCCTAAGGGCATTGTGGGTCTACCTATAGCACATGGACTGCAGCAGTTCAAGAAGGCAGCTCACCCCCACCTTCTGAAAGGGCAACTAGGGATAGGCAATAAATGTTGGTCCAGCCAAAGAAGCCTGTATATTGTTAATAAATAATAAGTACAATTTTGTGCGATTATAAAAATTTATTAACATTTAGCTACTTGTAGCAGCAGACAAGATGAGATTAAATTTCAATCTCACCTCTTCATATTCCTTCCATACAGTTTCAAACATGAAGAAAGGGCAGCTACGTTACTGCTATTTTTGATAAATATAAAAGTTGAGGGAATAGGAATTGGGCCTTTTATATTTTTCCATTCCAGTCATTCTGGGTATTGAAGAATTATACGTCACTCTGAATACACTGAGTGTTAGATTGTCCCTTTCGTTTTTCAAGAAAATAATTGTGTTTTCTCCAGAGATGAGTAAGGCAGCATCTCAGCCAAACTGTCACATAATGTGTTCAAGGTGCCAACAAAAGACAAAATCTCCGTACTACAAATTACTCGCCTTACAGAAACAAGATTTGTCATTTTCTAGCGATCTTTCTAAAGGATGCTTTCTAAAGATTATAGAGTTTCTTCATCATGTGCTGTTTGACAGTCATTTCTGAATAAAAATTCGAAAAAAAACAATAAGACTCAACTTTTTTGTGTTGATTCCACAAGTGACTTACAACAGAATTGCATTTACATGGAACCCCTTGACCTCCAGCACTGGCTCAATTGGATTATGGGAACAATATGAAGTCATTCTGCCCTTCGAGTGTTCTTCTGTTATTAAGTAAAAGATCAGTGCATAAAATGAAAGTGCATGGGATCGGTGGAAATGGGATCGGTGGAAATGTCAGACACTAATAGAAAACTGATAGGTAGACGAGAAACAAAGTGTAAGAAAAAATGGGCCACTTTCTGAGTGGCAGTCAGTGATCAGGGGTGTACCACAGGGATTGGTGCTGAGACCCCAGCTATCCACAATATATATTAAGGATTTGGATGAAGGAACAAAATGCAATATCTCTGAGTTGCCAACAACACAACACCCTGCGTGGGATGGTAAACTGGGAGGAGATACAGAGATGCTTCAGTGTGATATGGATAGGCTGAGTGAGTTGGCAATTTGGATGTCATAGAGTCATAGAGATGTACATGGCCCATATCCCTCCAAACCCTTCCTATTCATATACCCATCCAAATACTTTTAAATGTTGCAATTGTACCAGCCTCCACCACTTCCTCTGGCAGCTCATTCCATACACGTGGATAAATATGACATCATAAACTTTGGTAACAAATACAGCAAGGCAGATTATTACATGAATGATGAGAGATTGGGAAATGGTGAGGTGCAATAAGATCTGGGAGCCCTTGTACGCATCATCAGGGATGTCTTGCTGCAGTTGTAGAGGGCTCTGGTGAGACCACCCCTGGAGCATTGCGTACGGTGTTGTTTCTTTTCATTACCTGAGGAAGGAGGTTCTGCCTATCCAGGATGTGCAACAAATGTTGACCGCACTGATTCTTGGCATTGCAAGACTGACATGTGAAGAGACATTAGATTGGTTTGTATGATATTCCCTGGATTCTCTAAAACCATTAGAAATAGGAACAAGAGCCTGCTCCATCAAACAGTAGGATCATGGCTGATCCAACACTCCTCATATTCATTTCCCTGCTTTTTCCCTTTGATTTCCCTGACTGAGAATCTATCCATCTTAGCCTTAAATATACACATGGGCTCTCCCTCACAGCTCTCTGTGACAAGAAATTTCAAAGACTCACAATCTTCTGGGAGAAGAAATTCCTCCTTATCTCACTCTTAAATTGTTGCTGCTTTGTTAGAAACCATACCTTCTAATCCTCGACTCTCCCATGAGAGGAAACATCCTCTGTGTTTACCCCATCATATCCTGTAGGAATCTCTTACTCTCACTCTTCTAAATACCAGTGAGTAGGCTCCCAATATGTTTAGAATTGGAAGATAATCCTCCACACCAGAGATCATCCGAGTGAACCTTCTCGGAACTCTCTCCAATGAAATCACATCTTTCCTTAAATTAGGTGACCAGACCTGCTCACAGTGCTCCAGATATGGTCTCACCAGCACCTTGTCCAATCGCAGTAAGACTTCCCTACTGTTATAATCCAATCCCTTTGAAATAAGGGCCAACATTCCTTCAGCCTTCCTGATTACCTCCTGCCTCTGTGTGCTAGGTTTCTGTGTTTCATGCACAAGTTCCCCCAAGTCCCTTTGTGTTGAGTTTTTACAGCTTTTCTCCAATTTAATACTAATCTGGTCTTTTATTCTCCCTTCCAAAATAAATTTTATACTCCATTTGCCAACTTCTTGCACACTTAACTCATCAATAGCTCTCTGTAAACTGTATCTGTCTCACACCTTGACTTTCCACTGATTTTTGCATCATTAACAAATTTGGTACAATACAATCACTTCCTTCTTCCAAGTCATTAATATTTATATAACAAATATAATAAATAATATATAATAAATATATAATAAATAGCTATGGCTCCAGTACTGATCTGTGAGGAGCCCACTGGTCACTGATCACCAACCTGAAAAAAGATCTATCCCTCCCTGTTGTTTCCTGTACATAAGCGAATTGTCTATCCATGCCAATATGCCACCTCTAATACTGAGGGACCTTATGAGGTAACATTTTGTGAGGTACCTTGTCAAATGCTTTCTGAAAATGCAAATACAATACATCTATTGGTGCCCCTCTATCCACTCTGGTTAAGACATCTTTGTAAATCTCTAATAAATTGCTCGGGCACGTTTTCCCTTTCATGGAGTCATACTGACTCTGCTTGATTAGATTATCACTTTCCAAATGTTCTGTTATTACTTACTTAATAATTGATTCCAATACTTCACCAACAATTGATGTCAGACTAAATGGACTACAGTTTACACTTGTTTGCCCCCACCCCACACCTTTTTTTAATCTGGGTGTTCAGACTCATAGAAACCTGTAAAATGATATTGGGACTAGACAGGGTAAATGCAGGAAGAATGTTCCTGATAATTAGGGCATCCAGAATCAGGGGTCACTGTTAAGGATAAAAGAGAGACTAGTAATGACTGAAATGAGGAGAAATGTCCTCACCTACACAGTGACTGAATCCTCTGCCACAGAAAGCAGTTGAGTCCAAAACATTGAATGTTCTCAAGGCAGAGTTAGATGCAATTCTTCAGGCTAAAGAGATCAAAGTGTATGGGGAGAAAGTGGAAGCAGGGAGACTGAGTTGGACAATCAGCCATGGTCATATTGAAAGGAGAAGCAAGATCAAAGGGCCAAATTACCTCCTCCTTCTTTGATTTTCTGTTTCTATGTTTCTTAGGGTGTGAGGGAGAGAGCTCCAGGGTTCCAGAACACTACAGCTCAAAGTTTCAAAATGTAGCCTTTTATCTGTTATCCCCCAGCAGAGGTGTTAAATATTCTCTGTCTCTCTTGTCACCTCATCTGGTGATAATGGGGCGTTTGAGGAAGATGGGGTGGGGGCTTGGGGCAGAGGGTAGGTACTGTGAGAGCACTCACAACAGTGCTCATTGAAAGCCAGATACTCACAGAGGAGGGTTCCTCCTCCTTCTGGAACCATAGGAAACCCTAATGTATGATTAGAAACATTCCCAGCCTCTCCTGAGCTGCCATCCAATTCTGGACAGATCTGGTCTGAGGGGGAAGGAATTACTGTCCCTTCTGTTCAACTATCACACATGCCAGGCCTGATCCACTGATGATATAAATTAGCACTAAGTGGCATTCTTGAGGATGGTCTAGCCAATGATTGGCAGTTCCCCTTTTCCCAAACTCACAGCTCACTGTCCAACCACATTGGGAAGGCATTGGGATGGAAGGGGTTTAGCCTTTCTTGTCACTTGAACTAATGCCAATTGGCCAATTAGAATTAGATTAGATTAGTTAGGTAGTTCTTTTTGACCAACACAGACTTGATGGGCCATATGTCCTCTTTTTGACTCTAATTGACACCAGGAGGGATTGGGGGAGACGATATTGGGTCAATTTAAAATTGGGGGAAATAAATAAATAGTGGGTGTCAAGTGATTTATTATGTCTCATCATTGTAAACTAAATGTCTATAATTAACATTAAGTTCTGTCAATGAATCTTAGCGATTTTTGTCAATGCCATTCCTGACTAGTGCAGGAGCAGATAATGAACAAACACATTTAAATAATAGACAGGGGAATGACAAAAGGAAGCATTAAGCATCTGTCCAATTCAAACCAGCCAAGAGTTACTCATAGAGTCAAAAAAACCCTGTCACGAATGAGTGGCAGACTTTTGAGTTTGAAACAGAATATAAACACCAACAAACACTCACAGAGTCAAGCAGTAATCATAAAGTAATTCGTAGTTTGAAAACAGTCTGCTAGCACTGGAATCTGTTACATGATGGTTTGTATCTTGGTGGGCAGAATTAGTCATTGCTAAGACAGCTCAACAGAAAATCACCCAGAAATGGAGGATGCTACCCCCATCATCTCATTTTTCCTTTGCTGTACATCATCGACAACGTCCCTGAACAATTAGAAACATTCCTCACTGTCCGTCTCATCGGTGTGTCTGAATACTCTCTGACAGGGCTGGAAGTAGCCTGCTAATGGAGCAGCATTGCCTTCCTACTTTGTTTGCTGGGACCAAGTATTGGAACTTTAGCCATGGATCCTCTATCTAGTTAAGGTTGGTTACCTCTGTTGACTTAATGGCTGGTTTATGAAGCAAGGTGATGACAAAGTGCAAGTTCAATTCCCACAACAGCTGTGGTTGCCATGAGAAGTTTTCCCATCTGGGAGAAAGTGCTTCTCTCTCTCTAGTGAAAGAATAGCCCCATGATGTGGTTGGAAAAGAGTGAAATTACCTTTCACCAATTTAAAATGGACTGACAGAAATTCTGCAAAGTTGGCATGGTGGCTCAGTGGTTAGCAGTGCTGCCTCACAGCACCAGGGAGCTGGGGTCAATTCCAGCCTCAGGCAAATGCCTGTTGGAGTCTGCATGTTCTCTCTGGGATCTGCACCTCCTGTCAGACAGAATTGATGCCACTAATTTTATACTGGTGTTCTGAAGCAGGGTCACTCGACCCGAGATGTTAACTCTTGATTTCTCTCCACAAGTGCTGCCAGACCTGCTGAGATTTTCCAGCATTTCTTTTTTTGTTTCAGATTTCCAGCTTCCACAGTTCCTCCAGTTTGTTTTTCAGTTGTTAATTTTATCCTCTGTCTAGAATACTGTTCAGATTTCAACTCATTTGGAGCATGTTATTGGTGTTGCCATTGTTTCTATTGTTTACTGCGTTTGAATAAAATTTAAACTTTTGAGGATGTCAGTCAGTGATTGAAACTCTCTCCCTTGCTTCCAAAGTTGAATCAAATACAGTTGGATTGTGAGCTGTCGACACACCCAGGTCTCAGATTCACTGCAGATCTGATAACCATGCGCTGTGAAGGATGTACAGGCACTGGACACGGTACAGAGATTTCCACCGAGACTTCCAGAACTGAGAGCATGTACGAAGGAGAAAACCTGACCAGGCTGTGGATGTTTTCTCTGGTAAATAGGATAAGCAATGATCTGAGAAGAATCTTTCAGAGAGATTAATCAAGTGGACCAAGAGAAGATATTTCATCTCATTAGAGAGATCAAAACTAGAAACCATAAACACAAAATGCTCACCCATAAATTCCTTGGAAAATTCTGAAACAAAGTCTTAATCATGAGAATATTAGAATGAGGAACATGACGTTCATGAGGTGAAAGTAAAACCCCACCTGGCTCAGTAATGTCTTTCAGAGAGGGATTTATGACATTTTGCCCTCAGAAGCTGTTCCTTTGACATCCCAGAGATGCCAGGCCTGCCATATCTTTCCCCTCAGCCCCCACCTTTTCCAAGTGTGTAATTCGAAAGCCTGCCTACGTTCAAATGGGAAGGGTGATACCTTTCAGCTGTCCTAAATGCTCAAGGCCAAAATGTATCCCCGAGCAACCAGCCAAGCCCTCCCAAGTCTGCAGGAGTGAATTGCAGTGCTTGCTCCTTCCATCCCAGCAACCTTCGCTGCAGTGTGAGGCAGCTGGTGCTACAGAAACTCAGGTTAATGCTCTGGGGATGTAAGTTCAGATCTCTCTGCAGCAACTGGTGAAATGTCTATCAATTAATAGATCTGGAATAAGAGCCCAATTGGTTACCATCACAATATTATTGATTATTATGAAAGCCCATCTGAGTTACTCATGTCCGAAAGAGAAGGAAATCTACTGTCCTTATCTGGTCTGATCTACACATAACTCTTAACCACACTCTGGGCAACTAGGGAGGGCAACAAATATAGTCACATCCCATACATTAATGTGTAAAACACCTGTTTGATAAATTTGTGGGAAGCTGCTTAAGAACATGGGAACAAATGGAATTGAAGAAGATGCTGTTAGTCTGTGGTGAAATAGCTGTGATAGACCTTTGTGTGAATTCTAAAGACGAATGAACCAGTTGGCTTGAAAGACTTGCTTCTCGAAGTGAATTGTTTTGGAGCAGTCCCTTCATTGGCTGGTGACTTCAATGTGAAACTCCTTGCAATGTAATACTCCGTTCTGGGATTTCACCACTTTCACTGAGAGAGACTAAATGCAATCAGCATTGGTTTAGTGGAAATGCTGCAATTAAATTAAAATGATAAGTTCAGATTTCCATTTCACATTTACTTCTTGTGTGGACTTTTGAATGCCCCGAAGCCCTTGGACAGAAGTCAGTCTGTTTTAATTGTTTGAATAATTATTTAAATAATTGAGTTCAGGGCTGGGAAAGGCATGAATAAAAATGTCAGTAGTGGGTGAGCCTGAGTCTGACTGAGTGTGGGGCAGGTTGTGGAGATGGATGGAGGTTGGTTTTGAGATTGACAGTGTGTGGAGTTGAATATTTAGTTCAGGGTCTGATTGGTCATAAGATAGTGCATAAGGAGTGGGGAATGGAGGCATGTTGGAGCAGGACATGCTTTCAAGCTTAAGATGAGGGAATGTACCTGGTACTTGGGTCAGAGCACAATGGCTTTCATCTTCTAATGTTCCAAAGGTTTAGCCTAAACGATTGAAGATTCATCGACACGTTCACTCTCAGGCCTGGGGGAGCAGAGTTCTCAATTCCACAAGGCCAGCCCAGAAGAAGCTGCCCTGATCTGAGAATGGTGGAGGATGGGGTTCTGGGAGTCAGGATAGGTAACCATTGGAGCTGAAAATGTGTTGTTGGTTAAAGCGCAGCAGGTCAGGCAGCATCCAAGGAGCAGGAAATTCGACGTTTTGGGCATAAGCCCTTCATCAGGATTCCTGATGAAGGGCTTATGCCCAAAACGTCGAATTTCCTGTTCCTTGGATGCTGCCTGACCTGCTGCACTTTAACCAGCAACACATTTTCAGCTCTGATCTTCAGCATCTGCAGACCTCACTTTTTACTAGGTAACCATTGGAGACAATGCAGAAGATATTAATGTCAGGACTATTTTGAAATTTAAATAGAAATAAAATAAACATTAAATAATCCTTCAGCCATAGGAGAATAGAAATAGGAGTAGGCCATTCAGCCCCTCAAGCCTGGTCAATGAGGATCACGGCCAATCTGTGGGCTAACTCCATTTGCTTACCTTTGATCCGTTTCCCTTAATACCTTTGCTTAACAAAACAACATCGACCTTAGATTTAAAATTAACAACTGCTCCAGCATCCACTGCTGTTTGTGGAAGAGAGTTCGAAACATCTATCACCCTTTATGTGTAGAAGGGCTCCTTAACATCTCTCCTAATTCTCTATGTCCATTAGTTCTAGAATCCTCAACCAGTGAGAAATAGCTTATCTTTATCTATTGTCTTTTCTTGTGAATACACTGAAGACTTTATTCAGATTGCTCTTTAACCTTCTCAATTCTAACTTGTTAAATCTTTTCACATAACCACACTCCCAAAGTCTAGGCATCATTCATATAAACCTATATTGTAGCCCCTCCAAAACAAACCTGTCCTTGCTAAGGTGTGGTGTCCAGAGCTGCTCACAGGAATCCAAATGGGGTCTAACCAGAGTTTGGTTCAATTGATAGCTTTTTCCCATCATACCATGTCACACATATACATACCTCATCCCAGCCAAACTATAACAACTCTTGTCCCATCTCATCCTCAATGGACCCCAGAACTTGAATGCCAACATGACCCCTCCACCAACCCTCATGTCCTTTAATAGTCTGTATACCTACATGATACTAATATGTGGGATCTTTGCCTTCTATCGATCATCCTTTGTGCTTTCATTTACCACGTCAACTCATCTAGTATCTCGTATCTGGTGCAGACTTGAGGATCCACGCAGGGATGAAGTTAAATGAAATTATCAATGATCTATTGAAGCATTCACTACAACACTTCCGTTGACAAAACCATATGAGAGTCATTTTTACAATGACAGGGAGGAGCTCCGTCATCGTGAAGATTCATAGAACGTAGAACATAGAACAATACAGCGCAGAACAGGCCCTTCAGCCCCTCGATATTGCGCTGACCTGTGAACTATTCTCAGCTCATCCCCCTACACTATCCCATCATCATCCATCTGCTTAGCTAAGGAATGTTTAAATCTCCCTAATGTGGCTGAGTTAACTACATTGGCAGGCAGGGCATTCTACACCCTTACCACTCTCTGAGTAAAGAACCTGCCTCTGACATCTGTCTTAAATCTATCACCCCTCAATTTGTAGTTATGTCCCCTCATAAAAGCTGATGTCATCATCCAAGGAAAAAGACTTTCATTGTCCAATTCTCTTATCATCTTGTATGTCTCTATCAAATCCCCTCTTAGCCTTCTTTCCAATAAGAACAGACCCAAATCTCTCAGCCTTTCCTCATAAGACCTTCCCTCTAGACCTTCCTTATATTCTTCCCAAAGTGAATCACCTCACATTTAGCTGCATTGAACTCCATTTGCCACCTCTCAGCCCAATTCTGCAGTTTATACAAGTCCCCCTGCAACCTGTAACATTCTTCCACACTGTCCACTACTCCACTGACTTTAGTGTCATCTGCAAATGTGCTAATCCATCCACCTATGCCTGCATCTAAATCATTTATAAAAATGACAAACACCAGTGGTCCCAAACCAAATTCTTGTGGCAAACCACTCGTAACTGGACTCCAGGCTGAATATTTTCCATCAACCACCACTCGCTGCCTTCTTTCAGAAAGCCAGTTTCTAATCCAAACTGCTAAATCACCCTCAATCCCATGCCTCTGCATTTTCTCCAACAGCCTACCATGTGGAACCTTATCAAAGGCTTTACTGAAGTCCATGTATACCACGTCAACTGCCCTAGCCCCATCCACATGCTTGGTCACTTTCTCAAGAAACTCAATGAGGTTTGTGAAGCACGATCTGCCCTTGACGAAACCTTGTGGACTATCTGAAATCAAATTGTTGCTTGCTCGATGATTATAAATCTTACCTCTAATATTCCTTTCCAAAACCTTTCCTACAAGAGAAGTAAGGCTCACTGGTCTATAATTACCTGAGTCAACTCTACTGCCCTTCTTGAACAAGGGCACAACATTTGCAATCCTCCAGTCTTCTGTAGACAATGGTGATTCAAATATCAAAGCCTGGGTCTCTGCTATCTCCTCCCTTGTTTCCCAGACAATTCTCAGATAGATCCCATCCGGCCCAGGAAATTTGTCTACTTTCACTCCTTCTACAATTGATAACACCTGTTTGTAACTAACCTCGATCCTTTCTAGTCTAATATCTCGTACCTCATTCTTCTCCTCAACAATACACTCCTTTTCCTGAGTGAACACTGATGAGAAATGTTCGTTTAGCACCTCTCCAATCTCCATAGTGTCCACACTCAACTTCCCACTTCTGTCTTTGACAGGCCCTATTCCTACCCTAATCATCCTTTTATCCCTCACATACCTATAGAAAGCTTTAGAGTTCTCCTTTATTCTATTTGCTAAAGACTGCTCATGTCCTCTCCTTGCTCTTCTTAACTTTCTCTTTAAATCCTTCCTAGCTGATCTGTAACTCTCCATCGCCTCATCTGAACCATCTTGCCTCATCAACACATAAGCCTCCTTCTTCTGCTTAACAAGAGATGCAATTTCTGTTGTAAACTACCGTTCCCTTACCTTATCACTTCCTCCCTGCCTGACAGGGACATACCTATCAAGGACACACAATATCTGTTCCTTTAACCAGCTTCATATTTCCATTGTCCCCATCCCCTGCATTTTGCTGTCCCATTCTATGCATCCTAATTCCTGCCTAATCGTATTGTAATTGCCCTTGCCCCATTGGTAACTCTTCACCTGTGGCATGTACCTACCCCTTTCCATCGCTAAACTAAACGTAACTGAATTATGGTCACTCTCTCCAAAGTGCTCACCTACAACTAAATCAAACACCTGACCTAGTTCATTACCAAGCACCAGATCCAGTGTGGCCTCCCCTCTTGTCGGCCCTTCGACATACTGTGTCAGGAAACCCTCCTGTACACATTGGACAAAAACTGATCCATCTGACTTACTAGAGTTATAGCATTTCCAGTCAATGTTGGGGGAGTTAAAGTCCCTCATAATGACCACCCTGTTCCTTTCACTCCTGCCCGGAATAATGTTGCTAATCCTCTCCTCCACCTCCCTGGAACTCTGTGGAGGCCTATAAAGAGCTCCAAGCAGTGTGACCTCTCCTCTCCTGTTTCTAACCTCAGCCCACACTACCTCAGTAGACGAGTCCTCGTCAAAAGTTCTCTCAGCCACCGTTATAATAACCTTGACTAACATGGCCACACCTCCCCCTCTTTTACCTCCTCTCCTATTCTTACTGAAAGATCTATACCCTGGAACTTGCAACATCCATTCCTCACCCTGCTCTATCCATGTCTCTGAAATCGCCACAGCATTGAAGTCCCAGGTACCTATCCATGCTGCAAGCTCACCTACCTTATTTCAGATACTTCTGGCGTTGAAGTAGACACACTTCAAACCACTTCGCTGTTTGCCAGCACATTCTTGTGACCCTGAAATCCTGTCCCTGTCCTCCCTACTCTCATCCCCCTTTGCACTGCAACTACACCTCCGGTTCCCATCCCCCTGCTGAGCTAGTTTAAACCCACCCGAATAGCACCAGAATATTAATACCCCACTGGTTCAAGTGAAAACCGTCCTGTTTGTACAGATCCCACCTTCCCCAGAATGAGCCCCAATTATCCAAGTACCTGAAACCCTCCCTCCTGCACCATCCTTGCAGCCACGTGTTCAGCTGATATCTCTCCCTATTCCTTGCCTCGCTATCATGTGGCACAGGTAACAAACCAGAGATAACAACTCTGTTTGTTCCAGCTCTCAGCTTCCACCCTAGCTCCCTGAAATCCTGCCTTACATCCCTATCCCTCTTTCTCCCAACGTTCTTGGTCCCTATGTGGATCACGTCTTGAGTCTGGTCCCCCTCTCCCTTCAGGGCCCCAAAGACACGATCTGAGACATCATGGACCCTGGCACCTGGGAGGCAACAAACCAACTGTGAGTCTCGTTCGTTCCCAACAAACCTTCTAGCTGACCCTCTAATTATTGAATCCCCAATGACTAACACTGTCATCCTTTCCCTCCTTCCTTTCTGTGCAACAGGGACAGGCTCTGTGCCAGAGACCTGGGCCCCATTGCCTACCCCTGGTAAGTCATCCCCCCTCAACAGTATCCAAGACAGTATACATGTTTTTCAGGGGAACGACCTCAGGGGATCCCTCCACTGACTGTTGATTCCCCCTTTGAACAGTCACCGAGTTTTCTTCGTGCCTAGGAGTAATTACTTCCCTGTAATTCTTTTCTATCACAGCCTCTGCCTCCCGACTGATCCGAATTTCATCCAGCTCCCGCTCCAGTTCCCTAATACGGTCTTAGAGGAGCAAGAGTTGGGTGCACTTCCTGCAGATGTAATTAGATGGGATATTAATGGCGTCCCTCACCTCAATCATCATGCAGGAGGAGCATTGCTCTCCCTGCACTGCCATCCCTGCTAGTCCCCTTATCGCAAAGTAAAAAAGGAGAGACACTGACCTGATATGTCCCTGGTCTTTCAGGTTAGAGGAGGTGGTTGGATGGGAGGCCCTACAAAGGCAGGGTCTTGGGTTGAGAAGACACTGATTTATATAGCAGAACTGAAATAAAAATAAGAAGTCCCTCCTTTCCCAGAAACCTCTGCTCTCTGACTTCAAATATAAAAGCTCACATCAGTGACTCACCGTTCCCAGCATGCCCCTGGTCTGAGCTCCCGACAGGCCCCTGGTCCGAGCTCCCAGCATGCCCCTGGTCCGAGCTCCCAGCATGCCCCTGGTCCAAACTCCCGCCAGGCCCCTGGTCCAAACTCCCGCCAGGCCCCTGGTCCGAGCTCCAGCCAGGCCCCTGGTCTGAGCTCCAGCCAGGCCCCTGGTCCGAGCTCCAGCCAGGCCCCTGGTCCAAACTCCCACCAGGCCCCTGGTCCAAACTCCCGCCAGGCCCCTGGTCCGAGCTCCCGGCAACATCCTTGTAAATCGTTTCTGAAACCTTTCAAGTTTGACAACACCTTTCACATGCTTCACATTCCTATATCTTGGACATGGTTCCTGTCATTGGTTGGATATCGATTCAAGGTGAAGCAGGGGAGCTGTGACGGAGTGATGCTGTTCCATTCACAAAGACCTCCAACCAGTTCCAACCACCCATATGTCAGTAAATGTGATTAGGTTGAAAGTCAGGCAACTCTCACCTGTCAGTGCAGATTCAATGGTCTGAAGGGATTCACCTGCACTGTTTGCTTCTATGATTCTTTGAAGTTTTTCCTAATTGTCTCTCTGAGTCTTTGGAGTAATCCCACCTGTTGTTTCTCACTGTTTCTGACAACTTCAAAAGACATTTGCAACAAGGGTCACAAAACCTGAACTTGCAGGCAGTGGGTGCATTGGAGAAGCACATTTCCAGATCACCGTGGAGCCACCTGCAGCACTTTTGATCATATTCCAAGACTGCTATTTCCCAACAGGTCAACAAGGCATAACTTTATATTTGCATTATAATGATACATTTACTCTCGAGAGTAAATAAAGCATTTTGGCTCTGAACTTATTCTATGAAGAGGGTCTAATATGATATGTTTGCATTTGAAAATTACCATGTGCATATTTTTTAAACAAAGATATTCCTTAAAAATAGATAACTAGCATTCACCAGATTATTGAAGCATCCTCTCCTCTCTGACAGATGGCTGTTTACATGCCTTTTATAGTTGGTATGGCTTGACAGGATTTGTTATTGATGTGCTTGCATAATTCTGCTCCATCTGGAAAGAAATGTTGGAAAATATATTCAGGGGTGGAACATCTATGCTGTAAGAATTATATATTTCTGTTCTTGTGTGAGGCTAGTGTCAAATGTACAAGTTGTGGCAGCTACAAATAAGATCCAAGCGTCTGGAATACAAAGTTCATCACCATCACGAGGAGTCTATCCATGAGAAACTCTCTGGTTTAATCTTTTTTCTGTAGAATCTGCACTTTTGGTTTTGATTCATCAAATTACATTGAATTTGGAGAATGGAACCAGGCCATTCAGCCCAGCTGGTCCACCCTGGTATGTATACTCCAGACATGGCTCCCCAACTCACCCAGGCACCGATCCTTCTGCCACGTTCCCCCTCATCATTATCCACTTCAACCTTGAATGTGTTAATACCTCTTCACTTCACTGGGAGCACTTTCCACATTCCAACCACTCTTCAGGTCAAGAAATTCTGGCTGAATTTCCTATTCAATATATTAATGAATGCACAAATGCAAAACCATTCAAATAAGGGAGAGGAGGAGGCCTCTTAGGCCCACCAGCCTGCTCCACCATTCTATGCCATTGTGGCTGATCGGATTTTAACCTCAACTTTACATTCCCACATCTACATCTGCTTCATCAGGTTCTAGTATTGCTCTTGTAAATGATATTTGCATCTTCCCCAGTGGCTCTATAATGTGGAGATCAAAGTGGAGTTAATCTTTATGGGTTGTAATTTCATTCTACCCTCCATGAACATAAGCAGGAGGAACCTGTGAGCTAGCTTGCTGCTGACAGCTGGCTGTGGTTTTCAATTCTGACAGACACTTTGTTGGAAGAAGGTGGTGCTGAGCTGGAGAAGGATAAATGTTCCTCGCTATTTGCTCTGGAATTAATGAGCTGTTGTAAACAGTTCCCACTCACACACTATTCTGTTGCTCCTGATGTTGAGATAACTGTGCTGAATTATCACTTTGGTTTTGCTTTGCTCTTATAGGGGGACATTGTCAATGTTTTTTTCTGTCCATTAAGCTGTGCCTGGTGGTAGCCCAATGACAGAGACTCATGAGCCACATGTGCAAGAGCACTGTCTGGATCATCAAATCCAGAGACACGTAGAGATAACAACGAGGGGAGGAGGAAAGCCTTGTGAGGCTTGGAGTTATGTGGATAGCATATTTAGAGAGGGAGACACACTGCAGCATTAGGAACTGGAAGAGAGAAGGGAATAGGGGACCAACGGGTATTACTGACTAAGCCAGACCACTCAAAACATTCTTAAGCAGACCATAACTTTGCAATTTGGTTTGATAAGTGTAGAGTGAAAATTATCCGGATTAAGCTAGCTAAGTTGACTACCAGGTTTTAAAACAGACAAAAAATTATTCATAAAATTACACAATGAAACACAATGAACAGAATAAAGAACGCTTCCCGAACTCGGTCTGTCCAAACTAGACATCATTACATTGTTCTGAATATATACAACAGTCCAAATAAGCAAAGCCCCTGAATCACAGTAAAAATGAAACAAACGCTTACAGGTTGAAGTTAGAAGGGCAGAAAGAGAGAGAGAGAGAGACAGAGAGAGCAAGTTTCCACACAGCTGAACTCTTAACTAGTTCTGGACTGAACTGCTCAGCTCGAGAGCTAACCATTCCTCTTTCATTGTATGGGTCACTTCAAAAACATCACCATTTTTGGCCTGAACTCTCATCTATAAGCAAAAGGCCTCTCAAAATCTTTTTTTTAAATATCTGTACCAAACTAGCCATCTCGGAGCCAAGAATGTGTTATGATCCTTCTGAAGAAAATCAAAGACACAATATTCTTGAAAAAAGGAACAACTTTTCTGAAAAAAGGGACCAGCTTAGTAGTCTAAACACACAGATACACTGTACTAACTATACACATGCAAACATGCTTTGACAAAGGGTCAAAAAGTCAGCTCTTTTCTCTCCTTAAGATGCTGCCAGACCTGCTGAGATTTTCCAGCATTTTCTCTTTTGGGTGCACAATCACATGCTAATTCAGGCTGAGGCAGACCCGCCACCGAAAACCTCCATATCTCATTTGATTCTTGATAATGCATCGGCAATCATGTTTTTTGAGACCTGCCACATGCACAATTGTCAAATGGAATGGCTGCAACAAGAAGCTCCATCTAAACAGGCTGGCATTTTTGTCCTTAAGTTTTTCCACCAATGTCAATGGGTTGTGATCAGTGTATACGATTTTCTCAGCTGCATTGCTGGTAATATAAACACTGAAATGTTGTAATGCCAGCACCAATCTTAAAGACTCTTTGCCTCAGGAGTGCATATCTCCTCGTCCTTCAGCATTGCAGACTGAGAGGATTCTGTGTCCCTTAATACTGTAACCTCCTTACCTACTGCTCCTGGCCTATGTGAATAAACTTTACTCTTGCATATATATTTTTTAAGCGTATCTGGCACTTCCTCCTTAACCAACCTCTGATCATCTTGTACACCCTGAGGCAGTTGTTTAACTTCCCTTGTGGTTTCTGTTACCAGTCCAACAAAACTCCCAGGCTTGTCTGGTTTACCTACATCAGGCTTTCTCCCAGCCCACCAACACTGTGATTCTGTGTGGCCCACTTTATTACAATAAAAATACCGGAGCCTTTTTAACTACTTAGTCCCCCTCCAGGGTTTCTTTTTCACCCTGTGGTAAGTTTTCCTGCTGATCTTCACTGAGATCTACCTTTCCCTTTCCATGTGAGAATTTCCCTTTGCCCCAGTTTCGATCCCTCATGGACTAAAATTGACTCTGGAAGCCAAACCGTGTTTTATGAACCAACTCATAACCATCAGCCCCTTCAGCTGCTAACCTTGCTGTTTTAACTCTCTGCTCTTCCACATGAGTTTGTGCTGATTCAGGCAGTGAAGTTTTGAATTCTTCCAAAATAATTACCTCTCAAAGGGCATTGTAGATTTGCTCAATTTTTAAAGCTCTTATCCATCTATCGAAATTGATTTGTTTAATCCTTTCAAAGTCAGGATAGGTTTGACCAGGGTCCTCCTGAGATTCCTGAAACATTGTCCACAGGCTCCCAGTACGAGCTTATATGCACTTAAAATGGCTTTTTTCACCTCCTCACCCTCCCCAGATCTCTCCTCTGACAGTGACACCGACAAGTTTCATTTGTATTAACAAAACACCATCGCCATTAGCCACTGCATTTGTTTAGCCACCTTTTCAAATGAGATGAGAAAGGTTTCCACATCCTTCTCATCAAATTTAGGCATTGCTTGCGCATACTGAAACTGTTTCTCACAGGGATTCTGATGACCAGGGGCTTGCTCATCCTCACTCTCATCCTCCCTAAGCCTACTCTCAGCCTTTATCTCCAGCCTTTCACACTCACTTTCCTTTTTGAGTGTCAGTTTTTGAAGTTCAAATGCTCTCTCTTTTTCCCTCTCTTCTGCTTTTAATTGTAACTCAAATTGTTTCGTTTCTGCTGCCCTTTCCTTATCTCTCACCTCTAACTCAAGCTGCTCCATTTGCAACTGAATTCTTGCTTCTCTAGATATTCTGATGGTTTCTCCAGCAAGTGTAAATGCTGAATGTTGCTGTAATTATCTCTCCTTTCCTCACAGAGCAAGGCAGCTCCAATCCCAGCTTCTCTGCTAATTCCTGCAACTTGGTCTTATTCACCTTTTGTGAAAACTTACAAAGTCACCACATCCACGTCCAGAAAATGTTTGGTGACAGAAAGAGCCATGACTATCCGAAGCTTTGTATACCCAACCAAACCTGAAAAAAAGGACATGAGCATCTGACACTCGCGGTTTAAAATCTTATAAAGAGCTCCCAGTCTCTTATTAACGAGGTCAGACAGAGGGTGGTGGTGGAGGGTTTTCTGGAGGCCTGTGACCAGTGGAGTGCCACAAGGATCAGTGCTGGGTCCTCTACTTTTTATCATTTATATAAATGATTTGGATGTGAATATAGGAGGTTTTGTTATGAAGTTTGCAGATGACACTAAAATTGGAGGTGTTGTGGACAGTGAAGAAGGTTACCTCAGATTACAACAGGATCTTGATCAGATGAGCCAATGGGCTGGGAAGTGGTAGATGGAGTTTAATTTAGATAAATGTGAGGTGCTGTACTTTGGAGAAGCAAATCAGAGCAGGACTTAGACACTTAATTATAGAACATAGAGCATAGAACATTACAGAGCAGTACATGCCCATCGGCCCTCGATGTTGCACCGCCCCGTCACACTAATCTGAAGTCCATCCCACCGACACTATTCCGTGTACGTCCATATGCCTGTCCAATGATGACTTAAATGCAGTTAAATTTGGTGAATCTACTACCGTTGCAGGCAAAGCATTCCATACCCTTACTACTCTCTGAGTAAAGAAACCACCTCTGACATCTGTCTTATACCTATCTCCCCTCACTTTAAAGTTGTGTCCCCTCATGTTTGCTGTCCCCATACTTGGAAAAAGGCTCTCCCTGTCCACCCTCTGATTACCTTATATGTCTATATTAAGTCACCTCTCAACCTTCTTCTCTCTATCGAGAACAGCCTCAAGTCCCTTAGCCTTTCCACGTAAGACATTCCCTCCATACCAGGCAACATCCTAGTAAATCTCCTCTGCACCCTTTACAAAGCTTCCACATCCTTCTTATAATGCAGTGACCAGAACTGTACACAATACTCCACGTGCGGCCGCACCAGAGTTTTGTACAGCTGCAGCGTAACCTCCTGGTTCTGAAACTCAATCCCTCTATTAATAAAGGCCAAAAACACTGTCTGCCTTCTTAACAACCCTGTCAACCTGGGTGGCAACTTGCAGGGATCTGTGTACATGAACACCGAGATCCCTCTGCTCATCCGCACTCCCAAGAATCCTACCATTAGCCCAATACTTTGCATTCTGATTACTCCATCCAAAGTGTATCACCTCACACTTGTCCACATTAAACTCCATTTGCCACCTCTCAGCCCAGCTCTGCATTCTATCTATGTCTCTCTGCAACCTACTGCATCCTTTGTCACTATTCACAACTCCACCGACCTTAGTGTCATCCGCAAATTTACTAACCCACTCTTCTATGCCCTCATCCAGGTCATTTATAAAAATGGTGAACAGCAGTGGACCTAACACTGATCCTTGCAGTTCGCCGCTAGTAACTGGACACCAAGATGGACATGTTCCATCAACTACAATCCTCTGTTTTCTTTCAGCTCGCCAATTACTGATCCAAACTGCTATGTCTCCCACAATCCCATTCCTCTGCATTTTGTATAATAGCCTACTGTGGGGAACCTTATCGAATGCCTTGCTGAAATCCATATACACCACATCAACCGGTTTACTCTCATCTACCTGTTTGATCACTTTGTCAAAAAATCTCAATAAGATTCGTTAGGCACGACCTACCTTTCACAAAACCATGCTGACTGTCCTTGATCAGATTATTCTTTTCTAGATGGTTATAAATCCTATCTCTTATAACCTTTTCCAACACTTTCCCAACAACTGAAGTGAGACTCACTGGTCTGTAATTACCAGGGTTGTCTCTACTACCCTTTTTGAACAAGAGAACCACATTTGCTATCCCCCAGTCCTCAGGCACTATTCCTGTAGAGAATGATGATTTGAAAATCAATGCCAAAGGCTCGGCAATCTCTTCCCTTGCTTCCCAGAGGATCGTAGGATAGATCTCATCCGGCCCAGGGGCCTTGTCTATTTTCACACTCTGCAGTATTTCTAATACCTCTTCTTTGTGAACCTCAATCTCTTCTAGTCTAGATGCAAGTATCTCTGTATCTTCCTCGCCAACATTTTCATTTTCGATGTTGAACACTGATGAAAAATATTTATTTAGTGCTTCCTCTATCTCCTCTGACTCCACATACAACTTCCCACTATTATCCTTGATTGGCCCTAATTCAACTCTAGTCATTCTTTTATTCCTGACATACCTATGGAAAGCCTTAGGGTTAACCCTGATCCTAAACACCAACAACTTCTCATGTCCCCTCCTGGCTCTTCTGATCTCTCTTTTTAGGTCTTTCCTGACTTCCTTGTAATCCCCAAGCGCCCTAAGTGAGTTTTCACATTTTGTCCTAACATAAGCCTTCTTCTTCTACTTGACCAGGGATTCCACTTCCTTAGTAAACCATGGCTCATGTATTCTATATCTTCCTTCCTGCCTGACAGGTACATACTTATCTCAGACACACAAGAGCTTTTCCTTGAATAAGCTCCACATTTGTAATGTGTCCATCCCCTGCTGTTTCCTTCCCCATTCTGCGCTTCCTAAATCTTTCCTAATTGCATCGTAATTTCCCTTCCCCCAGTTGTAACTCTTGCTCGGTGGAGTACACCTATCCCTTTCCATCACTAAAGTAAACCTGACAGAATTGTGATCGCTGTCTCCAAAGTGCTCACCTACTTCCAAATCTACCACCTGGCCGGGCTCGTTACCCAGTACTAAATCTAATGTGGCTTCGCCCCTTGTAGGCCTATCTACATACTGAAAATGTGTTGCTGGAAAAGCGCAGCAGGTCAGCAGTATCCAAGGAACAGGAAATTCGATGTTTCGGGCATAAGCCCTTCATCAGGAATGGCTTATGCCCGAAACGTCGAATTTCCTGTTCCTTGGATACTGCCTGACCTGCTGCGCTTTTCCAGCAACACATTTTCTGCTCTGATCTCCAGCATCTGCAGACCTCACTTTCTCCTGTCTACATACTGTGTCAGGAAGCCTCCCCTGCACACACTGGACAAAAACTGACCTATCTATAGTACTCATACTGTAGTGATCCCAGTCAATATTTGGAAAGTTGAAGTCCCCCATGACAGCTACCCTGTCTCTCTCACTCCTATCGCGAATCATCTTTGCTATCCTTTCCTTTACATCTTTGGGACTATTCGGAGGATTATAGAAAACTCCCAGCATGGCGACTTTTCCTTTCCTGTTTCTAACCTCAGCCCATACTACCTCAGTTAACGAGTCCCCAAACATCCTTTCTACAAATGTAATATTGTCCCTGATCAACAATGCCACACTCCACCTCTTTTACCATCTTCTCTGTTCTTACTGAAACATCTGAATTCCGGAACCATTCCTGTCCCTGCTCTATCCATGTCTCCATAATGGCCACAACATCAAAGTCCCAGGTACCAACCCACGCTGCCAGTTCATCCACTTTATTTCAGATGCTCCTCACGTTGAAGTACACACGCTTCAAGCCAGGTTCTCCCTTGCCAGTGTCAGATACTTGATTTGGGAACTCCCTACTCTCATCCTCTTCTGCACCTGTCCTACAATTTTGGTTCCCATCCCCCTGCTGTATTAGTTTAAATTCACCTTAATAGCTTTAGCGAATTTCCCACCCAGGATATTGGTACCCCTCTGGTTTAGATGAAGACCGTCCTGCTTGTAGAGGTCCCACCTACCCCAGAAAGAGCCCCAATTATCCAAAAACCCGAAACCCTCCCTCCTGCACCATCCCTGTAGTCACGTGTTCAGCTCCTTTCTCTCCCTATTCCTCACCTCACTAGCACGTGGCATGGGCAGCAAACCAGAGAAAAACAACTCTGTTTGTCCTAGCTCTAAGCTTCCATCCTAGCTCCCTGAATTTCTGCCTAAAGTCCCCATCTCTCTTCTGACCTATGTCGTTGGTGCCAATGTGGACCATGACTTGGGGCTGCTCAGAGACATCACGGACCCTGGCGCCCGGGAGGCAACACACTAACCGTGAGTCTCTCTCGTTTCCGCAGAACCTCCTATCTGTCCCCCTAACTATTGAGTTCCCAATGACTACTGCTCTGCTCCTCTTCCCCCTTCCCTTCTGAGCAGCAGGTGCCCCACTGCTTTCCCCTGGTAAGTCATCCCCCAACAGTATCCAAAATGGTATACTTATTGTTGAGGGGAATGGCCACAGGGGATCCCTGCACTGCCTGCCTGTTCCCTTTCTGTTCCCCTAACTGCCACCCATCTGTCTTTTTCTTTTATCTGGGGAGTGACTACCTCTCTGTAAGTCGTGTCAATAACCCCCTCTGCCTCCCGAATGATCCAAAGTTCATCCAACTCCAGCTCCAGTTCCCTAACATGGTTTTCGAGGAGCTGGAGTTGGGTGCGCTTCCCGCAGATGTAGCCAGCAGGGACACTAGTGGTTACCCTTACTTCCCACATTCTGCAGGAGGAACATTCCACTGCCCTAATCTCCATTCCCACTATTCTAACTCCCTAAGTGACTACTAAAAAGAAAGATTAGGAAATAAACTAGTTACCTTACCTTGTCAATCTGGCTACCACAACATTTTTTTTAGGTTAGAGGAGGAGGATGGGTGGGAGACGCTATCCGAATAGTGTCTCGGGTAACGCAACCACGCAAATATAAACTGTTCTACTTACCCTTCCCAGAAGTCCTTTGCTCGCTCCTCCCTCACTGGTCTGAAGGTAAGAAGTTAAATATATACGTACCGGCCTTCCCGATAATCACCTCACACCAATGGCATCTCCTCCTGGCTCCCACCTCTCACTGCTCCGAAGTGGCAAGGTCGTTGGGAGTGTTGCTGAACAAAGAGACCTTGGAGTGCAGGTTCATAGCTCCTTGAAAGTGGAGTCACAGGTAGACAGGATATTGAAGAAGGTGTTTGGTATACTTTTCTTTATTGGTCAGAGTATTGAGCACAGGAGTTGGGAGGTCGTGTTGCGGCTGTACAGGACATTGGTTAGGCCACTGTTGGACTATTGCGTGCAATTCTGGCCTCCTTCCTATTGGAAGGATGTTGTGAGACTTGAAAGGGTTCAGAAAAGATCTACAAGGATGTTGCCAGAGTTGGAGGATTTGAGCTATAAGGAGAGGCTGAATAGGCTGGGGCTATGGTTAGGTTTCGGGTTGGAATTAGGGTTATGGTTAAGTTTAGGGTTAAGGTTAGGATTAGGGTTGCATACTTATTTCTTTTCATGGATTCATTTAAATAATTCTTCAACACTTTAATTGTTTCTGCCTTTCACCACCCTTTCAATTCATGAGTCTTCAGTTTCCCACCACCCATTGTCTAAGAAAACTCATCAGAGGTCCACCTTTTCCTGTTGCTCCTTATCTGAAAACTGTGCACCTCTAATAATGGGAAAATGTTGCTCTCTCTATCCACCCTGTGTCTGCCCCTCAGAACCTTGAACTTCTCAATCAGGTCCCCCTCAGATCTCTTTGCTCTCAGGTCATCTACACCAGCCGAACTGCTCTCTCTTCATAGCCAAGCCACTCCATCCCAGCAAACACACTGTAAATCTCCTGTACCACCTTCTCCAGTGTAATCACATCATGCAGTCCTAAATGGATAACCTCACATTCATTTACACACGTCTGCTCAATGGGCTTGTAATGAGGTCAACTATTAGAAGATTTATCATTAAATTACTAAGCATGTCACACAGTCTTTGGGATAGCTTTCCTTGATTTGGTTGATGAACAAACTCTCCTGAAGCATTACAAAGTACAACAGGAGCTAATCAAGAGGGAGCTGATCCCTTTATACAAGATTGTCACATGGCATAGCATCACATGAACGTAACTCTCTGATAAGTAGTGCCTTGCCTGATCCTCAGTGTGTGCAATATCCCAATACTCCAGTATTTGTGCAGAGAGAAATGAACCTGTTGTGACTCTTCTTCAGAGCTATAACACTTTGCATGTTTTTCTATTTTTCTTTGTCTTCAGATGTGAATGGTCATCAATAAACGTGCATGTAGGAAATGAGGCATGGTTAAGGCAGGAATGGGTTCCTGTCAGTGAATATGAATATACACAAGGAGATATTGTATGAGTTGATTTATAATTATAACTGCTCATATTCCAGTTAAAATATTTTCAATGGATATATTGTTTTAACAACTCAGAGGAATTTATTGCTTTAGAATAAATGTACCTCCTCCCCACACATAAAACAAAACTTTGAAGATGATATTCACAGATTCCTTTGCAGGGAATGCTAATGCAGATTCAATGTGCTTTAATTCATGTTCACTATTCATATTCATGGCATATTTCAGTTTGGCTGTGGAGACCATATCTCCAGTGATTTTAAAATTAAAGTTTAAACATACCATGAGTGAGTGCAGTACAAGGATTAACAATTATCTTCGATCAAGATCAGTTGTATCGAGGTAAAGATTCTTCCCATGCTGTCCAGAACCCATCAGTTAAAGGAAACCAAAAATAAAACAGAAATCACAGAAAAACAAAAAAATGATCCTAGCGAGGAAATTACAACAACCAAACAGAACAATCTCCTCCTTAAACCAGCAGAGTCTGAAACTCTTTGGTGCCAGTAGCAGGGCCAGGTTAATGAACACAGTGGGATTGATGATCTGAAGTGTATTTCTTTCAATGCAAAAAGTATAATTGAAAGGCAGATGAGCTCAGAGCTTGGATTAGTGCATGAAACTATGATGTTAATCTCATGAAGGAACCTGGCTGAGGAAGGGCAGGAGTGGCAGCATCTTGGAGCATTTCACACATACATTAAGAACAAAAGGGTCAAAAGGGAAAGGGTGGGTCCACTCAGAATCAATGGTGGGAATTTATGTGTGCAGCTCAGGAAGGTGGTGAGGTCCTTGATGAATACTTTGTGTCAGTATTCCTCAAGGATAAGGAGATGGATGATGGTAAGGTTGTGGAGGGGCTTTATTGGTATTCTGGGGCATGTCGATATTAAGGAGGAGAAAGTGTAGGACGTCTTGAAGGAACGTTAAGGTATTTAAGCCAAGGCCTGATGAGATCTATCCCAGAGGCAAGAGAGGAGATTGCTGGGGCCTTGACAGAGATCTTTGTATCCTCTTTAGTCATAGGAGAGGTTCCAGAGACTGAAGAATAGTTAATGTTGTTCCTTTGTTTAAGAAGGGCAAGAGAGAAAAATCAGGAAATTATAGGCCAGTGAGCTTTACATCACTTGTTGGCAAATTAATAGAGAAGATTTTTAGGGAAAGGATTTGCTCACATAATTCAGGAATTCTTGCTGGTGGGAAAAGTCATTTTTGACTCTGCAAATTGGGAAAGAGGTGACAACACCAATCTTAAAATGTTCCTTTTTTTAATTAAACCTATTTACAGACACATCTAAGAATACAAGTGCATTGTCTCGGGCAATTGCTCATGTCCATTGTTCTTTTGTAAAAGTTATTTAAATTCTTTTTGCCTGGAGAAACTTTATTGTTGTTCTGGTTTCTAATGCTTACTATCTTCACATAATTCATCCATTCATTAATTTTAAACATGTGAACTTGACCCTCGACTGACAGACAGATTATTAAAAAAAGTGGATCTTGCAGTTTTAACAGTGGTAGAGTCCAGCATATCAGATGAAATGTAAAATTAATATTCTCTCTCTCTCAACAGTGAGAGAGCCAAATGCTCCTTCTATTTCTGTGTATGACATATGAACAGAAAATGCAGTGGGAAAAAAAGAGCAGGAGAATTCATTATTAATGAGCAAAGTAGATAAAGAGAAGCATAAAACATTCCAGAATAATATTAAGGGCTACCCTGCTCTTCACATTCATTGTAATTTAAATTTTCTGTTCCTCCATGAATTTTGAGTACGTCCTGCTGTTCCTAGACAAAATGTTGTGTGTACAGTCACCAGAGAGAAATGCACTGATTTTGTATTCTCTGCGATCACTTTGTGTGATGTGGTACTTTCTCGAGAGTTCTCATCCCTGCAGACATGGCCGCATCAAATTAATGACAATGACCCATCATTTCACTCCTCGAGCTTGTTTGATGGAAACTTCCCCTGAGCAGGTGATTAAATTTTGAGAGTGAGGAATGCAGGTGAGGGAACCTCACCTCGAAAGGAAAGGGTCAGTATACAGTTGTGTCTATCCTTTACCCAGCCCCTACTGGCCTAAACCTGACCAGCATCTCCTGTAAACTGTTTATACTCCTCTCAAAGGAAAGAGAAAAGAGAGCCTGTAAGGTTATTGAAAGAGTCATAGAGATGTACAGCATAGAAATTGACCCTTTGGTCCAACTGTCCATTCCGACCAGGTATCCTAAATTAATTCAGTTCCATTTGCCAGCACCTGGCTCATATCCATCTAAACCCTTCCTATTCAGATACCTGTCCAGATGCCTTTTAAATGTTGTAATTGTACCAGCCTCCACCACTTCCTCTGGCAGCTCATTCCATACACACAGCACCCTTTACATGAAAATGTTGCCCCTTAGGTCTCTTTTGAATCTTTCCCTTCACATCCTAAACCTATGCCCTCTAGTTCTGCTCTCACATTACCCAAGGAAAAATACCTTGACTATTCATTCTATCCATGCCCCTCATGATTTTATAAACCTTTATAAGGTCACCGCTCAGCCTCTGACGCTCCAGGGAAAACAGCCCCAGCCTATTCAGCCTCTCCCTATGACACACCGACTCCAACCTCGGCATCATCCTTGCTAATCTTTTCTGAACCCTTTCAAGTTTCACAATGTCAATGAAAGGATCACTTCTCATCCAATAACTGGAAGTTTGAACATTGGTACAAATAACGTCATGTCTGAAAAGAACAGGAAAGGATCAAAATAAACTGGATGATACTGAACTAAAACAACTCATCAAATCCTGGACTCCAGTTTGGCATTACCGAACTGTTTTGTTTTCTCTTCCTTAAAGTCCATCTCTTTATGTGTGTTTTCTTGTGTGTATGTGTGGGTACTTAGCTGACCTATTAACTGCATTAACAGCAATAAAGGTAAACCTAAAACTAAACGCTCACTAGTCACTCACTGGTGCTTCCTTTCTTTATACAGATGTCACTTTATTAGGTGAAGCAACTCTTTGAAATTTTCTCAAACAAAAATAAAGCACTGCCGATGCTGGAAATCTGAAACAAAAACAGAAATTGCTGGAGAAACTCAGCAGGTCTGGCAGCTGCATGTGTAGGGAGAAAGGAGAGCTCATGTTTCAATCCAATCAGCCTTTGTCAGAATCCAGTTCTAAATAAGGGTCAGGGGATGCAAAATGTTAATCCAACTTAGATTTTTAAATGTTGATTCTCTGTCTCTGATTTTAATTTAATGAAGTTAGGAATCATTTATTGCCACTGTATCTATTTAAATGTAACTAATTCCCTGGAACATAGGAATTAAACACTGATGATAATGACATGAGAAATTATATGATGGGTAATGTAAATAATAAGTTTAAATTTGTGTCTTTCAAATGAATCTACTTTTAGTTTTATGTAAGCTAATTGATCAAGCTTTCATTATAAACGTAATCAAATTAAATGATTTCTTATCTGCAAATTCCTCCCGACATGTAACTGACTGTGCTGTGATATCATAATGAAATTACCTTTCCCCCATGTTCTGTTTATTGATTCTCAGTGTGAGAGAGAGATGGAGAGAGGGAGAGAGGGAAGGAGAGAGATTAAGAGAGAGAGAGAGAATTGTGTTCTGCTCCTGGCCTTGCTCTTTACAATATTTTGCTCCTGGATTTAACTGTAAAAGATGCTACATAAATGTGGGTTAGTTCTCCCTTTCATTTGCTATTTTTAGTGCATGTTTAATGTTCTTACAATCAACCCATCTGTGATGAATTGAATGCAGTTGTTAATGCATTAGAGTTGCATCATAGAAGGCCATTCATTCCACTACCTTCTGTTAATGCTTGCCCTTCCTTGGGAATCTATAGTGCAATGCTAACAGGGTTAATAACTACCATGACATCACAAAAAGGGGTTTACATGGTTACATTAATCACTGAACTAAACACACACTTAAGAGATGGTCAATATCTTTCTGCTGTCAATGTCATCAGAAAAACAGACTCGAAAAGTATGGTGCTGGACAAGTACAGCAGGTCAGGCAGCATCCTTGGAGCAGGAGATTTTCAGGCATAAGCCCTACATCAGGACAATCCCAAAACGGCAACTCTCCTGCTCCTCGGATGCTGCCTGACCTGCTGTGCTTTTCCAGCACCAACTTTTCGACTCACACTCTCCAGCATCTGCAGCCCTCACTTTCTCTTAGTCAGAAAAACAGACAACTGCAGTTGATTTCTTTTTGCAAAAATGTTTTCTTCCTGCAAGTTTGTTCTCAGTGAATGGGAATCACTGCATGATTGAAACTGCTCAGATGCTGACAGTGAAGAGAAAGCTTTGGGGTTGAATTATTCTTTGAGGAGAATCCTGTAGTTTTTTTGAGCTGAGAGAACCTCATGTTAGGGAACAGAGGAGTTTCCCATCTTCAGTCCCTCAAACAACTGCTCAACCACATCACCCCAAGCTCAGTTGCCTCTACATCAGCCGAAACCCCACACTACACCAAAAGAATGACTCCGTGTGGGATTGGTAGTTGAGATTGAGATGCAAATAGGTTTACTTTTAATTCTCTCAACTAACAATTGAAATTATGTCCTTCACTTTTCATTGAAATAATTTACCTTTCACACCACTTAAAAGCTGTTTTATGTTTCTATTTGTGAAAGCAGTTTTTGAAAAACAGCAAGTTTTCAAGAAACTCAGCAGGTCTGTCTCACCTGTAGAGGCAGAAACAGAGTTCATGTTTTAAGATTAGATTACTTACAGTGTGGAAACAGGCCCTTCGGCCCAACAAATCCACACCGACCCACTGAAGCGAAACCCACCCATACCCCTTACCTAACGCCATGGGCAATTTAGCATGGCCAATTCACCTGACCCACACATCTTTGGACTGTGGGAGGAAACCAGAGCACCTGGAGGAAACCCACGCAGACACAGGGAGAACATGCAAACTCCACACAGTCTGTCGCATGAGTCGGGAATTGAACCCAGGTCTCAGGCGCTGTGAGGCAGCAGTGCTAACCACTGTGCCACCGTGTCACTCACATCTGATATGACTTTTCTTTCAAAATGTTAACTCTGTTTCTCTCTTCACAGATGATGTCAGACGTGCTGAATTTCTCCAGCAATGCCTGTGTTTCTTTACAGTTGCCAGCATCCATGATATTTTAGTTTTATCGACAATAAACTGCTAGGTGAGACACATTGGCTCCCTGAACAACAAAAGTCAACTTCATAGAATCATAGAATCCCCATAGAATGGCAATAGGCCCTTCAGCCCAACAAGTCCATGCTGACCCTCTAAAAAGTATCCCACTCAGACCCATTCCCTTACATTTCCCTTGATTAATGCACTTAACCAATACATCCCTGAACAACGTGGGCAATTTAGCATGTCAATGCACCTAACCTGCACATCTTTGGATTTAAAAATTTCCATTCTTGCGGTCAAGTCCCTTGTGGTCACATCCCTCCCATTCTCTTTATCAGCTCAGCCTTAAAACTCTTCAGTCTCTGTGTGTTTCACAATCACGATTCCTGCGTGTCTCCAGGTCATTCATCTCAGCTTGAGGACATCTCCTTAGGGTAGTGTCCAAATCTCAACCACTTTCAATTGCTTCATCAGAAACTTTCCCTCTATCGTAAAGTCAAAGTGGAGATATCACTGACAATTGCAAAAAGTTCAGGGCCATTTTCAAGTTTTGAGAAACTGACAAAGACTGTAAAATAAAGGAGCAGGCAAGGCCTCTCCACCTTTGAGTCTGTTTCACCATTCAATAAGATCATGGTTGATCCATGAAAATCCGCAACTCCATTTTGCATTTTACTCCTAACCTTTGATTGTTCCACTGATTAAAAATCTGTCTGTCTCAGCCTTGAATACACTTCATGATCCAACATCGACAACCCCCGCAGAAAAGATATTTGACAGCTTCACTATCCTGTGATGCAGTCCATGTCCAAAAGCAGCAATACCCTAACCATAAGGCTGGCAAGTGATAAGTAAGGTCTATGCCAAACAAATGGCAGGCTCTGACCATCATCAATGAGAAACAGATTTACTGCCATCATTTCACATGCAATGGTGTTACCATTGGTTAGTCTCCCACTGTTAACATCCTGGGGGTTACCATTGATCAGAAACTAAATTGAACTTGCCAAATAAATACAGGGACTGCAAAAGCAGGCCAGAGGCTGGGAATAATTCAGTGAGTAACACATCTCCTGACTCCCAAAAACCTGTCCAACATCTACACGGCACAAGTCAGGAGTGTAATGGAATATTGCCCACTTGCCCTGGATGGGGGCAGGTCCAACAACACCCAAGAAGCTCAACACCATCCAGGACAAAGCACCCCCCCACTTGACTGGCAGCACATCCACAAACATCCACCCCCTCCATCACCGATGCTCAGTAGCATCAGCATGCATTATCGACAAGATGCACTGCAGAAATTCCCTAAACATCCTCAAAAAGCATCTTCCATAGAAACAGGAGCAGCAGTAGACCATTCAACCCCTTGAGCCTACCTCACCATTTAATATGATCATGGCTGATCATAACATCTCAGTATCCCACTCCCACTTTCAAAAGATCCCTTTAGCCGCGAGGGCCATGTCCAGCTGCTGCTTGAATATATCGAATGAACTGGAACCAAAGGCTTTTTGTAGGAGAGAATTCCACATGTTCACAACTCTCTAAGTGAAAAACATTCTGCCTCAACTTAATCCTCAATGGTTTCCCCCTACTCTTGGACTGTGACCTTTAGTTCTGGAATTACCCAAAATTGGGAGCGTTCTTCCTGCATCTTGCCTGCCCAATCCCATCAGGATTTTATATGTTTCTTTGAGAACCCCCTCATTCTTCTAAATTCCAGTGAGTACACGCTCAGTCGATCCAATGTTTCACATTCAATAATCCTTCCATCCTGGGAATCAGTCTGGTGAACCTTCATTGAACTCTCTCACTAGCAAGAATGTTCTTCCTCAGACTAGAGACCACAACTGCACACAATATCCATGACCACTTCCATCTAGAAAGGCAAGAGCAGCAGTAGACCATTCAACCCCTTGAGCCTACCTCACCATTTCATGGGACACCAATGCCCCATGAGTGAATAAAAATGAACAAAAAAACAATTATTCATCACAAGGTTGGTGGTTGCTCTTTCCATTATAAAGGCCTTCAGCTCTGTCTCAATGGAAATCTTTGCTTCATGAAGATGCATCTTAAATGTTATCTCATTGATTGACTTTTTCTGATATTCTACCATGTGGTTTAATGTCTAACTTTGTTGAAAAGGCTTCATAAGACCAGGCTTAACTTGTATCGGGTTAAGTAGTAGACAGTAGGAGACTCACTATCTTTAAGGGCATTTAAATGGTCATTGGATAGGCATATACGGATGAGAATGGAATAGTGTGGGTTAGATGGGCTTCAGATTGGTTTCACAGATTGGTGCAACATCGAGGGTCAAAGGTACTGCGCTGTACTGTGCTGCAATGTTCGATGAGACAGACTCCAGTTTGTGCTCCCTTTCTCCCTAGCTTGTTCTTTCTCTTGTTCTCTCTGTCTATAGCATCGGTTCTGAACAGAAGCATCTTTCGCAGAGTGTTGAAATTGAGTGTTTTAACCAAAGGTTTGTTAGGTAGTGTTCACTGAAATTCCGGTGATGTCACCCTTTGATCTCGCAACTTCAGTGAAATGTGTGGAGCAAAGTGGAAATTGTATGAGAAAACAGACACTTGACGATGGTTGGGTGATTAAACATGGCAGTATGCACATTGACAGCACAGTGAGCTACAAATTGCTGCACTCACTCTGACACTATTAAGTGAAAGATGTCCCAAACTTCTTGATATGAAGAAGCATCATCAAGATTGTACAATAATGTGCCAAACACAACTTAAAGCCTCTGCTCTCAGGCTCGATGCTCACTTTTCACTCAAGGGTCCCAGCATTAACAGGTTTCTGAAACAAAGTGGCCTGTGTGTAATTGCTGATTGAATGTATAAAATACCAAGTGTCTGAGACTGCAAGGTGCTCAGTGAAAAAGACAATCAATATCCAGGATGTCAAGCTGCATCGGTCCCCAGAAGCCCAGTGGATGGCTCACCACGTATCAATTATTGTACCTCATTGTCCCAAAACGAAACGGCACAGTGTAACTGACTCCCATCCCCCTATTGCCGTGCAGCTCAGGGATGCTGGGAATATTCCCAGAGGTTCAATTACATGACAACAATGATATGACATCTGTTCATGTGACACCAGCACAAGAAGCTGCAGATCATATGGTGCTTGAGCTGCTTTTGCAAATATTGATGTATTTACCGTAAAACATGCAGTTCCATTGTGGTTGAATATCTGCCTCAGTTTCAATACAGTGTCTGTCACAAGAGAGATTCTGAGCAGCAGGAGGTCTCTTGTGAACATTTGGAGATGGTACATCAATGCTCAAATCAGAGGGAATCAGCTCAGTTTCCCTCCTGGGGTCCTAACAGCAGCATCTGGAGACTGATCTTTCATCTCTGGACGTTCCCAGTCAATCCAAGCAGCGTCATCAAAGGGAGCTGCTGTACTCACACTGTGTTCAAAAACACAACCTGGAGGAGGTGGCTCAAGGATAAGAAAAGCTGCTATTGCCATTACATAAATTAAATCAGAAGAATATACATAGTACACTGACACATTCTGTCTGATATCTCTTATGAAATGCCTGAGATGTTTTGCTGTATTAAAGGTCTCAGTGAGATGAATTGTAGTTGTTGAAAGCGAGGAGAGTAAACTCATCACCACTGGCACAGGACAGCTAATTGTGAATTGCTAGCATCTCCCAAACCCCCATCCAAAATTGTTTTATCCTCTGTTGATTGAAGACACCTTGCAGATCAGAAAGGAGCTCAGGAAAGCAGGTTCTTGTATTTAAAGGTTCACATAATAGCAAGATTTTTGAAAAATATTTCAGATTTCATAATTCTCAGTGACAAAGGACAAAAAAAAATTTCATGCCCACTATCCCAATGGCAATTTCTCAACCATTACATTTCATGGAAGGACCTGGACATAGCTTGCTTTAAAATATGGTGGAGACAGGTTCAACTGAGGTGTTTAAGAGGACATTGAATTATTATTTGGGTAGAAATTATGTACAGGAATATTGGGACAAAACAAGTGATGGGCGCGAGGTAGTAGAACCAATGAATTAATGATGGGCCAAATGGCCTCTTTTTGCACTGTAACAATTTTGTGATTCTGCGAAATGAAACCAATCCCTGGAACACACATAGCTCAGCTGTAGCATCGTCAGCTTGTCCTCAGATGTTTGTATCCCATTTGTGAACAGAATCCAGACTGAGACTCCAGTATAATGATCTCTCTCTCACCACAGCAGATACCTGACTGGACCTTGATGCTGGATCATAAGAAGTAGGAGCAGGATGAAGATATTTTTCTCATGATCATGCTCCATATCCAATTAGATCAGGACTAACCTGATGCAGTCCTAACTCCTCTTTCTACCTGTCCCCAGTAGATATGGCCCTCAAATGTCTGTCTAACTCATGAGAAAAACAACCTGTCAACTCTAACTTCAAAAAGACTCCTTATTTTGAAACTATATCCCATTAATTTCAGAGTTCCTCAAGAAGGGAAACATCTTTCCACAAACTGTCTTCTGAGCCAGTTCATAAACTTACACCTTTCAATAACGTTACAAATCACACAACACCAGATTATACAGGTTTATTTGGCAGCACAAACTTTCGAGGCACTGCCTCTTCATCAGGTGGTTGCTCCCAATTAAACCTATAACTTGGTGTTGTGTGATTTTTAACTTTGTACACACCAATCCATCACCAGCTCCTCCAAATCATGACCTTTCAAGAAGAACAACTCTCAGTCATAGATTCATAGAGTCATAGAGATGTACAACAAGGAAACAGACCCTTCAGTCCAACCCGTCCATGTCGACCAGATATCCCAACCCAATCTAGTCCCACCTGCCAGCACCCGGCCCATATCCCTCCAAACCCTACCTATTCTTATACCCATCCAAATGCCTCTTAGATGTTGTAATTGTACCAGCCTTCACCATTTCCTCTGGAAGCTCATTCCATACACATACTACCCTCCGTGTGAGAAGGTGGTCTCTTAGGTCTCTTTTATATCTTTTCCCTCTCACCCTAAACCTATGTCCTCTCATGCTGGACTCCCTGACCCCAGGGAAAAGACTTTGCCTATTTACTCTATCCATGCCCCTCATAATTTTGTAAATATCTATAAAGTCACCCCTCAGCCTCCGATCGTCCAGGGAAAACAGCCCCAGCCTATTCAACCTGCCCTTATAGCTCAAATCCTCCAACCCTGGCAACATCCTTGTAAATCTTTTCTGAACCATTTCAAGTTTCACAACATCTTTCCGATAGGAAGGAGACCAGAAATGCATGCAATATTCCAACAGTGGCCTAACCAATGTCCTGTACAGCTGCAACATGACCTCCCAACTCCTGTACTCAATACTCTGACCAATAAAGGAAAGCATACCAAACACCTTCATCACTGTCCTATCTACCTGTGAGTCCACTTTCAAGGAGCCATGAACCTGCACTCCAAGGTCTCTTTGTTCAGCAACACTCCCTCAGACCTTACCATTAAGTGTATAAGTCCTGCTAAGATTTGCTTTCCCAAAATGCAGCACCTCGCATTTATCTGAGTTAAACTCCATCTGCCACTTCTCAGTCCATTGGCCCATCTGGTCAAGATCCTGTTGTAATCTGAGGTAACCCTCTTCGCTGTCCACTACACCTCCAATTTTGGTGTCATCTGCAAACTTACTAACTGTACCTCTTATGCTCACATCCAAATCATTTATGTAAATGACAAAAAGTAGTGGACCCAGTAACTGGCCTTGTGACACTCCACTGTTCACAGGCCTCCAGTCTGAAAAACAACCCTTCACCACCACCTTCTGTCTTCTACCTTTAAGCCAGTTCTGTATCCAAAAGATTCCTGAAGAAAGGCTCATGTCCGAAACGTCGATTCTCCTGCTCCTTGGATGCTGCCTGACCTGCTGCGCTTTTCCAGCAACACATTTTCAGCTCTGTATCCAAATGGCTAGTTCTCCCTGTATTCTGTGAGATCTAACCTTGCTAATCAGTCTCCCATAGGAAACCTTGTCGAACGTCTTACTGAAGTCCATATCGATCACATCTACTGTTCTGCCCTCATCAACCCACTTTGTTACTTCCTCAAAAAATTCAATCAAGTTTGTGAGACATGATTTCCCACGCACAAAGCCATGTTGATTATCCCGAATCAGTCCTTGCCTTTCCAAATACATGTACATCCTGTCCCTCAGGATTCCCTCCAACAACTTGTCCACCACCGAGGTCAGCCTCATTGGTCTATAGTTCCCTGGCTTGTCCTTACCACCCTACATGAACAGTGGCACCACGTTAGCCAACCTCCAGTCTTCCAGCACCTCACCTCTGAGTATCAGTGATACAAATATCTCAGCAAGAGGCCCAGCAATCACTTCCCTAGCTTCTCACAGAGTTCTAAGGTACACCTGATCATGTCCTGGGGATTTATCCACTTTTATTCATTTCAAGACATCCAGCACTTCTTCCTCTGTAAGATGGACATTTTGCAAAAGTCACCATCTATTTCCCTACGGTCTATATCTTACATATCCTTTTCCACAGTAAATCCTGATGGGAAATACTCATTTAGTACCTTCCCCATTTTCTTTGGCTCCACACAAAGGCTGCCTTGCTGATCTTTGAGGGGCCCTATTCTCTCCCTAGTTACCCTTTTGTCCTTAATGTATTTGTAAAAGCACTTTGGATTCTCCTTAATTCTATTTGCCAAAGCAATCTCATGTCCCTTTTTTGCCCTCCTGATTTCCCTCTTAAGTATACTCCTACTTCTTTTATACTCTTCTAAGGATTCACTCAATCTATCCTGTCTATACCTTATATATGCTTCCTCCTTTTTCTTAACTAAACCCTCAATTCTTCTTCAGGAATGCTGCGCTTTTCCAGCAAAACATTTTCAGCTCTGATCTCCAGCATCTGCAGTCCTCACTTTCTCCTCAATTTCTTTAGTCATCCAGCATTCCCTATATCTACCAACCTTTCCTTTCACCCTGACAGGAATATACTTTCTCTGGATTCTCGTTATCTCATTTCTGAAGGCTTCCCATTTTCCAGCCGTCCCTTTATCTGCGAACATCTGCCCCCAATCAGCTTTCGAAAGTTCTTGCATAATACCATCGCAATTGGCCTTTCTCCAATTTAGAACTTCAACTTTTAGATCTGGTCAATCCTTTTCCGTCATTATTTTAAAACGAATAGAGTTATGGTCGCTGGCTCCAAAGTGGTCTCCCACTGACATCTCAGTCACCTGCCCTGCCTTCTTTCCCAAGCATAGATCAAGTTTGGCACCTTCTCTAGTAGCTACATCCACATACTGAATCAGAAAATTGTCTTGTACACACTTAACAAATTCCTCTCCATTTAAACCCTTAACACTATGGCAGTCCCAGCCTACGTTTGGAAAGTTAAAATCCCCTACCATAACCACCCTATTGTTCTTACAGAGATCACCTTACAAGTTTGTTTCTCAATTTCCCTCTGACTATTGGGGGGTCTATAATACAATTCCAAAATGGTGATCATCCCTTTCTTATTTCTCAGTTCCACCCAAATAACTTCTCTGAATGTATTTCCGGGATTATCCTCCCTCAGCACAGCCACTCCCCCTCCTCTCTTGCCTCCTTTTCTATCCTTCCTGTAGCATTTTGTATCCTGGAACATTAAGCTACCAGTCCTGTCCTCCCTGAGCCATGTTTCTGTATTTGCTATGATATCCCAGTCCCATGTTCCTAACCATGTCCTGAGTTTATCTGCCTCCCCTGTTAGGCTCCTTGCATTGAAATAAATGCAGTTTAATTTATTAGTCCTACCTTGTCCCTGCCTGCCCTGACTGTTTGATTTGTTTGTGTTCTCAACTGTACCAGTCTCAGATTGATCTCTTTCCTCACTATCTCCCTGGGTCCCATCCTCCCACCATACTAGTTTAAATCATCCCGAACATCTCTAGCAAATTTCCCTGCCAGTATTTTAGTCCCCTTCCAATTTAGGTGCAATCTGTCGTTCTTGTACAGGTCACTTCTACCCCAAAAGAAATTCCAATGATCCAAAAATGTGAATCCTTCCCCCATACATCAGCTCCTGAGCCATGCATTCATCTGCTCTATCCTCCTATTCCTGCCCTCACTTGTTCATAGCACTGGGAGTCATCCAGATATTACTACTCTCGAGGACCTCCTTTTTACATTTCTGCCTAACTTTCTACAATCTCAACTTTTTCCTTCCTATGTCATTGGTTCCAATGTGGACAATGACCTATTGCTGGCCCCTCTCCCCCATGAGAATATTCTGCACCCTGTCTGAGACATCCTTGATTCTGGCACCAGGGAAACAACACACCATTCTGGTTTTTTGTTGCTGGCCACAGAAAAGTCTGTCTGTACCTTGGACTACAGAATCCTCTAACACAATTGATCTCTTGGAACCCAACGTACCCCTCGTTGCATTAGAGCCAGTCTCAATACCAGAAACTTGGCTGTTCGTGCTACGTTCCCCTGAGAATCCATTACCCCCTACATTTTCCAAAACAGCATACCTGTTTGAAATTGATATATCCACAAAAGACTCCTGCACTAGCTGCCTACCTCTCTTACCCTTCCTGGAGTTAACCCATCTATGTGACTGTATCTGAGACTTCCCCCCTTCCTATAACTGCCATCCATCACATACTGTAGCTGTTGAAAATTCAAAGTAAGATTAAAATAAAGAGGAATTTCATCTGTTAGAGAGCTGTGAATCTTTGGAACTCCTTACCACAGACAATTGTGGGAGCGGAGTTGAAGTGTATTTTTGCTGAGGTGGTTAGATTCTTGATCGATTAAGGAATCAAGGGTTCTGGGAAAATGGATATGAGGAATGTCGGATCAGCTGTGATCCTGTTGAATCGTGCAGCAGGAAGGTTGTGCGACAGGTTCAAGATGTCAGGAGAAGTGTTAAAGGGCAGGACAGCAGAAAATACAGGTTGCTATATAAATGCAAGTCACTTCTTCTGTCTGTTGAATTGAGATCAGCAACCTGTGCTGAATAGAATCTTGATCCTGCGAGTCTAAACCATAACAGGAGAGAATCACATGAGGAGATTAACTGAGTGTAAGCAGATAGAGAAATGACTGATGTTAAATAATCTGTGTGCAAATTAATACTTCAAAGAAAAAACATAAAAGTAAAACTGGAGGCCACAAATAGAAATGAGTAAAAACATCAGTCAATATCAAGGAGAGGAGAGAAGTGATAAATGATTAAAATTATCTGCTAGCGAAAGGATGCAGTTGGTTGATTTCAGGGAAGAGTTCCAACACAAGAGGATCGAAGGTTAATCGGCCGAGAAGGATACTGTGTCTCCCTCCTGTAGGAATGATGTTGTTGAACTTGAAAGGGTTCAGAAAAGATTTACAAAGATTTGATGGGATTGGAGGGTTTGAACGATAGGGAGAGGCTGAATAGGCTGGAGCTGTTTTCACTGGTGTGGGGGTATTTTCCCTGGTACATCCAAAATTAAAGGGTACAGGTTCAAGATGAGAGGAGAAGATTTAAAAGGGACCCAAGGGGCAACCTTTTCACACAGAGGCTGGTGCATGGATGGAGTGAGCTGCCAGGGGAAGTGGTGGAGGCCGGTACAATTATAGCATTTAAAAGCAACTGGATGAGTAAATGAATAGAAAAGGTATGGAGGGATGTGGGCCAAGAGCTGGCAAATGGAACTAGATTAATTTAGGATATCTGGTCAGCATGGACAAGTTGGACTGAAGGGTCTGTTCCCCTGTTGTATAATTTTATGGCTCTCTGATTCCAGGATGTTTCTCGCTGACTTGCTTTACCATCCCATGTGGTGGCTTTATCCATTATTTGATCGGGGAAACTTGTTTGGAACTTTGCTTGAATGCGAAGGATATAAGGGTATGCTGCTGCCAAGGCAGGACCTCACCATGTGAGAGCATAGGCTGTGGGATAATTGTTCAGGGCAGTATCCCATTCTCTAACCCAGTTAACAAGTTTTCTCTCTGAGAGTACTGTTGTGCTGAATTCTTCCTGCAAAGTCAGATTTTAATTGCTGAAGTTCATCTTAAGATTTGTTTCTGTTGAAGTGTCAGTGATCACCTTCTCATTGTCCCTCCTTGGTCTGTGGTCCCACATTGTGTATACTGGCTGCTGTGTTTGGTCACTCAAACATTTCAAAATGGAACTACCGCATCTTGTAATGCAGAGATCATCTCATGTACAAGCAAAGAATACCAATTTCATCTCAAAAACCTCCTTAAACCTTGGCTTAGTGTGTACAATGACATCTGCACCATGGAAAGGAAACCTTGATTTGGGCTTGTGGGTTCCCTGGTGCTGGATCTGGTTGTAATGGATGGATTGCTCAAAGCTTAAAATCTCATCTGATACTATTTCCCCGTATAACTTGAATTAACTGGGACAGCAATCAGATTCTTCATTGAAAAGTACAAACATCTAATCTAATTTTCATCAAATTAGTTTTAAATTAGACTGTTGTCCTTGTGAGATGGAAATATAATCTGAATTGAAACTCCACTGATGTTCCTTCACTGGGTTAAGATTTGGACTCCCTTTTTTAGCCAGAGAGTGAGGTTATCTACTCCAAACAGAGTGCATCAGATTCAAAAGATTATCCAATGCTATGTTCTCAAGAACAATTAGGGATGATGAAAAAAACTCCTCAAATCAACCTTTTATTTTGTTGCAGCTTCTGAGGATCATACTCAAGAAAGAAGAGTGTCCAGTTGTTGCTGCATTTGAACATGGACAACTTCAGGATCTGAGGAGTTGTGAATGTTGCTGAACATTGTGCAATCATCAGTGAACATCCCCACTTTTGACCTTATGATGGAGGGAAGGTCATTGATGACTCAGCTGAAGATGGTTGGGCCGAGGACACATGCCACCTTACCAGCATAACTAGGACTAAAATCAACAGTAACAGATGCATTTAAGTTTGACCAGACAACCAGCAGATACATTTAGTAATTAAAACGCAGCTCCCCGAAGTGACAGAGAGATATGAGTGGAAGAAATCAAGCAGGATTTACTGAGGCAATAGAGCTCATTCCCGACAGTGATGAATAAATTCAACTGTCAGATATTTTTGTCACTTTCCTGCCTTTAGTTAGACTCCTCATTGCTGCAAGATCTGAGCGATTGATCAGTGTTAATTGGAACTTGCCCCAAGCACAAGATGATTCTAAACTGTTTCACCAAGTCTCTTTTTGATTGTAAATGTTTTGATGTGAATGATTTCTTAAATGACAAGGAAGACATTGTCTTTAAGTTATGCTTCAATTAGCCTTTCATTTTTTTTGCTGAATTATGCACATTAATAAGCAGAGCAAAAAATGTGAAATTTTTGAAAATTATACTCTTTTCAGTATTGAGAAGTGATTTAATCAATATCTATTGTAAAAAAGAATGTCTCAGCTCCTGCTAAAAGGCATTGGTCTAGCCCCAGTTTTGAGTTTTGCAAAAGGACATATTCTCCCTGAAGAGTGCTCAAGATTCCCCCTCTGAGGCTGGTTCACCCTGAACCATCAGGAAGAAACTCCCCCTGGGGATTCCTTACAGCAATGATCACATCTGGAAAGGCTCAAATTTAGGTCTCATAATTAATGGACTCTGGTTGTTAAAGGTCATTGCAACAGCCAATGCCTATCCAGCAAGATCCCACAAATTAGATTACTTACAGTGTGGAAACAGGCCCTTCGGCCCAACAAGTCCACACCGACCCGCCGAAGCGCAACCCACCCATACCCCTACATTTACCCCTTACCTAACACTACGGGCAATTTAGCATGGCCAATTCACCTGACCCGCACATCTTTGGACTGTGGGAGGAAACCGGAGCACCCGGAGGAAACCCACGCAGACACGGGGAGAACGTACAAACTCCACACAGTCAGTCGCCTGAGTCGGGAATTGAACCCGGGTCTCAGGCGTTGTGAGGCAGCAGTGCTAACCACTGTGCCACCGTGCCACCCACAAAACGACTACAAAATTTACATCACTTTGTGATGTTGGTTGAGAGGTAAATATTGGGTTGGGCACTGAATAGAACTCCCATGCTCTTTTGCAAATGTTGACAAGACATCTTTAATGACAAGGCAAGGGCAAAGCAGGCCTGGACTTCACAGGCAGAAGATTGCATTTGTGACAGGACAGCATTCCCTCAGCACTGCACTGAAGTGTCAGTAAAGGTCTCATGTTCCCACACTCCAGAGACCCAGGTCACGTTTTGGGGGCCTGGGTTTGAATCCTATCACGCCAGCTTGTGGAATCTAAATTCAGTAAAAATCTGGAATTAGGAGTCTACTGATGAGAATTGACAACCTTGTCAGAAAAACTCAGCTGGTTCACTCATAATCTTTTGGGAAGGGAACTGCTGCCCTTATCTTTTCTGGCCTAGATATGACTCTAGAGCCACAATAGTGAGCTTGACTCTTTGAGTAACTATGCATGGGCTGTAAGTGCTTTCCTAGTCAGTAATGTCCACGTGCAATGAACAAATAAAATAAAATGAATCATAATGATTGAAAATTCTAAAAAGTAAACATCCTGATGTGATGTTTTGGTCGAGTACCAGTTTTATACTCAGCTTGAACATTCCTCTTAGAGCTGCTGACATTGGTCAATGTTTAACCTGTGTGGCCTCAGACGTGAGAAATGTTGGCAGGTTCAGTTTGTGACTCTTGCTTCATTAGCAGCTGTCAATGTGTCTCGCTCTTCGTTGGCAATAACTATTTCCAATGTTCCTGCATTAAAAACAAAGAAGACACAATTGCTCAGTGACTCTGTCTGGAAAGTGCATGTCTGAATGTTTTGATGATAATAGCATCAAGTGGAACTGCAACGTACAACACGCTCGAATTGCTTTCGATAATCACTGCCTGTGCTGACAAATACAGAGGGACTAATTGGACGACAGAATCACTGACTTCCTTCCATTAGGATTAAAACACTTTCAGAAAAGAAGGAATTTATTTGGTATACAAAGAGCCACATCCAATAATGCAGTAACATTCACCATACTGAGGAATTAATCCCAGGAGCTAAAATACAGAGACCTGTAACCAGAAGATCATCGTGCTGACTATAACTGTCCTGACACAGATGTCAGTCAGAGACAAAGGGCAGGACTTTTGTTTGTGGGTTCAGATCCCAATGTAGGATTAAAAGTGAGTCCCAACACCCATCTCCTTCCCCTCCACACCATGTCAAAAATAATCACTAAGTTTTGCAAGATGGTTGATTTAATAGCCAACGGATACACACATGCAGTCCAATTAAGGGTGATGGGTGGGTTCCTGATTCAGGACGGCTGAGAAATTACCCTCAGCCGGAGCTAGTGGTCACCTGTCGATGTGGATAACGGGAGGCCTCGAAATGTTTTGAGGATTAAAATGGATACAGCTGGCAGCCTGTGCTTGTGGGTATCTGTCCTCCTGGTGGTATAAGCCTGTGGCCACAGCTATAACCATTCCCCTGCATTGACAGTAGGAGAGGGCTTTCATTCCCACCAGAGTGACTGTTTCCCACTGAGTTAGACCAGAACAAGGAACACCATTTAAACAGTAAGTGGCCCCCCATTTAGGACAGAAAATGAGCAGAATTGTATTCCTCTCAAAGGATTATGTTTCTGTGGAACTCTCTTCAGAGAGTTGTGAAGGCACGCTTAGTGATAATAATTTTAAGACTGCGATGGACAGATTCTTGACTGAAAAAGGAGTTAGAGTTTATTATAAGGTGGGCAGGAAGTTGGAGTGGAGAACACAATAAGATCAGCTACGCTCTTAATGAATGGCAGAGCAGTCTCTCGGGGCTGAGGGGTGTTCTCATGCTCCAAATTGTTGAGATTGTGTATATGTAGCTGTCGATCTCATGGCCACCATGGGAGATGACCATGTACAATTAAATAATCCTGATCCTGTCTCCTGGGCAATCGCCCAGAGATAAGGCAGTGTTTGGCATGTTGACTGGCAATAAGAAATTGTACATGGGGACCAGATTCTCACTTATAAGTTCATGCTCTCTATTGAAAATTATTTACTGACTTATTGGGCTGAAAACTCTAGTTGAGTTTTTGTTTAAAAACACCAGTTCATTGAATTAAAACAGCAGCTTCTAAGGTGTCAGAGGATTTGCAGAACTGTATTCTTTAAATTCAAAGGCCTTTAAAACCCCATCACACGGAAAATCAAATTGTCAAGTGTAAATTTTGGAGAGTTTCATGGAAGGCATTAACTGTGAGCCTGATTAAGGGTTTTTCAGACCTTCTTCCCAAACTGGCCTCATTACCCATGGTGCCTATGGCATCCTGCTCATTGTATCGTTCCACTTGCTAAAGGCAGAATAATCGAGTGCTGATATTCCTCACACAACACCATTTTGAAGTCCAGCTTGTCTATAGGGTCTTTCAAGTTGATTAGCTGCTGTTTTAGTGTGTTGGTGGGTTTGGGGGCTACCGTGATGTCAAGGGGTCTGAGTAGTCTGGCAGTCATTTCCGAGATGTCTTTGATGTAGGGGAGAGGGGCTAGGGTTTCTGGACGTGTTTTGTCTGCTTGGTTGGGTTTGTTGCTGAGAAATCTGTGGACTGTGTTCATTGGGAAACCGTTCTTTTTGAATACACGGTATAGGTGATATTCCTCTGCTCTGTGTAGTTCCGCTGAGCTGTGGCTCATTGAAATAATGTCCTGATGCAACTTCATTTGTGAATTAATTTGAAAGACCCTATACAGACAACAAGCAAAACCAATGCCATTTACAAAATATCGTGCAGGGACTGTAACAAACACTATATTGGACAAACAGGCAGAAAACTAACCACCAGGATACATGAACATCAACTAATCACAAAACGACATGACACTCTCTCACTAGTATCCTTACATATGGATAAGGAAGGACACCATTTCGATTGAGACAACACATCCATCCTAGGACAAGCCAAACAAAGACATGCACGAGAATTCCTAGAAGCATGGCATTCCAACCTGCGGTTTGTTTTGCTTAGTGACACTTCTTAATATTGACTGCTAGTTATCTGCTCGAGTTATCTGCTCTAGTTATCTGCTCATAGCTCAATACAATAGACAATAGGTGCAGGAGTAGGCCATTCTGCCCTTCGAGCCTGCACCATCATTCAATATGATCATGGCTGATCATTCTTAATCGGTATCCTGTTCCAGCCTTATCTCCATAACCCTTGATTCCACAATCCTTGAGAGCTCTATCCAACTCTTTATTAAATGAATCCAGAGACTGGGCCTCCACTGCCTTCTGGGGCAGAGCATTCCACACAGCCACCACTCTCTGGGTGAAGAAGTTTCTCCTCATCTCTGTCCTAAATGGTCTACCCCGTATTTTTAAGCTGTGCCCTCTGGTTCGGCACTCACCCATCAGCGGAAACATGTTTCCTGCCTCCAGAGTGTCCAATCCTTTAATAATCTTATATGTCTCAATCAGATCCCCTCGCAGTCTTCTAACCTCAAGGGTATACAAGCCCAGTCACTCCAGTCTTTCAGCGTAAGGTAGTCCCGCCATTACAGGAATTGAACTCGTGAACCTACGCTGCACTCCCTCAATAGCCAGAATGTCTTTCCTCAAATTTGGAGACCAGAACTGCACACAGTACTCCAGGTCTCACCAGGGCCCTGTACAGCTGCAGAAGAACCTCTATACTCAATCCCTCTTGTTATGAAGGCCAGCATGCTATTAGCCTTCTTCACTAGCTACTGTACCTGCATGCTTGCCTTTATTAACTGGTGTACAAGAACACACAGATCTTTTTGTACTGCCCCTTTATCTAAATTGATTCCATTTAGATAGTAATCTGCCCTCCTGTTCTTGCCACCAAAGTGGATAACCATACATTTATCCACATTAAACTGCATCTGCCATGCATCTGACCACTCATCTAACCTGTCCAGGTCACCCTGTAATCTCCTAACATCCTCATCACATTTCACGCTACTAACCAGCTTAGTATCATCAGCAAATTTGCTAATGTTATTACTAATACCATCTTCTATATCATTAACATATATTGTTAAAAGCTGCGGTCCCAGTACTGATCCCTGTGATACCCCACTGGTCACTGCCTGCCATTCCGAAATGGAACCGTTTATCACTACTCTTTGTTTCCTGTCAGCCAACCAACTTTCAATCAAAGTTAGTACTTTGCCCCCAATATCATGCGCCCTGATTTTGCTCACTAACCTCCTATGTGGGACTTTATCAAAAACTTTCTGAAAGTCCAGGTACACTACATCTGCTGGATCTCCCTGGTCCATCTTCAGAGTTACATCCTCAAAGAATTCCAGAAGATTAGTCAAGCACGACTTCCCCTTCATAAATCCATGCTGACTCTGACCTATCCTGTTACTGCTATCAAAATGTGTCATAATTTCATCCTTTATAATAGACTCCAGCATCTTTCCCACCACTGAGGTCAGACTAACCGGTCTATAATTTCCTGCTTTCTCTCTCCCATCTTTCTTAAAAAGTGGTACATTAGCCACCCTCCAATCCGCAGGAACTGATCCTGAATCTGTCGAACTCTGGAAAATAATCACCAACGCATCCATGATTTCCCGAGTCACCTCCTTCAGTATCCTGGGATGTAGACCATCAGGCCCCGGGGACTTATCAACCTTCAGACCTAACAGTCTCTCCAACACCAATTCCTGGCAAATATAAATTCCCCTAAGTTCAGGTCCTTCAGTCACTGTTACCTCAGGGAGATTGCTTGTGTCTTCCCCAGTGAACACAGATCTGAAGTACCAATTCAATTCTTCTGCCATTTTTTTGTTGCCTGTAATATATTCCCCTGTTTCAGTCTTCAAGGGCCCAATTTTAGTCTTAACCATCTGCCTTTCACATACCTAAAAAAGCTTTTACTATCCTCCTTTATATTTTTGGCCAGTTTACCTTCGTACCTCATTTTCTCTCTGCGTATTTCCTTCTCAGTAATCCTCTGTTGTTCTTGAAAAGCTTCCCAGTCCTCCGTTTTCCCACTTGTCTTTGCTATGTTATACTTTTTCTCTTTTAACTTTATATGTTTCTTAACTTCCCTCATCAGCCATGGCATCCCTTGTCTCCTCCTAGGATCTTTCTTCCTTTTTGGAATGAACTGATCCTGCATTTTCTGCATTATACCCAGAAATATCTGCCATTGTTCCTCCACTGTCATCCCTGCTAAGGTGTTGCACCATTGAACTTTGGCCAGCTCCTCCCTCATCGCTCCATAGTTCCCTTCATTCAACAGAAATATTGTCACTTCTGATTGTACCCTCTCCCTCTCAAATTGCAAATTGAAGCTTATCGTATTATGGTCACTACTTCCCAATGGCTCCTTCACTTCGAGATCCCTGACCAATTCTGGTTCATTACGCAATACCAGATCCAGAATTGCCTTCTCCCTGGTCGGCTCCAGCACCAGCTGTTCTAAGAATCCATCTCTGAGGCACTCCACAAAGTCTCTTTCTTGAGGTCCAATACCATCCTGATTCTCCCAGTCTATCTGCATGTTGAAATCCCCCATAACAACTGTAGTAACATCTTTGCGACAGGCCAATTTCAGCTCCTGATTCAATTTACATCTGACATCCAGACTACTGTTTGGGGGCCTGTAGATAACTCCCAAGAGGGTCTTTTTACCCTTAGATATTTCTCAGCTCTATCCAGACTAACTCTACATCTCCTGACTCTAGGTCCCCCCGCGCAAGGGACTGAATATCATCCCTTACCAACAAGGCCATTCCACCCCCTCTGCCCGTCAGTCTGTCCTTACGATAGCACGTGTAGCCTTGAATATTCATTTCCCAGGCTCTGTCCACTTAAAGCCATGTCTCAGTTATCCCCACAATATCGTATCTGCCAATTTCCAAAAGAGCCTCAAGCTCATCCACCTTATTTCTAATGCTTCGTGCATTCACGTATAGGATTTTTAATTTGTTACTGTCCTCATCCTTCCCATCAACCCCTATTTCGCTCAACCTTACAGCATGATCTCTTTTTGAGTTTTCTGCCTCATTGATACAGTTGTCTTTCTTGACTTCCCTTGTTCTAACTTTCCCTCCAATTTCCTTCTTAAACATCCAGTTTGTCCCCTCCCCCCCGCTACTTAGTTTAAATGTAGCTGTGTCGCAGTAGCAAACCTGCCTGCCAGAATGCTGGTCCCTAACCTATTAAGGTGCAAACCGTCTCTCTTGTGGAATTTATGCTTATCACAGTGATCTAAGAATTTATATTCTTGCTTTCTGCACCAATTCCCCAGCCACACATTCAAGTCCATTATCTCCCTGTTTCTGGCCTCACCAGCCGGAGGAACTGGAAGCAAACCGGAGATAACCACCTTGGACGTCCTGCACTTCAGCCTTCTTCCTAGTTCTCCGAAGTCCCGCTGTAGTATGTTCCTCCTCTTCTTCCCGACATCATTTGTGCCGACATGTCCCACCACCTCTGGCTCTTCACCTTCGTCCTTGAGGATTTCCTGCACTCTGTCTGTGATGTCTTTAACCCTGGCACCAGGAAGGCAACACACCATCCTTAAATCCCATCTGCTGCCACAAAAACCCCGGTCAGTTCCTCTCGCTATGGAGGCCCCATTACCACGGTTCTGTGCGATGTCCGACTCTTCCGCTCTGCCTCCACGGCTGACAGACCTGGCCGCCTCGCGGACTGGCAGTGTCATCTGTCTCTACTGTTTCCAAAAGATTCAACTTGTTCCTGACAGGTACTTCCCCTGGGGTCTCTTGCACCTGTCTCCTCTCTGCCTTCCTTTTTGTCTGCTCTCTTCTGGTATGGTATGACACAAGTTGCAGAGAATCAAAGTGTTTTTGTTAAAATGTGAAGTAAGAGAGGTGAGCATTGTTGTGTTCTTATCTGTTTCTCCTCAGTTTGTCGCTGAATAACACAGGCTGACTTGTCTAATTAAAGCCAATGCAGACACTTTCTCTAATGTCCAGCAGTTTAAATCCAGTTTCCACCAATGGAAATGCAAACACCTTCCCCAGCAGCTCCCTGTGGTAATGAGGAAACCCAAATCAGGCGGTGTACTGAGACTTTCTGCAGTCTTTCCCCACTTCAACAATATTAAGCTTCTCTGTTATTCCTGTCAAAGTACATAACCTCATATCTTTTACATTAGATATTTTAGCATTAGATTCACATTTTAGGATTTAAATCAGTGAGGGAATCAAGGGTTATGGGGAAAAGGCAGGAGAGGTGGAAGGATTATCAGATCAGTCATGACCTCATTAAATTGCAGAGCAGATTCAATGGGCGGAATGGCCTACTTCTGTCTGTGTTTATTCATTCACAGGATGTTTGTGTTCACTATCTCGGCCACATTTATTGCCCATCCCTAATTACCCAGAGAGCAGTTAAGTGTTTGGAGTCACGTGTAGGCTAGATCAGGTAAGGATAACAGTTCCCTTCCCTTTATGGGATTAGTGAACCAGATGGGCTTTTCTGAAATGGAGCCATGATCATCAATTGACTCTTAATTCCAGATATTTTCTAGTTATTGAATTTCACCATCTGCAATGGTGGACTTTGAACACAAGTCCCCAGGACATTAGCTGGATCTCTGCATGAATATGCTATCATTTCCCCTCTACTTCTTCTCCCATGTTTTAGATTAGATTACTTACAGTGTGGAAACAGGCCCTTCGGCCCAACAAGTCCACACCGACCCACCGAAGCGCAACCCACCCATACCCCTACATTATCCCTTATCCCTTACCACTATGGGCAATTTAGCATGGCCAATTCACCTGACCCATACATCTTTGTGACAGTGGGAGGAAACCGGAGCACCCGGAGGAAACCCACGCAGACACGGGGAGAACGTGCAAACTCCACACAGTCAGTCGCCTGAGTCGGGAATTGAACCCGGGTCTCCGGGCACTGTGAGGCAGCAGTGCTAACCACTGTGCCACAGTGCCGCCCAAATGGCCTTATTAAGAAACAAGCCCAAAAAGTCCTCAAGCATTCCACCCTGCAGACAATCACCTCTGCTTTTAAAGAAAAGAAAAACTCATTTTGAGGAATTCCGTTCCCTAAAGCCAGTTTGAAGAGGTCAACATTCTCCTTAACAGTAGAGGACAGAGATAAATATTGTTTGAAGCATGTACATGCCTCTTTTACACAATGGCCACACAATGACCACTACCTGAAAACTGAATTGTGATGTATTGACAGAAACGTAAAAATAATGAAGGGTTACATTGCAATACGGATAAGGAGTGCTCTTGCTATTTTTAACTGAATGATTAAAGGGCAAAAAGTTACAAATAATCAGTGTGCTCACTGTGCTGCACTTCATGACCCCCCATTTCTCATATGCTCACCTTATTGGTCAGTTAGACTGGGAAAATATCTTTTCGAGGGAGGTGAGCGACAATGCAGCTTCTACAGCAAAGCGTCCTGTGATCTTGATGTCACATTTGTGTTGGAGGCTTAATAAAACTGTGCATTTATTACAATAAATTATTGCTGCAGTCACAGCACATGTTCAGACAAAGGGTGCATATAATCTCTGATGTCAGTCTGAGCAGCTGAGAATCACACTATTATTTACAAAGTGAAGTTCAATACACTGACTGCCTCCTTCAATAATTAAATGACAATCATTTTCATTTTCCCCTGGGGTATCTCACTAATGAAGCTACCTGGCTTTGTGGTTGCTGATGACTCTGTTCTACACTCAGCCCCAGCTGATTGACTGATGTCTTGGCATTGAAAGTTTAATGATTCGAGTTGTACATTTATTGCAATCAATCATTCCATCACTGTGTCATGTATAACGGAGGACAGAGTATAGCTGTCAACAGCAGTTTTCTGCAAGTAGTAGTTTTGTTCCTGTCTTTGTTGCAGTGATGGTGAACTGGGGCAGTTAGGTTGTGATTCAGAATAATGTATTATACTGAACATCGACAATTACTACACCAGCATGGTACCTGAGGGGTTAGGTTGCAAGCAACATCACAAGCACTAATGGATGCCAACCAGTACTCAGTTAAGTAGACTTTTAAAAAAACGAATTGTGACAAAGATCAGTATGATGCAGCAATGTTATAATCACGACTGAAAGAGAAGGTTGACAGATAAATTAACCACATGGAGCTAATTAGGAATTCCAGATGTTGAATTTTTGATTGCCATATAGAAAGTTGTAAAATAAATCATTGTTCCTCATGTGATCTGAGGGGCATATTTGCATTGTGTCATGTAAATCTGACCTTTCTGTCCATTCGATTGTAAAACAGACAGATCAGAAACAGCATCTGCAAATGTGTTCCCGATATTCTGTGCTTTAATCTCTTTGTTGTTGTTTTTGTGTCTTAAATCAGTACGGACTGTGAAGCTGCAAGTTCATAAGGTTCAAGCATGAACAGGTATTGTCAACAGTTCACACGAGTGGAGAAGTCATTCTGGGCTAACTTGAGGCAGTCATGGGCACCTCCAACAAAGTGGGAGACAATCAATCAAATTCACACTGAACTCTGCAAGACTCCTGCAGTGACATTCCCTCTTGGGTAACCACCCTTCTTCAGTCTTGGCCTCTTGCCCAATTCTAATTGACCAGGGACCTGTGATCCCATCATTATTTGTCTACAGCCAACACTCTGTAACTCACTCCCTTCAACTCTTCGCCACATCACTTTCTCCTTTCAAAGACACTCCTTAAAACCCATCACCTTCACCAAGCTGCTGGTTACCTGCTCCAGAATATCCTCTGTTGTACTTTGTCAGATTTGTTTGATAGCACACCTGTCAGACACTGTGGGCATTTAATGACATGTGAGGTCTGACCTAAATTGAACTTGTTGCAAATTATACATGAACTGTATTAATCTGAGCTGTAGCGAAGCCTTTTTTTACTAATTTAAGTCCAACCAGTTAACACTGATTGTATACGACTTGTATTCAGTACAAATTAAAAACAACACAATATTTGGAGATTGTATTTTGGATAGGATAATTATAAACACAGCTACAAACACATGAGGAAACTCAAATCCAGGCAGCCACATCAGTTCATCCTATCTCGCTGGCAGACTTGCCATTAGACACACAGGTCATGACGTGCTGCAAGCTTGCTAATCTCTGGCCTGCTGTTGTATCTACTGTACGTACATTGTTAGTCCAGTTCAGTTTCTGGTCAATGGTAACTGCAGGAATAATGACTGTCAGGGATTCAATGATGTCAAGAGGAGATGGCTAGAATCTCTCTTACTGGAGATGGTCATTGCTTGGCAGTTTTGCAGCATGTACATTACCTACCACTGGTTAGCTTAATCCTGCATTTACTCCACCTGGACATGGACTGCTTCAAAATCTAGGTTATCGCAAATGGTGCTGAATACCGTCCAGCTGTCAGTTAACAACCCTCCATCATAGGTTAGACGTGCGGAAGGTCATTGATAAAGCAGCTGAAGATGACTGGGCTGAGGACACTCCCCTGAGGAGCTCCTGCAGAGATGTCCTGGAGCTCCGATGACTGACATTGCTCCAAGACATCAAGATGGGCTCTTTTTGAAAGAGTTGGCATTATGTTCTTTTCCCTTCTCAGACTTTTGTAGCGAAATTAATAACCCAATTCATCAGTTATTCAAGGCTGCCCAAGGTAAAGGAGATATTTGAGCCAAAGACAAGCTTCCCAAAGAGATGCCTGTACTGGTGCCATGACAGAGACTTCAACCGCAGGGTTTATTAAGGAAAACATGTTTGATAGTGACTTCCACAGTATGCTCCAACTGCCAAGGTTTTGCCCAATTGCTTCATCTGCCTATATCGCTCTGCAGACTCAGCATTTCCCTTCCCACCTATTTTTGTGTCAACTGCAAACTTGTCAAAGGTACATTCATTTTCCTCATTTACGTCACTAATATATGTTACAAGTAATTGTACACTTCACCTGATGAAGCAGCAGTGCTCTGAAAGTTTTCAAATTCAAACACATCTATTGGACTATAACCTGGTGTCGTGTGACTTCTGAGCTTAGTCCCCACCAATCCAATACTGACACCTCCACATGCTCTCAGTGACACTCCACTCGTTACAGTGTTCCATCCTGAAAACCCAGAACCTTGTCCCAAAACTCTGTTTTGGATGTTAGCCTATCCGCTATCTGTATCAGTGAACTACCTGCAACACCTTGGGATCTTGCCATACTCAGTACCCGTAAGTGGGGATAAAGAGTGGAGCAAAAGCACAGCAGGTCTCACCTTCTTCAATAATTATATATTTTTGTCAGGTATGATTTCCCCTTCATTCGGTCGTGCTGACTCTGCTTAATTTTGTAAATGTTCTGCTATTACATTAATTGAAATAGACTCTAACATTTAGTCTTAGCAACCTGTTTTAAACCCCTTCTCTTTGCAATAAGGGGCTGCAACGGTACTTTTCTAATCCTTTGGGACTTTTCCAGAATCAAGGAACCCCTGGAAGATGACTACCAGTGCATCCACTGTCTCTGCAGCCCCTTCTTTGCCTGGGATGCATCCCATCATAGCTTTACCCTTTCTCTTTCTGCAGAGGGGGTGGGGGGGGAGGGGGGGGGAGGGGGTTTATTGACTTTGCCATTGAGTGGCAGGACGGCCACCAGAACTCCCTTCTCCTGCTTGGTACCAGCTTCTCCTGCAACAGGATTAAGTTGAATAAATGTTTAAGGTCCATTAAAAGACACCGAGTGGGTTGTCATAGTGGACCTGATAACATTTGGAAGCAGATACTGTCAGCATTTTAAGTGGTGAGATGGTGAATAGTGGCACTGTCACCCATTAATCCAGTCTCCAAGTTCATGCTGCAATAGTTAACTCCCACCAAGGCAAACGGTGAAATTTGAATTTTAAAAAATCTGGAATTAAACCTGCTCAAACAGCAAACACCAACCTACCGTCAGCTGTTGTCGAACCCGAGGAAGGGTCCTTCAACCTGCCATTTTAACTCTCATTTCTCTCCACAGATGCTGCCAGACCTGCTGAGTTTCTTCAGCAATTTCTGTTTTTGTTTCTGATTTACAGCAGCTGCTGTTCTTTTGATTTTTATTTAGTTGTAAAAATTCTTCCTGGTTCGCTGATCTCCTTAAGGAGATCTTCCATCCTTCCCTGGCCTATAGATCCCTCTACATCCAGAGCACTGTGGGTGATGCTTAAATACCATCAGAAGTTCCCTGGAGACAAACTCAGAACAAGGAAAGTTAGAGATGCACAAACAAATATCCACATCCTTCTAAGAATAATGCATGAGGCATAAACAGCACAGAGAGGACCAGCTGAATGACCAGTTTCTCTGCTGTTCCATCTGTGATGCACTGTTAGTGCCTTAGCTCACAATACAAGGGAGCGCTGCACTATCGGAGGGTCAGCGCTGAGGGACAGCACAACTGTCGGAGGGTCAGCACTGAGGGAGCGTTGCACTGTTGGAGGGTCAGCACTGAGGGACCGTTGCACTGTCAGAGGATCAATGCTGAGGGAGTAGGCACAGTCAGAGGGTCAGTGCTGAGGGAGTGTTGCACTGTTGGAGGGTTAGTACTGAGGGAGTGCTGTACTGTTGGAGGGTCAGTGCTGAGGGAGTGTTGCACTGTTGGAGGGTTAGTACTGAGGGAGTGCTGTACTGTTGGAGGGTCAGTGCTGAGGGAGGTCCCCACTATTGGAAACTAAGTACTGAGGGAACGTTGCACTGTCAGAGTGTTAGTACTGTGGAGTGCTGCACTATCAGAAGGTTAGTGCTGAGGGTGTGCTGCACTGTCGGAGGGTCAGTGCTGAGGGAGTATTGCACTGTTGGAGGGTTAGTACTGAGGGAGCGCTGCACTGTCAGAGGGTTAGTACTGAGGGAGTGTTGTACTGTTGGAGGGTCAGTGCTGAGGGAGCTCCCCACTGTTGGAAGGTCAGTACTGAGGGAACGTCGCACTGTCAGAGGGTTAGTACTGCGGAGTGCTGCACTGTCAGAAGGTCAGTGCTGAAGGAGTGCTGCACTGTCGGAGGGTCAGTGCTGAGGGAGTGTTGCACTGTTGGAGGGTTAATACTGAGGGAGTGCCACACTGTCAGAGGGTCAGTACAGAGGACGTGCTATGCTGTTGGAAGGTCAGTGCTAAGGGACCTCCACACTATTGGAAACTAAGTACCGAGGGAGCGCCGCAGTGTCAAAGTGTCAGTACTGAGGAAGTGCAGCACTGTCGAAGGGTCAGTACTGAGGGAGCGCCACACTGTCGGAAAGTCAGTGCTGAGGGAGTGCCGCACTGTCGGAGGGTCAGTGCTGAGGGAGTGCTGCACTGTCGGAGGGTCAGTGCTGAGGGAGCGCTGCACTGTCGGAGGGTCAGTGCTGAGGGAGCGCTGCACTGTCGGAGGGTCAGTGCTGAGGGAGCGCTGCACTGTCTGAGGTCAGTGCTGAGGGAGTGCCGCACTGTCGGAGGGTCAATGCTGAGGGAGCGCCGCACTGTCAGAGAGTCAGTGCTGAGGGAGCACTGCACTGTCGGAGGGTCAGTGCTGACGGAGCGCCGCACTGTCGGAGGGTCAGTGCTGAGGGAGCGCTGTACTGTCGGAGGGTGAGTACTGAGGGAGCGCCGCACTGTCGGAGGGTCAATGTTGAGGGAGCACAGCACTGTCGGAGGGTCAGTGCTGAGGGAGCGCTGCACTGTCAGAGGGTCAATGCTGAGGGAGCACAGCACTGTCGGAGGGTCAGTGCTGAGGGAGTGCCGCACTGTCGGAGGGTCAATGCTGAGGGAGCACTGCACTGTCGGAGGGTCAGTGCTGAGGGAGTGCCGCACTGTCGGAGGGTCAGTGCTGAGGGAGTGCCGCACTGTCGGAGGGTCAATGCTGAGGGAGCACTGCACTGTCGGAGGGTCAGTGCTGAGGGAGTGCCGCACTGTCGGAGGGTCAATGCTGAGGGAGCACTGCACTGTCAGAGGGTCAGTACTGAGGGAGTGCCGCACTGTCGGAGGGTCAGTGCTGAGGGAGTGCTGCACTGTCGGAGGGTCAGTGCTGAGGGAGTGCCGCACTGTCGGAGGGTCAATGCTGAGGGAGCACTGCACTGTCAGAGGGTCAGTACTGAGGGAGTGCCGCACTGTCGGAGGGTCAGTGCTGAGGGAGTGCCGCACTGTCGGAGGGTCAGTGCTGAGGGAGTGCCGCACTGTCGGAGGGTCAGTGCTGAGGGAGTGCTGCACTGTCGGAGGGTCAATGCTGAGGGAGCACTGCACTGTCAGAGGGTCAGTACTGAGGGAGTGCCGCACTGTCGGAGGGTCAGTGCTGAGGGAGTGCCGCACTGTCGGAGGGTCAGTGCTGAGGGAGTGCCGCACTGTCGGAGGGTCAGTGCTGAGGGAGTGCCGCACTGTCGGAGGGTCAGTGCTGAGGGAGTGCCGCACTGTCGGAGGGTCAGTGCTGAGGGAATGCTGCACTGTCGGAGGGTCAGTGCTGAGGGAGTGCTGCACTGTCGGAGGGTCAGTGCTGAGGGAGTGCTGCACTGATGGAGTTGCAGTCTTTTAGACAAAACAAGAAAGTGAAATGTCATCCATGTAGACCGGTGGTAAAGCTCTCATGGCATTGTTTCAGGGAAGAGCATGGAAATTGTCCCTTTTATCCAGATCAATATTTGACCCTGAATCAGCAACATAAAACTAGCTTATCTGGTCTTCATTTATTCCAATCAAATAAATAGTAGTGCATAACTGATGTTGACCTATGAAACTGATAAATTTACACAAACACAGACATCTTTGTGAACACAGTGTAGATGTGAGAGAGAGATGTGCCCTTTGTAGATGTGAGAGAGAGAGAGAGAGAGAGAGATGTGTACTGTGTAGATCTGTGAGAGAGAGATGTGTACTGTGTAGATGTGAGAGAGAGAGAGAGAGATATGTACTGCGTAGATGTGAGAGAGAGATGTACCCCTTTGTAGATGAGAGAGAGAGAGAGAGAGAGATATGTACTTTGTAGATGTCAGAGAGAGATGTACCCCTTTGTAGATGAGAGAGAGAGAGATGTGTAATGTGTAGATCTGTGGGAGAGAGATGTATCTTGTGTAGATATGAGAGAGATGTGTAATGTCTAAACGTGAGAGAGAGAGATGTGTAATGTGTAGATCTGTGAGAGAGAGATGTATCCTGTGTAGATGTGAGAGAGAGATGTGTAACGTTTTGATGTAAGAAAGATGTGTACTCTATAGATGTGTGAGAGAGAGATGTGTACTGTGTAGATGTGAGAGAGAGAGATTTGTAATGTGTAGATCTATGAGAGAGAGAGATGTATCCTGTGTAGATGTGAGAAAGGGATGTGTAATGTTTAAATGAGAGAGAGAGAGAGATGTGTAATGTTTAGATGTGAGAGAGAGGGATGTGTAATGTGTAGATCTGTGAGAGAGAGAGATGTGTATTGTCTAGATGAGAGAGAAAGCAATGGAAGGAGGTCAGGGAAGGATTGACGTTACTGAGCCTGGAGTGAGGTTGCTGCGGCTCTAGGATTAGTGACGAAGCTTGTCAATACTGATCACTCCGTTCACTTGATTTTTTTGACACTAAAACTCGTTTCTCCCAACACTGACAATGATTTTTGTATTTTCTACACCTCCATGCTGATCATTGATTTCTCTTGATCGCTGGGGTAACTGTGAGCATGTTGCTTGTTAACTGTTTGTTAAGTCAAAATCTTTGGGTTTGTGTTGCTGAACCTGGGGTCGCTTTGCTGCTGCAATTCAGTGTCATTGATCATTGATCATTCCATCTGCTAGTTCCCAACTCCACCCAATCCAGGGGAATATAAACTCCTTGTTAACTTGCTACTGTAGGTGTTCAAGAAACCCCCACCCGCTCACTGAAGAGACGGCCTAGTTCATCATCCTGGCTCCAGCACATTCCGCTTCAGTGTGTCACCTCGAAAGGGCACAATTCCCGTTGACATTGTGCCCAGTTTCTGGAGCTTTGGCCATGAAGATTGCCACATACACACTAGAGTGACGTGATGAAGTGCCATCAATAGGTGCTTCATGTGAACATTGTCTCTACATTAGTGACAACACAAGAGGGAACATTGCAGCCAATATGTGCTCACATTACTACAGCATAACAATCCATACTATTCCCATGTTCATTCACTGTCTCTGTACCTTTTACGTTTGATTCACAGTTATTTTCTACTCTTGTTAAATGTTGTCTGCACTTTTTACCTCAATAACTATGTGATCAACATCCAATGTTCCCAAGCTCTGCCGTGTGAAAAATGGTTTCTAATCTTCTCCCATTGTACTCCTGGTGATTACCTTGAGCCCATGCCCCCTCATTATTGATTTTCTGACCAATGGAAATAATCTTTCATCATTTACTGTCTCAAAATCTTTCATCATTTATAAATTGGTTTCTCCAATTAACCTTTCCTGTTGCAGTCAGGGTGAACACTAATTTATCTTCATAACTGAAACATCTTATTCCTGTAACCACTCTCCTGATTCTTTCACTTGAACATTTCAATACCTGGAGTAAGTCTCCTCTGAGACTGATCAACATGTCAACACAATATCAGTTCAGCCTTTGTGACAACTGTACTTATGTTTGCATTATTGGTCCTTTATATGCAAATCCTTTTTATTAAAATAAAACAAAGAACTGTGGTCACTGGTGATATGAAACAAAAATAGAAATTGCTGGAGAAACTCAGCTGGTCTGGCAGCACCTGTGGGAAGAAAAAAGAGTTAATGTTTCAAGTCTGGTCACTCTTCATCAGAATCCCAATTAAAAATGCTTCTTCTTTTCATTTCCATTGGAATTGTTTGATCGTTTCACTGTTTGACCCTAATTGGAAATGTGATTATGAATTATAATACAGTAGCAGCAAATTCAATTCAAAGAGAATGACATTAAAGTTTGTTTATTAGACATTGCTTTGCTTTCTCTGCATGCAGTGGAGTGCACGATGCACTGAAGGAGAATGAAACCTAAAAGCTGGGAACCCAACAGACACATACCTCGCCTGATCTGGAATAAACAGTACCTTTGTAATATACTTCAAAGATTAAGAGAAATAACATGATTTGGCCAATATTATCCCCTAATCTCTACATGTGTTCAAAAGGCCTATAGTCAGCTCACATTAATATTCTGCCCTTTATTGCTTTTGGTATTGGTGATGAACCTGGAACATGGACCTGGCTCCAATTTTAGTTCCAGTGATCCTCTGGGGACACTGTGTGGATAATGGAAAACAAAAAAAAATTGGTGAAGGCATTGAACAGGCATTTTGTGACTGACTTTCCTATAGAAGATTTAAAAATGTCCTAAAAATACTTTTAAAAACCAAGGTTGAGCTCAAAACAGTCACCATCATGAGGGAAAAGGTGCTAGAAACATTACTGGGCCTAAAGGCCGGACCAAACGACCTGCTTCCAAGGATTTTGAAGGAAATGATGGTACAGATAGTTAACGCGCTTGCATTCCATTAGGGCATAGAGGTCTACAGTACAGATAAAGGCCTTCAGCCCATTGAGTCCCCGCCAGTCAAAAACAGCAACATAAACATTCTAATCCCATTTTCAAACACCTCGCCCAGAGTTGTGTATACCTTGGCATCACAATGTATACCTAAATACCTCCATAAGTTCTGAGGATTTCTTCCTTTCCCACCCTTACAGACAGTGAGATCAGATTCCCACATCTCCTCTAACCCTCCCTCCCCTCTTACCTTGGTCATTGATCCCATTATCAAGGGGAAAGGTTTATTGCTGTCTACCCTCTCTATGCCCCTCATAAATGTAGACATCATAACATTTGAAATTTCCTTTGATTTTGAAAGGCTCTCAGTAGATTTCAGCATTACTGTGACATCTTTATTCAAAAACAAGGGGAGTTAGAAACCAAGGCTGTGAACTGAATACCAAGGGGTAGTCAATTGATAGGAGGGACAGGCAAAAGATAAAAGGTGGCATTGTTATAGAAAGATGGAAGGAGTGTGACAGTGAGGAAGGGTTTTGGTGCAGGAATTCTCGATATGGAATTAGTGTGGATGAAGTTAAAATGCAACAAAGGGCAGAATAATAATGTGAATTGACGATAGGCCTCCTAACAAAGGTGGAAATATAGAGGATGATATTAAACAGGAAATTAGAGACTTATGCAACAAGGGCATTAGTCATTGGTTCCCCTAATCTAAATATAGACTGAACAAACCACTGCAGCAAAATTACTGTGGTGGATGAATTCCTGGAGAGTGTACAAGATGTATTTTTAGACGAGCGCATTGAGGGATGACTCGAGGTCAGGTTATCCTAAGTTTGATCTTGTACTATGAAAAGAGGTTAATTAATAATCTTGTGAAAGGCCCTTTGTAAAGAATTGACCATAACATGATAAATAAATTGATAATAAAGTAGACTTATCCAATCTGTGGTCCTAAATATAAACAAAAGAAACTACAATGCGGCAAGGGGTGACTTGGCTTTGGTGGACTCAGTAATGCCATTAAACAACAAGACAGTGGACAGGCAATGTTTAATGTTGAAGGGATGAAAGCAAATTTTGTAGCAGTGACAGATTTGTTTCAGGCAAAAGGAACACAACAGAAAAAGTTGCTAAATTATGATTTACTAAAGAAATTAAGGGTTGTGCTCAATCCAAAGAGGTGTCATAGAAGTTGCATGACAAAGTAAAAAGACTGATGATGGGAGTAGTTGAGAATTCGAGAAAAGAGGATAAAGAGGCTGATAAAAAAGGAAAAAATAGAGTATGAAATTAATTTGGAAGGAACATAAAAATGGATAGTAAGAGCTTCTGTAAAGGGAGCGAGATGAAAGAAATGTAACTATAGATCAGTTAGCTTTACATCTGTCACTGGGAAAATGTTAAGAGTCTGTTATAAAGGATGTACAATATTAGAAATGCATTTAGAAATATATAAATGTGACCAAATTGATTTGCTAACGTTTGGTGAAGGGGAAATCATGCCCAAAAAATCATTATTATTTGAGTAGGTAATGATCAGAATAGAAAAAGGGGAATCAATAAATATAACATATTTTGATTTCCAAAAGGTATTCAATAAGATATCATGCATAAAGCTAATTAATAAGATGATATAACTGCAATGTAAATATCCCTGCCTTTTTCTGATACTGGAAGAAGGCTATATCTTCTTATACTAGGCTAGAATGGGCTCAGACATGAAGGGGTGTCAGAAATTAGGCTTCTCAACCCTATAAAGTGAGACTCCTACAGGAGAAAGTGGGATTACTCTATGGAGGTGCGAAGATACGCCAATCAAGTAGCTATCATTATTCATTCCACTGTGATTCTCTCTGTAACCCCACAGTAAGTATCATCCATTGCACATCATGTCTAACCATTGGTTGCTGCACCTTCTCTGCCTTGAAGATAGTGGTTACCAGCAGGACATCCATGGGGACCAATGGAGAACTACCAGCTCAGATACTGACACCTCAGTGGGAACATCAGACTGAGAACGTCTGAGCAGGTCTCTTTAGTTATCTCAAGGACTCTTTGCGTACAGGAATGGGGCTCATGCTCATTGGAGTTTAGAAGAATGAAAGATGACCTTATTGAAACATGTAATATTCTTAGGAGACTTGACAGGGAGATATGGAAGGATTATTTCCCCTCAATCTGTCGAATTATTTTATTGCAGAGGGCTGTCAAGACTGGAGCATCAAGGCTAAGATATTCAGGGTTTTAATCTGTAAAGGAATCAAGGGAATGGCGGGAAGGCAGGAAATTGGAGATGAGGATGATCAGGTCAGCCATGATCTTGTTGAATGGTGGAGCAGGCTTGATGGGCTGAATGGTTGACATCTCCTCTTATGTGTTATCGTCTTAACAGGATGGTGGGATCAACCTTCATCATGTATACCAGCAGAAGGAGTTGGCTTACCCCACAGCCTCAGTGTAATTTACCCTCTTCCTCACTCAGCTCTACAGTTAGCAGGTTATTCCCTCTCCCTAATAACTCAAAGCAATTTATCTTGACATTCACTGTGTCTGAGGAGGTAAAAGCAATGACTGCAGATGCTGGAAACCAGATTCTGGGTCAGTGGTGCTGGAAGAGCACAGCAGTTCAGGCACCATCCATCGAGCAGCGAAATCGATGTTTCGGTCTGTAACATCCACTGTGACTTATAACATATGACTCTTAAAACCTCAATGTTAACCTAAAAATAACTTAGATATGGGCTTAAAAATATCTCTAACCACTTTAAATCATTGATTTCCCTGTTCACATGACATTTCTGAAACAAACCTTGAAACTTTTAGATTAGATTAGACAGGATTAGATTAGATTACTTACAGTGTGGAAACAGGCCCTTCGGCCCAACAAGTCCACACCGACCCGCTGAAGCACAACCCACCCAGACCCATTCCCTTCCATTTACCCCTGCACCTAACACTACGGGCAATTTAGCATGGCCAATTCACCTAATCTGCACATTTTTTAGTCTGTGGGAGGAAACCGGAGCACCCGGAGGAAACCCACGCAGACACGGGGAGAATGCGCAAACTCCACACAGTCAGTCGCCTGAGGTGGGAATTGAACCCAGGTCTCTGGCGCTGTGTGGCAGCAGTGCTAACCAGTTGTTTTCTTTTACTTTCACAGCTTGTGTTCACATTTGGATAAGGGGGCTGTTAGGGATGGGTGAGGTTGATATGGAGGGGTCAAGTTCAGTGACCAATGGAATATGTAAACCAGTAAGTTCCCAGACTGATTAAAGTGGGGAATTATGTGAGGTGGCAAAATAATACATAACTGCAGACACGGTCACAGGTGACCATAGGATGTGTGAGAGATGACAGTGTTTAAATTGGCTGTCGTCTGTGATGTGAATTTTCACTTGTGACCCCTTCTATTCTCCGTTTCTCTTGCATCATTGAAATGAATGACATAATGCTGTCTGATAGCCCAAAGTGTAACATCATACAGGTATTGCAGACTCACATGAAGGACATTGCTGGAGATACATTAGTTAACTGACACTAAACCTTGGTACATAACGAGTACAATTAGACCATAATAAATAGACAGGATCAAACCCACTTCTCAAAGAAAGCCTACTAATAGATTTTACAAACCAATGAACTGCACAGCTCAGCTTGCTGGCTTTAAAACTCTGACATTTTTATCTGATGAGGAGTATGAAATATCAATTAAAACTAAATTAAAAACTAAAAGATTTTTGCTTGACATGAGTTGATTTGATTTAGTATTGTCCCATGTAACTAAGTACAGGGAAAGGTTTGGTACTGCATGTGGTACAGGCAGATCATAACATACAAAGATTATACGGTGATAGAACAGAGTGAGGAATGGAAAGTTATGGCTGCAGAGAAGTTGCAGAGAACGAGGTCAACATTAGATTTGAAATTTAAGGTCCACTTATCAGTCTCATAACAGCAGTGAAGGAGCTGTTCTTGAACCTGTTGGTGAGTGTGTTCAAGCTTTTGTATCTTCTGCCTGATGGAAGATGTTGGAGGAGCTTATGACCAGGGTGGGAGTGATTTTTGATGATGTTGGCTGCCTTCCCGAGCCAATGAGAAGTGGATATGGAGCCCATGGAGAGGAGGTTGGTTTGCGTGATAGTCTGGGCTATGGTCATTTCTCTCTGCAGGTTTTACAGTCCTGGGCAGAGCAGTTCCTGGAACAAACCATGATGCATCCATTTAGAAAGCTTTCTGTTGTGCACCTGTAAACGTTGGCCATGCCAAATTTCCTCATTCTCCTGAGGAACAAGGGGCATTGTTGCGCGTTCTTGCCCGTTGCATTGATGTGGGTGATCCAGGACAGATTGTGATCGTCACTCCAAGGGACTTGACACCTTCGACTATCTCCACCTCATTGATGTAAATGGGGGAGGTCCTCCTCCTTGTGTGCTGGTCAATGACCAGCTCCTTTGTTTTGCTGACACTGAGAGAGAGATTGTCACCTTTACACCATGCCACTAAACACTTTATCCTGTATTCTGTCTATTCATTGTCATATCCAGCCTACAACAGGGCGTGTCATCAGACAATGTCCAGATGGAGTTCAGATGAAAATTGGCCACATAGTCACGAGTGTACAGCGAGTGCAGTGGGGACTGAGTACGCATCCTTGTGGGACAGTTGGGGAAGAGGTCCTGTTGCCTTCTTACTGATTACCGTCTGTGGGTCAAGGATCCCGTTGCAGAGGGTGGAGCAGAAATCTAGGTCTGGGAGTTCAGAGACTAATTTGGTTGGAATTATTGTGTTAAAGGCTGACCTGTACTCAATAAGTAGGAGCCTGATGTAGATATCCTCATTGTCCAGATGTCCCAGGGATGAGGGTAGGACTAGGGAAATGACGTTTATCAGGGAGCAGTTGTGCCGATAGGCAAATTGCAAGGGCCTGAGGGAGGCTGGGATACAGGGGTTGATATGATCCGTGATTAACATCTTGAAGTACTTTATGGTGATGGAGGTCACAGCCACCAAGCAGTAGTCATTGAGGCATGTCCTGTGTGTTTTCTTTGGTGCTGTGATGGTGGTCTTCTTGAAGCAGATGGGGACATCAGGTTGTCGTAAGGAGAAGTTAAAGCTGTCAGTGAATACTCCAGCCAGCTGGTCTGTACAAGAGCTAAGTGCATGGCTGGGGACTCCATCTGGGTCAATCACTTTCCATGGGTTCACTCTCAGACAGGCTGGTCTACTGTCTCTGGCAGTGACTGAGGGAACAGGAACACTGGAGGCTGTCAGGGCAGACGACACCATTTCACTGACATTCTGCTCAAACTGAGCATAAGATGCATTGAGTGCATCAGGGAAGGGTGCATCTTTGTTCACTGTTCTGTTCTGCTTCACGTTGTAGCCTGTTATGCAGTCTGTTGTTGCCTGTTCTGTAGCTTGTTGTAATCTGTTATATAGCCTGTTGTAGCTTGTTGTAGGCTGTTGTAGGCTGTTCTGGGTCAGTGGTGCTGGAGAGCACAGCAGTTCAGGCAGCATCCAACGAGCAGCGAAATTGATGTTTCAGGCAAGAGCCCTTCATCAGGAATAAAGGCAGTGAGCTGGAAGCATGGAGAGATAAGCTAGAGGAGGGTGGGGTGGGGAGAGAGTAGCATAGAGTACAATGGGTGAGTGGGGGAGGGGATGAAGGCGATAGGTCAAGGAGGAGAGGGTGGAGTGGATAGGTGGAAAAGGAGCTAAGCAGGTCGGACAAGTCCGGACACGTCATGGGGAGAGTGCTGAGCTGGAAGTTTGGAACTAGGGTGAGGTGGGGGAAGGGGAAATGAGGAAGCTGTTGAAGTCCACATTGATGCCCTGGGGTTGAAGTGTTCCAAGGCGGAAGATGAGGCGTTCTTCCTCCAGGCGTCTGGTGGTGAGGGAGCGGCGGTGAGTCTGTTATATAGCTTGTTGTAGCCTGTTGTAGGCTGTTATGTTACGTGGGTGTCTGTGTAGTTCAATACAAAAAGACTGAATTTCAAAGCTCAGAGATATTTATCCATTAGAATGGCCTCATTCTGCCTGATGCTTTGTCTCACATTTTGTCCTGGATCCAGGGTTGTCATATCAGAACCATTCAGGTACATTGCAGTATTATTCCCCACAAATAGGATCCAGCAATGCAATTAAGCAATCCAGTCAGCCAGCATGCCTTATGAATGTACTTTGTGAAGCATTGATGTGTTGTCCTGCTCTTTATGTCACACCCTATACTCACACCACAATAAAGACCCTTGCCTGCACTTCAATAGATGCTTATTGTGAGTTATAGTAGTTTCTTGAATTTATAGTAGTTTCTTAAATTTAAACAATAAAATAAAGGGCATTCCCTCTTGTTATTATCCCAGCTATTTCATTTTTTTTTCAGTTTTTTTCTCCACTTATTCTTCATTCCAACAGAAGGACTTATCGACAGGATTTAAGAATAAGACTGTGTGTTTAGAGCCCCAACCCTGCTCTGCCATTCAATAAATCCATCACTGATCTGATTTTGATTTGCAAATCCACCCTCATCTCCTTCATTCACAACCTGTGACTCCCGTGTCTATCAAAATCTATCTAACACAGCGTTGGATCAATTTAACGTCTCAGCCTCTGTTACCTTCTGAGGGAGAGAATTCCACATTCCAATGACCCTCACTGAAAAGAAAACAATTGATCTTTGTCTCTGTTATTCTGAAGCAGTGTCCCCTGAGTTTAACCGGTTATGCAGGAAAGTTCCAGCCTCCCCAGTCCCTCATTAAGATCACCTCTCATTCTTCGTAACTCTGATGAATATAGGCCTAACCTGTTCAACTTTTCTTCATGGGATAAACCTTTCACTCCAGGGATGTGTTAAGTTAACCTTCTCTGAACTACTCTTGAAGTAAATATGGCTTTCTTTGAAAAATGTGACCAAAACTGAACACATTATCCAAATGTGACCTCACCAATGTTCTGCAGCTGCTGTAAAATCTCCCTACTTTTCTATTCCATTCCCTTTGTAAGAAATGACAACATTCCATTAGATTTGCTAATTACTTGCTGTACCTAAATTAAACTCCGTCTGCCACTTCTCAGCCCATTGGCCCATCTGATCAAGGTCCTGTTGTAATCTGAGGTAACCTTCTTCACTGTCCACTACACCTCCAGTTTTGGTGTCATCTGCAAACTTACCAACTATACCTCACATGCTCGCATCCAAATCATTTACACAAATGGTGAAAAATAGTGGACCTGGCACCAATCCTTGTGGCACCCCACTGGTCACAGGCCTCCAGTCTGAAAAACAATCCTCCACCACCACCCTCTGTCTTCTACCTTTGAGCCAGTTCTGTATCCAAATGGCTAGTTCTCCCTGTAATCCATGAGATCTAACCTTGCTAATCAGTCTCCCATGGGGAACCTTGTTGAATGCTTCACTAATCATGTCCACTGCTCTGCCCTCATCAATCCTCTTTGCTACCTCTTCAGTCAAAATTTCCCACATAAAAAGCCATGCTGATTGCTCCCAGCCTCATTCCTGATGAAGGGCTCCGGCCTGAAATGTCGATTTTCCTGCTCCTCGGGTACTGCCTGATTTGCTGTGCTTTTCCAGCACTACACTTTCAACTCTGACCTCCAGCATCTGCAGACCTCACTGTCTCCTAGTTGATTTCAACCTGACTGCGAAGCCTCTTCTAAGGATGTCTACCTTGAAGAGATTCTCCTCCTCCCTCTACAAAGATCTCAGTGAGTCCCTCTATTGCACTCACAGCTACCTTCTCCTCAGCCCACCCCCCTTCCATTTATCTCTCCACCCCTGAGGCTCCCAGCCTCATTCCTGATGAAGGGCTCTGGCCTGAAACATCAATTTTCCAGCTCCCCAGATGCTGCCTGACTTGCTGTGCTTTTCCAGCTCAGGAACTCTCATCTCCAGCATCTGCAGACCTCACTGTCTCCTCTCCCTAATCAGTCCTTGCCTTTCCAAATACATGTACATCCTGTCCCTCAGGATTCTCTCCAACAACTTGTCCACCACTGATGTCAGGCTCACTGGTCTATAGTTCCCTGGCTTGTCCTTACCACCCTTCTTAAACAGTGACACCACTTTAGCCAACCTCCAGTTTTCCGGCACCTCACCTGTGACTATCGATGATACAAATATCTCAGCAAGGGGTCCAGCCATCACTTCCCAGTTTCCCACAGAGTTCAAGGGTACACCTGATCAGGTCCTGCAGATTTATCCACTTCTATGTGTTTCAAGACATCCAGCACTTCTTCCTCTGTAAGATGGACATTTTGCAAGATATCACCATCTATTTCCCTACAGTCTATATCTTCCATATGCTTTTCCACAGTAAATACTGATGCAAAATACTCATTTAGTATCTCCCCTATCTCCTGCGGCTCCACCTATAGGCCGCCTTGCTGATCTTTGAGGGGCCCTATTCTCTCCCTAGTTACCCTTTTGTCCTTAATGTATTTGTAAAAACCCTTTGGATTTGTACGCACATTGCATTATTTTCAAAAAATAAGGCTCATGGAGACAGCCAAACACTACTGCATCCTAATTGTAACACATTGACCAATCAGAATCTACCTTCCTACTCTAAGAGGTGATGCATTTGGGCAAGACTAATTCAAGTGCAAATTATACAATGAACGGAAGAGCCTTGGGAAAAGTTGATGAACAGAGAGATCTGGGAGTTCAGGTCCATTGTACCCTGAAGGTTGCTGCACAGGTGGATAGAGTGGTCAAGCAGGCATATGATATGCTTGCCTTCATCGGACGGGGTATTGAGTATAAGAGCTGGCAGGTCATGCTAAAATTGTACAAGACATTGGTTCGGCCACATTTAGAATACTGTGTACAGTTCTGGTCGCCACATTACCAAAAGGATGTGGATGCTTTGGAATTGGTGCAGAGAATGTTTACACGGATGTTGCCTGGTATGGAAGGTGCTGGCTATAAAGAGAGGTTAGGTTTGTTTTCACTAGAAAAAAGGAGATTGAGGGGGGACCTGACTGAGGTTTACAAAATCATGAAGGGTATAGACAGGGTGGATAGAGACAAGCTTTTTCCCAGGGTGAAGGATTCAATAACGAGAGGTCATGCTTTTCAGGTGAGAGGTAGAAAGTTTAAGGGGGATACACGTGGCAAGTACTTCACACAGAGGGTGATGGGCGTTTGGAACGTGTTGCCAGCAGAGGTGGTAGAGGCAGGCACGGTAGATTCATTTAAGATGCGTCTGGACAGATGCATGAGTAGGTGGGGAGCAGAGGGACACAGATGCTTAGGAATTGACCGACAGGTTTAGACAGTACATTTGGATCAGCTCAGGCTTAAAGGCCGAAGGGCCCGTTCCTGGGCTGTAAATTTTCTTTGTTCTTTGTTCTTTGAATTAAGACTGACAGTTAACTGCTCTTACTGCGTCGCCATGTCAACAATGGAACAACCAATCAGCACCTTCTTTCATTCTGTGTAAAGTAGTATCTCTTTCTCAAGTCTGTTCTTGATCCTAGCTTTGATGTGTGCAAGACACAAATTTCAACATCTTGTGTCCTTTTAGCAATGTTTAAGTCTGAATTGTCAAACATCTATTTATATGACTGAGTATCCTTCAAGCAATAATGCCCTTAAAGTGGAAAACTCATTGATCTTCAGAAAAAAACATCTTTCTCGGTTATTGGGTGGAGTTTTGTCATTGTTGTCACCTCAAGGTTGTTAATCAACAAAGAACATCAGTAATTACCCATGACATATGTGTTGCAGGAACAATCAGTACCAGGTAGGTATCAGAATAGAGAACTACCACTGACCCTCTTCCTCGATATTTTATAGAGTCATAGAGTAATACAACATGGAAACAGACCCTTTACTCCAACTTGTCCACCCTAATCTGATTTCCTTCTAAACTAGTCCTCCTTACCTGCATTTAACCCATATCTCTCTGAACGTTTCCTATTCATATACCTGTCCTGGCTTTAAAATGTTGTAACCGTGCCTGCATCTATCACTTCCTCTGACAGTTATTCCACACATGAACCAGCCTCTGTGTGAAACAGTTGTTTCTCAGATCTCTTTTAAACCTTTCTCCTTTAAGTTTAAAATTATACTCTCCTCTCGCCGAGGGAAAAGACATTTGCTATTCACTTTATCTATTCTCCTCATGATTTTATAAACCTTTATAAGGTCACCCCTCCACCTCTGGCACTCCATTTTCAAACCAACTTGTTCAGAGATGTTATCATTCAGAGTGGGTGCGACTTGAACCCTAGTCTGCTGGTTCTGATGTAGGAACATGAACCACTGGTGACCCCCCACCAGGAGATTTGTTTCTTCATAGGCACACAATAGACAATAGATGAAGGAGTAGGCCATTCTGCCCTTCGAGCCTGCACCACCATTCATTATGATCATGGCTGATCATCATTAATCAATATCCTGTTCCTGCCTTATCTCCATAACCCTTATTTCCACTATCCTTGAGAGCTCTATCCAACTCTTTATTAAATGAATCCAGAGACTGGGCCTCCACTGCCTTCTGGGGCAGAGCATTCCACACACCCACCACACTCTGGGTGAAGAAGTTTCTCCTCATCTCTGTCCTAAATGGTCTACCCCGTATTTTTATGCTGTGTCCTTTGGTTCGGGACTCACCCATCAGTGGAAACATGTTTCCTGCTTCCAGAGTGTCCAATCCTTTAATAATCTTATATGTCTCAATCAGATCCCCTCTCAGCCTTCTAAACTCAAGGGTATACAAGCCCAGTCGCTCCAGTCTTTCAACATAAGATAGTCCCGCCATTCCAGGAATTGACCTCGTGAACCTACGCTGCACTCCCTCAATAGCCAGAATGTCTTCCCTCAAATTTGGAGACCAGAACTGCACACAGTACTCCAGGTGTGGTCTCACCAGGCTCCTGTACAGCTGCAGAAGAATCTCTTTGCTTCTATACTCAATCCTTCTAGTTATGAAGGCCAGCATGCTATTAGCCTTCTTCACTACCTGCTGTACCTGCGTGCTTACCTTCATTGACTGGTGTACAAGAACACCCACATCTCTTTGTACTGCCCCTTTACCTAAATTGATTCCATTTAGGTAGTAATCTGCCTTCCTGTTCTTGCCAACAAAGTGGATAACCATACATTTATCCACATTAAACTGCGTCTGCCATGCATCTGGCCACTCACCTAACTTGTCGAGGTCACCCTGTAATCTCCTAACATCCTCAACACATTTCACCCTGACACCCAGCTTAGTATCATCAGCAAATTTGCTAATGTTATTGCTGATACCATCTTCTATATCATTAACATATAATGTAAAAAGATGCGGTCCCAGTACTGACCCCTGCAGTACCCCACTGGTCACTGCCTGCCATTCCAAAAGGGAGCCGTTTATCACTACCCTTTGTTTCCTGTCAGCCAACCAACTTTCAATCCAAATCAGTACTTAGTCCCCAATACCATACACCCTAATTTTGCTCACTAACCTCCTATGTGGGCCTTTATCAAAGGCTTTCTAAAAGTCCAGGTACACTACATCCACTGGATCTCCCTCGTCCAGCTTCAGAGTTATATCCTCAAAACATTCCAGAAGGTTAGTCAAGCATGATTTCCCCTTCATCAATCCATGCTGACTCTGACCTAACCTGTCAGATGTGTTGTAATTTCATCCTTTATAATTGACTCCAGCATCTTTCCCACCACTGAGGTCAGACTAACTGGCCTATAATTTCCTGCTTTCTCTCTCATTCCTTTCTTAAGTAATGGTCCAATATTAGCCACCCTCCAATCTGCAGGAGCTGATCCTGAATCTATTGAACTCTGGAAAATAATCACAAACGCATCCATGATTTCTCGAGCCACCTCCTTCAGTACCCTGGAATGTAGACCATCAGGCCCCGGAGACTTATCAACCTTCAGACCTAATGCTCTCTCCAACACCAATTCCTGGCAAATATAAATCCCCTTCAGTTCAGGTCCTTCAGCCACTGTTACCTCAGGGAGATTGCTTGTGTCTTCCCCAGTGAACACAGATCTGAAGTACCAATTCAATTCTTCTGCCATTTCTTTGTTCCCTGTAATATATTCCCCTGTTTCTGTCTTCAAGGGCCCAATTTTAATCTTAACCATTTTTTTTCCCTTTCACATACCTAAAAAAGCTTTTCTATCCTCCTTTGTATTTTTGGCCAGTTTACCTTCGTACCTCAAAGTAACCACATTACTTTGGTTCATGAGACATAATTACTAAGACAACTAAGAGAAAATGATGACAAATCTCTCTCCATCTTTCATCTCCATTGAGTTACTGAATTGGGCTCCACCTTACCACCAACAATATTGACTCAAATCATTAGATTGGAAAGGTGTGATGCAGAATCCAACACTAACTGTTTCACAGCCAATACATTGTGCAACAAGATCACATTATTTAATCATTCTCTGCGAAAGACTCTTTTTCTGAATTTGTTAAAGGATGCATTATTAAAGGGCTTATTTATGTCTCTGTTTTATACCTCTGACCCTGCCCTGTTACAAGTGGACACACATTTTCCACACCAACCCAATCACCTTGCTGCATTCTCCAGATGGAAGAGTCCTGAGAGAGGAAAGTTTTCCCTTCTTGACTCATCTTCAAAGAAGAAAAATCTTGCTGTTTTTGTTGATTTTATTCAGGGGTTCCTCAAAAATCGAACATCAAATGACATGGATCATTAGGAATTTGATCAATTGAAGTCATAGCATTGAGCGCTGCTAACTCAATTCTACATTCTAAATTACTGTGTAACTAACTGCAGTCTTCCTTTAAGAGATAAACACAGTTGTGGCACAGAGATTTAATTCATGGAGATGTCAGAGCATCTCAAAACTTCAAAGCACAAAATTGAAATTATAAAATTCAACCTGTGCAATTCTCCAGATAGACAGTAAGGAATAAATCAGATCAGTTCTGTAAGGATTGCTTGGTTTCAATGTAAAGCTGGCATGACAATGACACAGGTAATTGTACAGCAAATGAGTACCTAAGTGCCATAGGGGAAGCTTAAGAGAGTCTCAGTAAATGAATAGTGGAAAATGTGTGAAATGTAGTGTATGGTTTTAAAAGTATCTCTCTGAAGATATGGTTGATTTCAGTGACATTTGGTTTGAAGTTTCAGCAAATGGGTGGATCAGGCCCAATCTTACAGAGTGACTCTCACTGTGTGATCGAACAAGTTTACTCATTGTAACTGGTAACTAAATGATGAATGAATGGTTTATTTATTCATTTTCACATATATCTAGGGAGGGCCAATGATAAGTGTACCATTTTAAGGTACAAGAAAGTACTTAAATAAATTCATTTTCATTGGTGAGGAGTGCAAACACAGACCCCTGCAGGGTCCCTGCTCTGGGTCTACCACAGCCAGGAGTCCCTGCTCTGGGTCTGCCACAGCCAGGGGTCCCTGCTCTGGGTCTACCACAGCCAGGAGTCCCTACTCTAGGCCTATCACAACCAGGAGTCCCTACTCTAGGCCGACCACAGCCAGGGGTCCCTGCTCTGGGTCTACCACAGCCAGGGGTCCCTGCTCTGGGTCTACCACAGTCAGGAGTCCCTACTCTAGGCCTACCACAGCCAGGAGTCCCTACTCTAGGCCTATCACAGCCAGGAGTCCCTACTCTAGGCTGACCACAGCCAGGGGTCCCTGCTCTGGGTCTACCACAGCCAGGAGTCCCTACTCTAGGCCTATCACAGCCAGGAGTCCCTACTCTAGGCCGACCACAGCCAGGGGTCCCTGCTCTGGGTCTACCACAGCCAGGGGTCCCTGCTCTGGGTCTACCACAGCCAGGGGTCCCTGCTCTGGGTCTACCACAGCCAGGAGTCCCTACTCTAGGCCTATCACAGCCAGGAGTCCCTACTCTAGGCCTATCACAGCCAGGAGTCCCTACTCTAGGCCGACCACAGCCAAGGGTCCCTGCTCTGGGTCTACCACAGCCAGGGGTCCCTGCTCTGGGTCTACCACAGTCAGGAGTCCCTACTCTAGGCCTATCACAACCAGGAGTCCCTACTCTAGGCCGACCACAGCCAGGGGTCCCTGCTCTGGGTCTACCACAGTCAGGAGTCCCTGCTCTGGGTCTACCACAGCCAGGGGTCCCTGCTCTGGGTCTACCACAGTCAGGAGTCCCTACTCTAGGCCTACCACAGCCAGGAGTCCCTACTCTAGGCTGACCACAGCCAGGGGTCCCTGCTCTGGGTCTACCACAGCCAGGAGTCCCTACTCTAGGCCTATCACAGCCAGGAGTCCCTACTCTAGGCTGACCACAGCCAGGGGTCCCTGCTCTGGGGCTACCGCAGCCAGGAGTCCCTGCTCTAGGCCTACCGCAGCCAGGAGTCCCTGCTCCGGCTCTACCACAGCCAGGAATCCCCACTCCAGACCTACTGTAGCCAGAACTTCCAGGTGACACCACTCCGGCCTTCCCGTGACATCGACAAGATGAAGAAAAGAAAATAAAGACAAAATGGAGAAAGAGAAAATGAGTGTGGCCAGGCTGGAGTGGACAGACTAAGCCTGAACCCTACCTGCTTCTTGTTCAGTGGGAGACCCCAGGCTTGGGTAGAGTTGTAACCAGCTCATCATGATGTTGGTGCTGCTGGAGGCGTCCTCCTTCTTCAGGCTCTCCAGGCTTTAAAGGAAAAAAACGAAGAAAATTAGAGAAAAAGAAAGTGAACCGATGGGAGCTCCTGCTCTGACCGCACTGAGCTGGGTCTGGACTGGTCCTGGAGGCTGCCCCTGGCCTGGCTGTGCTGGAACTCCCAGAGTGCAGGCTCTCCCCTTTGACCTGCACGGGGCCCACTGACCACCAGGACCAGCTTCCTGTCTTTGTGCCCGTGTGAAATGGCACAGCCAGCCAGCAGGAACAGGAGCCCGGTATCTCGGGCTGAGGGGCCAGGGCTCAAAACAGCAAGGCAGGGAATCTGGGAGTCTCGAGTATGTGTGAGTGTGTGAGTGAGTGTGTGAGTGAGTGAGTGTGTGAGTGAGTGCTCTGACAGGGAGTGAGGATCCTGGATGGAGGTACAGCCTGGGGCAGTCCCTGAGGGGGGGTGGAGGTGGGAGAGGTGGGGGGGAGTGTGGGGGGTGTCCCTGAGCACACAGTGTCCTTGCTGCAATGTTACAATGAGAGTTCCCCGGGCAGCATCCTGTAAGTTTTGGTGTCATCAGCAAACTTGCTAACTCTACCTCCTATGTTCACATCCAAATGACAAAAATCAATGGATCCAGCACCATTGCTGATCACAGGCCTCCACTTTATCAGGTCAAGATCCAACTCATTGGATTAAACTTTCCTGCCTGAACATAAATGCGGAAAGCTTTGGCCTGATGTTCTGATGTTCATGCAGAATGAGAACAATACTTAACACATGCACTTGCAAAATTCAACAACAAGATACATAAAGTGAAGCATTTTGACATCTTGTGTTAATGCTAAAATCCAGCTGATTTTTAGTTGTTATTTCTGAAACCATTAAACTATGTTTTTGCTCAACATGTTGTTTTGAGGTTAGATTGAACTGTGATTCTTTTTGCAGGAATATTTATAATAATGTCTTTGTAACAAACATAATGAGGGAACAGTCATAATAACTGTACACAGAGGAAAGGAATCTAATTGAAAACAAATCCAAAAGACCTTGCATTAGAACAACACCACCCACCACCTCAAGATACCTCAAAACATTTAAAGCCAATCAAACACTTTTTAAATTGTCAACATTATCCATCTTGTTTGCGTGCACTAAACTATGTTTTCTCTGGATGTGTTGCTAGTTTCCAGGAAATATATTGCCATTAGTTATGTGACTAAATGAAAGAAAACACATTGTGTACCATCTATAAGATTCACTGTAGCAGCTCACTGGGGCTCCTCCAACATCACTGTGCAAAGCCACAGCCTCTACTGTGGGAACCAAACCAGGGTTAGGTTTATCTGTCCTAACACACACACTACCTGGACTTGGAAATATATCACTCTGCCTTCACTGACACTTAGTCAAAAATCCTGCAAGTTACTTCCTAACAGCACTGTGGATGTCAAATGCCAATGCATCTCAGGATCTGCACTGGTTCGAGAAGGCAGCTCACCACCACAATTTCCAGCGCAGTTAGGGACAGACAAAGCTTTGGAAATTGGGAATGGTGTAGTTAGGACAGAAAGATTTGATGGGCTGAAGGGTCTCTTCTGTCCTTGATGATTCTACAGCAATAAATATTGGCCCAGGCTTTGAACATGTTCTGAACAAACGTAAAAACATATTTGTGTCAATGGAGTGGAAGACATAGCGAAGTTGGTGCTGAAACAGGTTTTATGGACAAAGTGGCCATACACATAAATGAGCTCTCAATGGTTCATTCACACAAACATTTGCCCAAGTGTCCTTTACATGTTTCCAAGCTATATTTCTTTATTGACTTCAATACACTCCGTTTATTGGTGACTTTGGAATGGCAGATGGGTATTGGCATACCAGCATGGTAGCTGGTAGCAAGAACAGCAATTCTTTTAAATTCACAGATGTCACATTTGTTTTATAGATTCATCTGGCACGCTGTTTCCTAAAGATTTCGATTTAATGGGCAAATGCTATAGTGCCTGCAGAAAGAGATAACATAGAACTTGGAAAGCCAACCTCTCACAAATTACACGCTCTTGGTGAAATGAAGGTGCAAGCCGCACTCACCCGCTTTATTATCGACAACTTTCAGACCTCATTCGGTGCAGCCATGGTTATCAGACGGTCAGCTACATCCACCACTCCTTTGCTAAGGTAGAAACAATACGACATCATTATTTCACCGTCCCTGTTGTAGCAGGAAATGAAGCCAGAACGTTCTGTTTAGTTGCAGTGATTTACTGGGTCTTTGATGATGCTTCATGTTCCAGCATCAGCAACATCCGAGCAGCTGCAGAGCAGAGATTGGATCCAGGGCTTCAAAATCATAAGGAGTCAAGGCAGAGCAGGTCGAGAGTAACCATTCCCATCTGTGGAAGGAGGAAGAGGGCAAAGGGACCAACGTCAGCAGGATGAAAAACACTGCAATTAGCATCTGGAATTCACTGTCTGAACTGGTAGGGAAAGCAGATTACCTCATGCCTTTTTTAAAGGAATTGGATGAACATGTAAAGGGAAAACAAATCACAGAGGCTTTGGAGACACGGTCACACAATCCCGACAGCATGGAAGCAGGAAATTCAGCCTTTTGAGTTTACACTAACCCCCCACCCAAATAAAAGAAGCCCACCCAGACCCTGCATTTCTCATGGCCAATCCACCTAACCTGGACTGTGAGAGGACACCAGGAGGAAACCCACACAGACACAGGGAGAATGTGCAAACTCCACACAGTCATTTAAGAGTGGAATTGAAGCCGGGTTCCTGGTGCTGTGAACCACTGAGCCACCATGCTGCCATGGAGTGGGAATATCTACACTAACTCCATAAACAGGCAGAATGGCTTCTTTGTATGCTGCAATGTTGATATGATTCTGGAGTATACATGCATATCATACACCAGGAATGTCATAGATGGTGAAGTGCTGCAAGAAGCCTGAGTGAGGATATATTTTGTTCACTCAGATGGTGAGCCTGAGGAATTTGCTATCATTAAAGGCTGTGGAGGTAGGGTTTGAGTATGTTCAAGACAGACGAGGATACATTTTTAGATTTTAAGGAGGTGTGGGGAGAAAGTGAAAGTGAAAATATGTCATTGAGCTAGAGGATCAATCACTATCATATTGAAGAGCCTATCCCTGTTCCTAGTTCATACAAAAAACGAAAGAACTGCCTATGCTCTGAATCAGAAGCATAAACAGAAGTTGTTGGAAATGCTCAGCAGGTCTGGCAGCATCTGTGGATAGAAATCGGAGTTAATGTTTTGGGTCTAATGACAAAGGGTCTGACTGTTCTAAGGAAGGATCACTGGATATGAAACGTTACACAGAGCTGCCAGACCTGCTGAGCTTTTCGAACAATTTCTGTTTGTTTGTGCGCTAATGATACTTTACCTCTTTATTCTTGATTTTGCTCAAAAACTTCTGAAAATCTTCTGCATTTCTGTTTTCACTGTGATTTTCACCATCTCCCTTTCAATACTATTCACACCTTCATTGTCCTCCATAATGTTCCTTGGTAGTTTTTGAATGAAAAATATAAATTGATGAAGTGACTACAGGGAGGTCACCAATGATTTATCAGGACCTAGGTTATATTCTTCATCATTCATGGGATGAGGGCTTCACGGGCTGGGTCAGCATTTATTGCCCATCCTTCATTGCCCAGAGGGTAGTTAATGGTCAACAACATTGCTGTGAGGGCTGGAGTCACATGTAGGACAGACCTGGTAGTACAGCACTATTCCTTCCCTAAAGGATAATAGTGAAGCCGACTGTTTTTAGGACAACTGGCAGTTATATAGTGAATCATTCAGCCAACTTTCTATTTCTGATTTTTATAGAATTAAAATTTCACTGTCTAGGGGTGGTACAGTGGCTCAGTGAATGGCACTGTCATTTCACAATGCCAGGAACACAGGTTCAATTCCAGCCTTGGCGACTGTCTCTATGACGTTTGCACACTCTCCCCACATTTGTGCTCCAGGTGCTCTGGTTTCCTCCCACAGTTCAAAAGTGTGCAGATAAGGTGAGTTGGCCATGCTAAATTGCCCATAACATCCAGGGATGCATGAGCTACCTGGATAAATGCACAGGTATAGGAATAGAGTAGGGAGGGTAGGTCTGGATGGGCTGCTGTTTGGAGGGTCAGTGTGAACTCAATGAGCCAAATTGTCAGCTTCCTCACTGTATGGAGTCTATGCATCCAGCATTGTGGGACTTGAATCCATATCTGTAAAAGTTTAACTGGGGGTTCTAGATCACTAGTCCTTTGATATTGCCACCAACTCCCCACATGTGTTTTGTCTGCTGGATAACTTATCACAGGGAACACGGGAATGGTCAAAGACTGAGGGATTGGTAAGCTGCCATGTGGAATTCTTCCTGCACGTGTGGGGCCTACTCGCAGCTGGTTGATTACGTCATTGGCCACACGCGCTGAAGTGTAATCGGTATTCAGTGGGACACAAATGTCTGCTGAAATTGCAGAAAAATGCCCTGTAACAAATAATAAACAGTAAGCATCTGAAAGATGTATAAGGCTCAGCAGTACGTAAAAAAAGACAAAAAGTGAATTGTTGGTATAGGTTAAACATAAGCCCTTTCTTTAGAAAAAAATGTGCTGAGTTGTGACAATGTGTTTCTTGCTGAATTGTTAAACCTTATTCTCCTTTCTGGTGCCGATGCACTTGACTGAGAGTCAAGCATTTTCTATTTTTATTTCAGAATATTCCAGAATATTTTAAAAGCAAATCCATGGCTGCACACTAGTGTTTTGCAAATAATGAATCACAATTACAATAAAACAGCAATGTTGTGAAATGTTGGCAAAGCTGCAAATTTAACTGAGAATCTAAATCACATTTCCACATACATAGACATGCACATACATTTTGGAGAGAGACTGGAAGGGAAAGAGAAAGAACAACATAGAGGGTGCATGGGGGAAAGCCATCACAATTCTTTAGGTGTGCTATATAAGTGTTGTTTATGACTTTCTTGTTTCTAATCACAGATAGCATTTCAGAAAATGCATCCTTAAAATTACAATACACAAGGTTTGTGAAACTCCAAACCCGTGCCCACCTTATCCCACGCCACAGAGCCCACATTATCATGTCGAATTGGTGACTCTAAATTAATCCATCAATTTACATCTTGTAAAAATTCCGTTCTGTCAAGTTCATGAAAAGGGGTATGGAAATGTGGAATCCTGGGAAAATAAGCCAATATTGCTAATTCTGCACCAAAGGTCAAAGCTTAAATTAATGCCCATGGCCTATGTACTCAAAATGATGGAGTTCATCCTTTATTTTTCTGGCTAAGAAACATTCCTTTATCAAGAGCTTTCATCTGATTATACAATCTGATTGTGGACATTCAAAGTTCAAGTCAACACATAAAAACCATGTGATGAGATTGTACACGGTCACAAGTGAAAACCTGTCGGTCAGCAGTGCTCCTCACAAGATCCTGAGCCCTTAACCAGGGACCAAACCATTTTTAGAAGTTTGTGGCTCACAAATCTGTCAGCCCAATCTTTTAGCACTACCTCCAATCATAATCTTTCAACCATCAACCAAGTTCAGATGGTTTAGTTATGAACATGTGACATGATATTGTTTTGCACAACATTGTCAGATGTTCATAAATCAGGGACCCCCTGTATATACTTTTTTAAAAATATTAATTGATGGGATGTGGATGTCTCTGGCTAGGCCAGCTTTATTGCCCATCCCTAATTGCCCAGAGACAGTGAAGAGTTAACCACATTGCTGTGGGCCTGGAGTCACGTGTAAGCCAGACCAGCAAATGGAAACCGCATACAACTATTGCCTTACCTTTCTAGTAAACTCTAAGTATTTCCTTGTTTATACATGACTTAAAATCCAGTTTGATAAACACTAACCTATCTAAAAGAAGGACCATGGAATTCAGTTACTGAATACATATACCACTGATCTTGTAACTCAAAGGACAATATGTTTATTACAGAAGAAAACATGAAGGACAATATACCAGACAAAAAAGGTTGGAAACGTTTCATTCCAAACACCAGAAGAGGATTCAAACTTACTTTGAAACCTTTTATCCTTGTGACAGTCCATCAAACACTGAAATCCCGGTGGGGATTCACCACAATCTCCACACCAAACCTTCCTGCTCAGGCTGACATTGTTGTAACCAGTTCTCTTCTGGTGAATTCTGTATGTTTTTTTTCAGCTGGCCTCTCTTCCAAAGACACCAAAAATCTGCCAACTGATCTCACTCCTTCAACTTCAGAGTAAACAAGAGTTCACTAAATTCAGTTTCCAATTGTCCTGGAGGATTTCCGGATTGAGTTTTTTTTAAAATTCTCCTGTTTCCACTCTCTGACATGTGCTTGCACACACAAATCCACTTCCTTCTCAATCTGTCTGTGTGTCTGTGTCACTGGAACTCTGTTAGGGCTGTATTTGTTTTTCTACTTTATTTTAAATGCATAAAACTACCAATTGTAAGAAACTGCTTTTTTTTATTTTTGGATTATGGATTGAAAATGTGAAGGAAATGGTATTGGTGCTTCACTAAAGGGAGAAAATGCAAGGTATTGTTTCCAGCTTTGTGAAACACAGGTGGAATTAACCACTGCATGTGCAACAAGATAATGTATCCATCTCAATCATGTCTCCTCTCAATCTCCTCTGTCCCCAGTCAGTCCAATCTCGCTCCACAACTGATTCTGCATCCTTTCCAATGCTTTCATATCTTTCCTATAATGTGGCACCTACAACAATGCATAATACTCCAGGAAAGGTCTAATAACGGTCTTGTAAAGGTTCACCATTACCTCCTTGCTCTTGTAAAGTATGTGTCTATTAATAAAGCTGAGAACACTGTATGCTTTATTTACTGCTCTCTCTCCACCTGTCCTATCACCTTCAATGATCTGTGAACATAGATACTCAGTACACATTAGCAATGAACCGTAAGACCGTATTATTGGACTCAGTCCTATACAGAACATCATTTTTGTTTTACAAGAGCCAACAATGATGCCACATTGCTTCTTTGTTGCAATTAAATAAATGTTTTTGTGGATGCTTTGTGAATTATCTTTGCAATAAAAAGTTTATGAGTTTGTTTTATTGCCATTTTACTCCTGAATTCATCTACCATTTCAGTCTGTAGATGCCCCGATGACCCCACCATTTCTTTTTTCAATCTGTTGTCAAGTCCTGGCTCTAGTCACAGACTGCAGTTTCACTCATACACACTTTCCATTTCCTTACCATGTCAGTCAGATCCACCAATTCATGGCCCCTTTGGAATAAGGGCAATGTGATCAGGAGATGCAGAAAATTGTGCTGCCAGATGTCACTGGGAGAGAGAAAAAGAAAATAAAAACCTCTTATATTTTTTGAGCAGCTTCATTGCAGAACAGTTCATCGTGAACATCTCCCTGATGAAAACTCCATTACTGAGGAGTGAAACCCTGTTGTTGTCTATTCACATTTACCGTCATTCATTTCGCTGGCAAATTGGAAGTGACAATAGCAGGAGCCCACAGCAGATGATACACTCTGATTATCACAGTTTGTCGTGTTGCTGAGGATAGCAATCAGGACGAAATATATTTTGGTTTTAGGACTGTGATGGTAGAAAAGCTGTAAAAAAAGGCCAATCCTGGTTAGTTCATGATTGAGGTCTGTTGTGAAAAAAAAATAGGAATAGGTAATGGTTGTTTATTTTTATTTTCCCCCTGCGCCACATGTCAATGTGTAATTTTATCTTAAATTCAGAATAGTTGCTCCAAGGTATAAATAGCACTGCTTGATTCTTATCTTAGAGAAGACATTTCAACTTACTTAAAATAGGACCTTATCTGGTCACAAGGATTAGGATTGTTGTAGGAGTGTTCTATAATAGATTGCTTATGGGTTAAAAGCACACAAATCAACAAGCCTCCCACTCTCATTAGCAGTTGAATTAGCATTAGTAGACATTGCTGCATTAAATTCCACAATTTTTAACTTCATAGAATCCCTACAGTGTGGAGGAGTCCATTCAGCCCATCCAGTCTGTGCAAACCCTCTAAAGAGCATCCTCCTCCATGCACCCCTCCATTTATCTGCATTTAGCATGGACAATTCCCTCTAACCTGCACATATTTGGACTACAGAAGGAAACCAGAACATCTAGGTGAAACCCATGCAGACAGGAGAATGTGCAAACTCCAAACAGTCACCCAACATTGATATCTAAGCCAGGGCCCTGGCACTGTGAAGCAGCAGTGTTAATGACTGAAACATTGTGACACCCTTCCCATCCATATTTAAGGATAGGAGAGAGGAGGACACACACACACACACACACACACACACACACACACACACACACACACACCTCCTTTGCCCTCCACCCCATCCATATACGTCAGTGATTTTTGGATACAAAAGAGTCGAGAGTAAATTTCTTAAAGTTTAAGACAAAGACACACTAAAGAACTGATTCTGGAATGTGAATAAAGTTTCCTTTAAATCTTATTTGTGTCAGCTTTCAAAATGTTTAATATGACGAGTTTAAACATTGTGCAGAACGTTAAATTAGAACAGTGAATTGATAACTCTCTTTGATTGACTATATTGTAAAACCTGTGTCAATTCTTAATATTTCTGATTGTGGACTGAAATGGGAAAATATCTGTTTAAAAGCAGGGAATGTAGAAAGATTACTGCTATTTTTCTGAAAGCAATGGGTGGGTCAATGGTTAGCACTGCTGCCTCACAGCGTGAGGGTCCCAGGTTCAATTCCAGCCTCAGGCGACTGTCTGTGTGGAGTTTGCACATTCTCCCCGTGTCTGTGTGGGTTTCCTCAGGGTGCTCCGGTGTCCTCCCACAGTCACAAAGATGTGCAGGTTAGGTGAATTGGCCATGCTAAATTCCTCCATAGTGAGGGAAATGAGGCTGGGTGTGTTGCTCTGTGGAGGGTCGGTGTGGGATCTAGACTAGAGTGGTGCTAGAAAAGCACAGCAGTTCAGGCAACATCTGAGGAGCAGCATAATCGATGTTTCGGGCAAAAGCCCTTCATCAGGAATAGAGGGCCGGTATGGACTGGTTGAGCCGAAGGGCCTGTTTCCACAGTGTGGGGAAAAAATCTAATTGACCTGACAACTATTTACATAGCTGCTGGTTCAAACACTTCAAGTCTCCAGTGCATCACTGCCCTTGAACCCCACCCCTCAAATCATAACAAGGGCAGAATCCACCAGGTCCACACCTTCCACCCCACCAACCTCTGGATGTATTGCATCCTCCTCTGTTGCTCCCGCCCCTCCAAATGGACCCAACCACTAAAGATATATTTCCCTCCCCACCCCATCAGCATTCCAGAGAGACCATTTTATCCGTGACTCCCTTGTCAGGTCCACACCACACTCCTGGCACCTTACCCTGCCACCACAGGAAGTGCAGACCTTCATCCAAGCCTCCAAGAGATCCTTCCACATCTATCAGAAATTCACCTGCGCCTCCCCCAATGTCATCTGTTGCAACTGGTGTGGTCTCCTTTACATCGGGGAGACAGGACACCTTCTTGCAGATCGTTTCAGACTGCATCCACCAATCCCACCGCCCCGGGGCTGAACACTTCAACTCCCCCACCCACTCCGTCAAGGACATGCAGGTCCTGAACCTCCTCCACCACCAAACCGTTACCATCCAACGCTTGGAGGAGGACTGCCTCGTATTCCGCCTTGGGACACTGCAACCACGCCGGATAAATGTGAATTTCAGCAGGTTCCTCATCTCCTCTACTTCCACATTATCCTAATCCCAAGCCTCCAACTTGGCACCACCCTCTGGACCTATCCATCACTGCCCTATCACCTTCTCCCTCACCTTTATCCACCTATCACTTTCTCAGCTAACCACCCCACATAAATATCTGGAATTAAGGGTCTAATAATGACCATAAATCCATTGTCGATCATCAGGAAAAACCCGTCTGTTTCACAAATGTCCTTTAGGGAAAGAAATTGCCATCCTTACCTGGTCTGGCCTACATGTGACTCCGGACCCACAGCAATGTGATTAATGCTCAATTGTCCTCTGGGCTATTAAGGATGGGTAATAAATCTTGGCCTAGCCAGTGATACCCACATCCTTGAATGAATAAAGCAAAAAATCTAATGCTTTCCTGAGCTTCAGTGATGGAGGGAGTGGATGTTTGTGAATGTGGTGCCAATCAAATGGGCTACTGTCCTTGATGATGTTGAGCTTCTTGAGTGTTGTTGGAGCTGCACCCATCCAGGTAAGTAGGGAGTATTCCATCACACACCTGACTTGTGCCTTGTAGGTAGTGGACAGGCTTTGGGGAGGGGGGGGGGGTCAGGAGTTGAGTTACTCATTGCAGTATTCCTAGCCTCTGAACTGCTCTTGTAGCCACAGAGTTTCTGTGGTGAATCCAGTTGAGTTTCTAGTCAACAGTAGCCCTCCAGAATATTGGGGGATTAAGTGATGGTAACACCATTGAATATCAAGCAACAGTGATTAGATAATCTCTTACTGGAGATGGTCATTGCCTGGCATTTGTATAGCACATGCCACTTGTCAGTCTAAGCATGGATAGTGTTCAGATCTTGTTGCATTTGAACATGGACTGCTTCAATATCTGAGGAGTGACAAATGGTCCTGAACATTGTGCAATCACCAGTGAACATCCCCACTTCTGACCTTATGATGGAGGGAAGGTCATTGGTGAAGCAGCTGAAGATGATTGGGCCGAAGACACTACCCTCAGGAACTCCTGCAGAGATGTTCTGGAGCTGAGATGACTGACCTCCAACAACGCCAACCATCTTCCTACATGTCGGGTCTGACTCCAACCAGCAGAGAGATTTCTCCAAAGTGAGTTTTAATTAATAAGTTAGAGGCCTGTCTGAGTGTGAGCCAATCACCTTGTGCCTCATGCAAACCAGTGAAAGTATATAGATAAGAAGCAGCATCTGATAATCATAAGAATTGTCTCAGTAAACCCTGTTGACATTGACCACTGAACAGCATTCATAGTTTTCCTTCTGTCTATAATACCCATGTTTACTTTTCTCCCGTGTGTGTGTGTGTGTGTGTGTGTGTGTGCATGAGTGTGTGTGTGTGTGTGTATGTCTGTCTATGTGCTTAGAAGTTTATAACAAGGTTAACATTTTAAATAGAGATATGTGCAATGGTTCATAATTGTTTATCTGCATTATCTATTTATTCATAACAAGTGCCTCAGGGTCAGTGCAGAAACCTGACCTATGCTTTCCAACAGCCTTGGTCTATACAAAATTTTTAACTAATTTTTATAAATCTTTCTATACAACCTGGGAATTTTGTCCACTTTTTTAAAAAAAAGAACTTTTGAGAGAACTGTGGAAATAGTGAGGCTTGATTTCCACTGTACTCCATGAGTGAGATGAAATATATTGTATTTTCATGCTATATGACTCTATGGCTCTAATATGACAACCCCTATTCTGAAGGGAATGCAGTCTTTATTATTTACTGCAGTAGAGTAGTCTTTACCTGTAGAAGTGAAATGATAATATTTAAGTATTTTACATTCAATGATGCAGTCTTCTTTCCTATAAAATTATATGGAATTGATTCTTTTGACAAATACTCATTACCAATTAGAAAAAATGGTGTAGTCCCATACTTATATTCTTATAATCCACATCTGGATAAGAATATCTGAGAATTCTTTAATATAGATTTTAATTGGCAAACTTTAAGAAGTTGTTTCTGCAATTTTATACCTATGCATTTATTCAGCATGAGATAATAGATAGTGAGGAGGGAGGGCATTTCATTAGAGGGTGCAGTTCACAGCAGGTAAAGTCAGAAAGTCACACAAAACCAGGTTTTAGTCCAACAGATTTATTTGGAAGTACGAGCTTTCGGAGCAGCGTTCCTTTGTCAGGCAGCTCCTGATGAAGGAGCAGCGCTCCAAAAGCTGGTGCTTCCAAATAAACCTGTTGGACTGTAACCTAGTGTGGTGTGATTTTTAACTTTGTCCACCCCAATTAAACAGCAGCACCTCCACATCATGGCTATAGCACGTAACATTGACCAAGTTCCTTAAGGATCTGAAATTTTACTTGGTTGAGGTTTTAAGTGAAAATGTGTTTGACAGATCTGCAGATCTTTGAGAGAAGTGTGGAGCAAGTGGGGGGAATTAGGTGGCAAAGTTTGTAACCATTTCATTTTAAATTTCTTCACAGCTATTTGAAACCAAACAAACATGAACAATGCAAATAGATGATTCGGTGGGTCATCGAGCTTTTTAAGGGTTAAAAAACTAAAATGGGAGCCAGGAGCAGAGAGAAAAAGAATTACAGAGCTTAAACATTCAGGAGTTAATGCACTGCCTCTATCCAGGGAGTAAACAGTGATCAGCTATGCATGAGCACTCAGTATCAGAGAAGCATTAATACCTCAAGAGGGTTTGTGGGGCTGGAGCAGGTTTCAGAGAAACCAAGCAGAAATACATGATTAAACCAACACTTCTGATGTGAAGCTGCTGGATTTTTTTTGGCTGTACGTTGAGATTTGCTACAAGTGTTGGAAAACAATAGTTTGTGCAGGCAAAGTTGCTTTAAATTTTAAATGTTTGAATTGCAGTTGCCTGATGATCTGATGAAGGAGCAGCGCTCTGAAAGCTAGTGCTTCCAAATAAACCTGTTGGACTATAACCTGGTGTTGTGTGATTTTTAGCTTTAAGTTTTACATTACCTTTGGAAAGCAAGTGACTTGAAGGCTGAACAATGGTCTTCTTACTGAGAGTCCTTGTGGCCGTCTGGTTTGCTGTGATCAGTGAGAAACAAAAGGTTAAAGGGATAGGAGATTAATCTGAACAAGCCAAAGGCAACTCAACCATCTCCACACCCTGCAGCTGGCAGAATGCTTAACCCCGAGGTAATTTCAGAGCCCTGTCATCGCGGGTAGTTTTACACTCACCAAAGAAGCTCTACTAGCTGTGAGTAACATCCACACATGCCCAGCTCTCACTACCCAACATAATCAAAGGCCCATCCCAGCTGGGGCTTACCTTCTCTTCCATCGGGCAGAATATATACACGTACAACACACCCTGCAGACAATCCTCTCTGCTTTCAAAGAAGAGGAAAACATTCATTTTGAGGAATTCTGTTCCCTAAAACCAGGTTAAAAAGGGGTCAAAATCATCCTGAAGACACAGGTAAGAATGGATCAACCATCAGTCGGCCCAAACAATTCCAGACCCTCACAGACTGTCCTGTGATGAGCAATAATTCTTGTTAATCCTAACCCCATCATGCAACATAATCTATAATCAAGGAGATCTGAGAGTTGGTTTTTATTGTCAATTATGCCCGGGACATTGAGAATAGCATTGTGGATGCAGATAGTCTGGTCTATTTAAAACTAAGAATCAGATGTGATGCTTTGAACTGCAGCAAGACCAAAGCCATTGGAGTATTGTATGTAAAGCTCCATTGCTTTTATGTTTCTGTCGATGCTTCACAGTTTTATTTTCAGGTATTAACCTAATGTGGACATTATGTAAACTTAACAGATACATGCTTCCAACAATATTTATCTCCATTTACTACTATAAGAGAGGATATTGACTCTTTCCAAACTGGTCTTAGGGAATGAAATTCTTCAAAATGAGTGATGCATCTGTTTTCCTCTGACAGTCACCGAGTCAAAGAGCTGTCCAGCTCAGAAACAGACCTTTCAGTCCAACTCCATGCCAACCAGATATCCTAAAGTAAATCAAACCTTATTTGCCAGCTTTTAGCCCATATCTCTCTAAATCCATCCCATTCATAAACCCATCCAGATGCCTTTCAAATGTTGTAATTGTACCAGCCTCCACCATTTCCTCTGGCAGCTCATTCCATACACATACCACTCTCTGTGTGAAAAAGTTATCCCTAAGGTCCCTTTTAAATCTTTGCAATCCAAAGATGTTCAGGTCAAGTGAGCTGGCCATGTAAAATTGCCCACAGTGTTAGGTACATTAGTCAGGGGTAAATGTAGGGGAATGGGACTGGGAGGGTTACTCTTCAGAGGGTCAATGTGGACTTATTGGACCGAAGGGTCTGTTTCCATACTGGAGGGAACCTAATCTAATCTTTCCCCTCTCACCCTAAACCTATGCCCTCTAGTTCTGAACTCCCCGACCCCAAGGAAAAGACTTTGTCTATCCTATCCATGCCCGTCATAATTTTGTAAACCTCTATAAGGTCACCCCTCAGCCCCTGCGCTCCAGGGAAAACAGCCCCAGCATATTCAGCCTCTCTCTATAGCTCAAATCCTCCAACCCTGGCAACATCCTTGTAAATCTTTTCTGAAACCTTTCAAATTTCACAACATCCTTCCGATAGGAGGGAGACCAGAATTGCTCACAATATTCCAACAGTGGCCTAACCAATGTCCTATACAGCTGCAACATGACCTCCCAACTCCTGTACTCAATACTGTGACCAATAAAAAAAATATCAAATGCATTCTTCATTATCCTATCTAATTGTAACTCCACTTTCAAGGAACAATGAACTTACACTGCAAGGTCTCTATGTTCAGCAACACTCCCTGGGACCTTCCCATTAAGTGTATACGTCCTGCTCTGATTTGCTTTTCCAAAATGCAGCACCTCACATTTATATAAATTAACCTCCATCTGCCGCTTCTCAGCCCCTTGGCCCATCTGGTCAAGATCTCGTTGTAATCTGAGGTAACTTTCTTTGCTATCCACTACACCTCCAATTTTGGTGTCATCAGCAAACCTACTACTATAATTTCTATGTTCACATTCAAATTCTTTCTCTTCGCTTCTCAGCATGAAACCCTGATCCTGACCTCGAAAATCCATATTTTACCTGTTACCCTGCAGCACTCAGGAAAACAAAACACTGACGTCACCTTATATTTTCTGATAACTAGGCTCTCAGTTCTCATCAGCATTTTCTCAAGAGCAATTAAAGATGGACAATGAATGCTGGCCATCCCACCTGATGAAGGAATCCATCAATGAATAAGCTAAGCTTAATCATTTGAGGCTACAAGATGTTTTGCATAATGTTTGCAAATCTTGTAAATTGTACAAAATAGCAAGCTATATCAGATGGCAATTAAGGGGTGGTCACATTTGATGGGTTTTCATTTACATTTAGACCAGACCAGTGTTGGAATTTTTGATAATACAGTATTCCTATGGTCACCATTGCTGATACTAAACTGTTATTCCAGATTTATTTATCAGTTAAACTTCTATTTTCAACTGCCATAATGGGATTGAGCTAATATCTTATCCCTTTCCCCAATAGTAAATGGGAGTTTGAGGTTTAGGGGTGAGGAAACACTTGGAAGACACAGGTCACACAGTATTTTCCCAGGTGAACACTCCCAGGGGCTGGTGGTAACTGCCAACTCCACCAGGATGTAGACATGGTTCAGGTTATTTGTGCTGGATCACTGTCACCAATTTTTTGGCTTGGCTTAACGTGAGTCTATGTAGTGATTAGTGGTGGAGGATTAACCACAGTGATCACCGATAGAAGAAGCCTGCTTTTAGGTAACAAGGGAGTTTATTGCACGATAGCAATAAGTACAACTACATTAGGTCAGGCGTAATGTCTAGACTGTAGGAAGTTGGCCAGTTACATCTGCTCGCTCTGAAAGCCAGAGTGAAACTCCTGTCCATGCCCACAGACTGAGTGTGACCTCAATATAATGGGTAGAGCACAATGTAATGTGACTATTAACCCCATCAGAATCGTGACCTTGGAAAACACATGACCATTCTTTCAAAGTGTCTGGGTTCTTGGAGCAGACTGGCAATCCAGAAAGTTCAGGGGGACAAAAACAGAGAGTGATAGACGTACCAGCAGATCTCACAGCATTGATAAACAGAAAACAGAGCGAATGTTTTGAGTCCAATGACCCTTTATCTGAACCTGTTCTGGTGACATATGTTCAAATCCCATCATGACAGAATGTAAGGTTTGGCTTCAATAAAATATTTGGAAATAAAGGTAAAGACCAAAGAGGTATATACCAAAGAAACAGGCCCTTCAGCCGACCACGATTGTATCAATATATGATGCCTGGATGTAGGTTTGTTCGCAGAGCTGGAAGATTCGCTTTCAGGCATTTCGTCACCATACCAGGTAACATCTTCAGTGAGCCTCCGGATGAAGCACTGATAGCGTAGCCCACTTTCTATCTATATGTTTGAGTTACCGTGGGTTGAATTGAATTGAATTTATTGTCATGTGTACCGAGACACAGTGAAAAGCTTTGTCCTGCAAGCAACACAGGCAGATCACAGGGATAAGTAGCGTAGATAGTAAACAATAGGTAAACAAAAACACTGGTACAGGTGACTGTTATGAGTTTGAGAGTCCATTCGGTATTGTAACAACAGTAGGGTAGAAACTGTTGCAAAATTGGCTGGTGAAAGTGTTCAGGCTTCTGTATCTTCTCCCCAATGGTGGAGGCTGTAGAAAAACATTGCCAGGGTGGGATGGATCTTTGGGAATGATGGCGGCCTTTCCTTGACAGCGGGCCTGGGAGATGGATTCTATAGATGGCCTTTGTGATTGTCCGGGCTGAGTTCACCACTCTATAACCACCTCTGACCTTGAATGGTACAGTTGCCATACCAGGTAGTGATATATCCAGACAGAATGCTCTCGATGGCACACTTATAAAAGTTGGCAAGGGTATTCACCGTCATGCCAAATTTGCTCAGCTGCCTGAGGAAGAAGAGTCATTGTTGGGCCTTTGTAACCAGTGCATCCACATGAAGGGTCCAAGAAAGCTTGTTGTGGATGACCACTCCCAGGAACTTGACACTCTCCACTCGTTCCACCTCTGTGCTGTCAGTGTGACGGGGGGCATGAATACCATCCCACTGAAAGTCAATAATGAGTTTCCTTGGTTTTGCCAGCATTGAGAGCTGGGTTGTTCTCAGTGCAGCATTTTTCCAGGTCTTCGACCCCCGTCTGTAGTCTGTTTCATCACCATCTGATTCAACCGACTATGGTGGTGTCATCAGTGAACTTGTAAATGGTATTAGTCTGGTATTTGGGACACAGTCATGGGTAAACAGTGAGTACAGTAGGGGGCGGAGTAAGCACCCTGGGGGGGCTCCAGTGTTGAGTGTTAGGAATGACAAAATATTTTCCCAATCTTCACTGATTGTGGCCTGTGGGTCAGGAAACAGGATCCAGTTACAGAGAGTGGGGCTTAGTCTGAGATCACTAAGTCTAGTAATCAGTCTCAGGGGGATAATAGTATTGAAGGCTGAACTGTAGTCAATGAGTAGGATTCTTACGTAGCTGTTCTTGGTGTCAAGGTGTTCTAGGGAGGAATGAAGGGTAAGTGATATGGCATCTGACGTGAATCTGTTGGTCCGATAGGCAGATTGGAGAGGGTCAAGATTAGTGTGGAGGCTGGAGTTGGAATGCCATGCTTCCAGGCATTCTCGTGCATGCCTCTGTTTGGCTTGTCCTGGGATGGATATGTTGTCCCTTTCTAAACTAAAAACCTTTTGCCTCTACATGGTCAATATCCCTCTATCTGCTGTCAATTCCTGTTTCTGTCAAGCTGCCTCTTAAATGTTGCAATTGTATCCACCTCCAGCATCTCCTCCAGTAGCACATTCCAGGCACTTACCACCCAAGGTGTAAAACACCTGCATCTCACATCTCCTTTAACCTTTCTCCTTTTTACCTTAAATTAATGTCCACGAGTAATTGACATTTCTACCTTGGGAAAAAGACTCCAACTGTCCATTCTATCCATGCCTCTCAAAATTTTGTAAACGTCTTTTGTCACACCTCAGCCTCTGGTAAACATTTGTTGAACCATCTCCGAAGCCTGGTGGTGGAGCAGCCAGGACAGTATGCCATATTCCGAATGTGACCGAATTAAAGTTCTACACAGCTGCAACATGATCAATCAATGTTACGTTCAATGCCATGACCAATGAAGGCAGCATGTTATAGCCTTCCTGACCATCTCATCCATTCGTCTTGCCTCTATTGGGGAACTGTGGACCTGTATGACTAGATCCCTCTGTATGTTAACACTTCTAACGATTCTACCATTTACAATATACTCCCCCTGCCATAAAACCTTCGAAAATACATTACCCTGCATTTGTCCAGATATACTCCATCTGCCATTTCTCCACTCATCCTAATGCCATTTTTGTCTTTGTTCCTCACAGGAACATGCTGGTCCTGAACTCTAATCAACTAGCTTTTAAAAGATTCCCACATGACAAATGTGGATTTATCCTCATATAGCCGCCCCCAATCTCCATTCCCCAGTTTCTGTCTAATATTGTCATAGTTATTTTTAATCATTGTTATATTTTAATCATCTATCCTCTGTATCATCTATCTTAAGACTGCTCAACAAAATCTTAACAGCAATTAAACACTTCCTAAAGGAAAAACTGATTTAAAAACAACTGGGGAATATTGGGAAATGTTTATAACGGAGCTCTATGAGATGACTTGGATCAGTTCAGTCTCACCCAGCAGTTTGCCTGGATTTTGCCTCACACCTGTAGAAACGTTTTGATCTCACATCTCGTTCAAGTTTCAATTGCTCCAAATTGAAGACCGCCAAATATTAATCTAAGAATTAATGAGTGTCTCATTTAATTGATATTTAATTTTTCCTTTGAAACAGCAAGTGGTGGTTAGACTCTGAGGAACAGACATATGATTACTGCACACGGCACTGACAAAGCAAACACTGAATGTAGTTTTGGTCCTGTAGATTCTTAATCATCTGGGCAATTATCATCAGTATTGACGAAAGATGAAATCGGATTGAGTTGAGATTAATTTAACATGACATTAATACATTGCCTTGAAGATAGAGAGGGCAGATCTCCCAAGAAGTGATGCCAATTTAGTGATATTTAATCAGGAATTAAAGTCTAATTCAGCTGGCAAATGAACATGATTTTACTCCTGATCTTGATTGGCATTCTATTCATGTTGAAACAAACTTTTAAAAAATGCTGAACAACGCTGCGCAGTAAAATCTGAAGATCAAATGCGAATTGGTATTGAGTTATGAGCGTGGGACCTTTTGGCCTGGTTTGGGGGGAGCTGCTCTTCTGAGACTGAGCAGCTTCAGATTCATTGACAAAGCCCCTGTCCCCTGGAGCCCCCTCTCCAGTCCCCGGCCCCATCTTTACCCTGAAGACCTGGAACCTTCAAGGACGTGCTCAGAAACAGAGATAAATTTGGAACAGTGAAAAAACAAGTGGTTTGAAAGTTTTCTTTCTGATGATTCCAGGCCATGAAAGAAGCAAAACATTGGCTAAGTAACAAATAGAGAGACACTGGCCCTCTACATAATGCAATTACTTTACCCTTTTATAGACTGTGGTTATCTCTGTCCTTCATTGGTTGCCTTTAGTTACATTTGACTGCCTGGCTTACTAGAAACATCCAGTGGACAGGAAGAAGTCAATCCCATTGCTGTGGGCACGCAGACCAGACCAGGTAAGGACCATATTGCGGAGAATGTCTCAGTCACGAGTCAGTCAGTGAGACATCCCTGATCTTTTTGCATGGAGGACCATCACAGTCTGTGCCACTCAGACTTTGTCAGGCCAGACTCGTCCTTTCGGTTTATTCTTTTCACTGAATGTGACTGCCACTGGCTAGATCAGCATTTATTGCCCATCCCTAGTTGCCCAGAGGGCATTGAACAGTCAACTGCATTGCTATGGGTCTGGAACCACATGTAGGTCAGACCGTGTAAAGATGGCAGTTTCCTTCTCTAAAGGACATTAGTGAGCAAGATGCATTTTTCACCGATAATTGGCAATGGTTTCATGATCATTGTTCGACTCTTAATTCCAGATTTCTTTTATTAAATTTAAATTCCATCATCTGCCACAGAAAGATTCAAATCTGGGTCCCAGAACATGACTTGGGTCTCTGGATTAACAGTCCAGTGATTATCCCACTAGCTTATCACCTCCCCAAGTCGTTGGTGTGTGATGAAGGAGCCTTGAGGTGCACATGCTGCTTGCTGGGAGCTGCAGGCCTGTAAGAGCCTGGTAACGTCTCCACACTCAGGGAGATGGGAGCTGCTGCCATTTTGACACCTACTGGAGGTTTCAGACCACAAGAGTGACATGTTAAAGATGGGGAATCCAGGCTGAGGAATGGGAAGGTTAGGTCACAAAGGCTGGAGTTTGAGGGAGTGGGTAATTCTGAGCTGTAGTGGGAGATTTGGCTTTCTGGACAAGACCCTGACTTCCTGATGCCAGATTCCTCAGTCCACTCACATGTATCAAAATGACCCACTCTTACCCCCTGCACGACAAACCCCAGAGCTCACAAGGCAAAGTATATCTCCAGCCTCCAGCCACAACTGAATCAGGGATAGAGTTGGGAGCTATCGCCATCCCACCCAAATAAATAACCACTTCAACATGACTAAACATGCCATCAGAGAGTGAACTGTACTCTACCTCTTCTCTCTGAATTCTCTACTAGTTCCTGTAGCTTGATCACTAATCTATCATCACTGGCTGAATGTGGACAGACAGTCTGCTTCACCACACCAGACTGTAACACATTGTGGAGGCTCCTCCCTCACTGAAGGAACGCTCTGTGCCTGCCTTGCTAACGCTCGCTTCTATAGTCATACTTATGCCCCGGTCTTCCTTAATTTGTTTACATTACAGCTTTTGATCCATCTCCCTGGAAGAGAAAACCCATAAGACCATTAGACACAGGAGCAGAAATTAGGCCATTCAGCCCATCCAGTCTGCTCTGTCATTCAATCATGGCAGAAAAGTTTCGCAACCCCATTCTCCTGCTTTCTCCCCTTAGCCCTTGATCCCCTTGATACTCAAGAACCTATCTAACTCAGACTTAAATATACTCAATGACCTGGCCTCCACAGCCTCCTGTGGCAGTGAATTCCATAGATTCCCCACTCTCTGGCTGAAGACATTTCTCCTTACCTCAGTTCAGAAAGGTCTTCCCTTTACTCTGAAGCAGTGTCCTCAGGACCTAGTCTCTCCTAACAATGGAAACTTCTTCCCAACATCCACTCTGTCCAGGCCATTCGGTAAAGACTGGTATGTGGAAGCTGGAAAACTGGGTAACAATGGGAGAAGCAGTCTCCAACTCAGTGTACAGATGAGATGAGAGGGATCTGCTGTTGGAGTGAATTCCAAGCCTCATCACCTCCTGAAATAGCAGCCCCATGCTTAAAGTTAGGCTTTAAAGGTATAACTGTGCATCAGTATAAAGTACACATCCTCAGTACTGTGCACATGTAAATAAAAGGTGACTTGGTCTCAGGATACCAGCCTCTGTTCAGTTACTGCTATAGCTCTAGTACGTCAGATGGATCAGTTTTGTCCAAAGCAACACAGTATGTCGAAGGGCCGACAAGATGGAAGGTCACACTGGATTTGGTGCTTGGTAATGAACCAGGCCAGGTGTTTGATTTAGTAGTAGGTGAGCAGTTTGGAGAGAGTGACCAAAATTTGGTTATGTTTAGTTTAACGATGGAAAGGGATACGTACATGCCACAGGACAAGAGTTATCAGTGGGAGAAGGGCACTTATAATGCAATGAGGCAAGACATAGGAGGCATAGAATGGAGAAGAAAAATGCAGGGGACTGGGACAATCAAAATGTCGAGCTGGTTTAAGGAACAGGGATTGTGTGTCCTTGATAGGTATGTCCCTGTCAGGCAGGGAGGAAGTGATAAAGTAAGGGAACCGTGGTTTATTACAGAAATTGTATCTCTGGTTAAGAGGAAGCAGGAGGCTTATGTGACGTTGAGGCGAGATGGTTCATATAATGTGATGGAGAGTTACAGATCAGCTGGAAAGGATTTAAAGAGAGTTAGAACTGCAAGGAGGGGACAGGAGCAGTGTTTACCCAATAGAATAAAGGAGAACCCTAAAGCTTTCTATCAGTATGTGAGGAATAAAAGGATGATTAGGGTAGTAATAGGGCCAGTCAAAGACAGAAGTAGAAAGTTGTGTGTGGATCCTGTGGAGATCAGAGTGGTGTTAAATGAATATTTCTATTAGTTTTCACTCAGGAAAAAGAGAATATTATAGAGGAGAAGACTGAGATACGGGATATTAGACTAGAAAGGATTGAAGTTAGTAAGGAGGAGGTGTTATCAATTCTAGAAGGAGTGAAAGTAGATAAGTCCCCTGGGCCGGATGGGGTTTTTTCCGAGAATTCTCTGGGAAGTGAAGAAGGAGATGTCCGAGCCTTTGGCTTTGATATTTGAGTCATCATTGTCTACAGGTTTAGTACCAGAAGACTGGAGGATTGCAAATGTTGTGCCCTTGTTCAAGAAGGGCGGTAGAGATGACCCAGGTAATTATAGATCAGTGAGCCTCATATCTGTTGTAGGAAAGATTTTGGAAAGGATTATAAGAGAGATAAGATTTATAAGCACCGAGCAAGCAACAATTTGATTTCAGATAGTCAACATGGTTTCGTCAAGGGCAGGTTGTGTCTCACAAGCCTCATTGAGTTTTTCAGAAGGTGACCAGGCATGTAGATGAGGGTAGGGCAGATGACGTGGTATACATGGATTTTAGTAAAGCCTTTGATAAGGTTCTATGTAGTAGGCAGTTGGAGAAAATACAGAGGCATGGGATTGAGGGTGATTTAGCAGTTTGTCCAATATTTTCAGGTAAAAGGAAATGGAATTCATATACAAATAGAATCGCATTTTTTTCATTAATTCTGTCAAGCTAAATTCTCATTTGAAGGAGCTACAATGTGGTATGACAATGAGGTTCATTACAATTTCAGCCACTTATCCAGCTGAACTCACAGGGAAATCTGGCATCTAGATCAGAGCCAATCCCATGTCAGTTAGCCAAGTGGATCAACGTAGATCATTGACCCTTTTCTGGTGTTCCTTTCTTGGCCGGACTCAAAGTTTGATCACCCCCTCTGTGACTAAATTAATCCCCATTGGAATGGTATACCCCTGATTAGGATTATCAGCCCAGTGACAAAACCAATATGTTACTAATGTTCACATGTTCATGTTCTTCAAATCTTTGGCACACCAAGGGCTAAAGCAAGAAAAGTGAAGCCTAGGCAGATTAACTCAGAACAAGCTCAACTTGGAAGAGTTGATAACAATCAATAATAAATGAATCTTTCAGTCAGAAAGTTCATCTGAAATTTCTCTCCCTCTCATGTTGACGATAGATTTCATCCTTTAGTTGTAACTATCTGTTCAAAATCAGGTTGAACAATATCACATGGACTTGTGATACTATTTCTGTCATTGATATTAACAAACACAATTTCTACTTTCACATTTTCTTTGACAAAAAGACTTTACTTTTCCTTTCTTTTGGAACTTTTTAATCTTGTCATTAGGTAGTTTGGTAATTGTGAATGACTGGATTTTGAATCTCTTTCATCAATTACAATTGCACAGAAACCTATTAAATCAATCATCGCTGTAATACCAGTGTGTGAATAATGAGATAGTTACAGCAAGGCATTCTGATCTTTAGGGTGATGGGGAAGAATTATTTTATTAATCCAATATTCTGATTCATCAAGCTAAGAAGCAGCTTCTGTTTTAATGAGTCAACTGTCACAACAAAAGATTATATTCTGTACTCAAAATCCATTGGTCATGAGTTTTTGCTTTGGACATAATTGCAAAACTTGGCTGAAATTGCAATAGTTTTCAGAAGATATTTTTCTGGAACGTTTCCACTTGAATGTATTTGTACATTGTCAAATGTAAAAGCTGTCATCTATCATTGCAATTGGATTGCATTTCAGAACATCTTAAAGTCTTTTGTGATACATTTAATGAGAGAATATGATTCTGAAGACATATTTATTGTCAAAAAGAAACAAAAGTCCATGGGCAGTTCGCTACCATGATTTTAAATGACTGAACAAGACTCAAAAAGCTAGTTACACACTTTGAATATGTAAGTATTATTCAAATGTTTGCAATTAAAGGAACAATGTCACTATTATGAAACTTAAAATTGTGAATGGAAATGAAATGGCCTAGTGGTATTATCACTAGAGTATTACTCCAGAAACCTGGGTAAGGTTTGAGGGATGGAAGCTTGAACCCTACCATGATGGAACATTGAATTCAGTAAAAATATAGAATTAAGAGTCTAATGATGACCATGTTGATTTATCTCTCCACCCTTCAGGCTCTCTCCACCCTTCAGGCAGAATTTGCTATGGATATAGAAGGATCCACTGGGGCCTTGGAGAGAAGTAAGGGGGGAGGTGTGGGCGCACGTTTTGCACTTCTTGCAGTTGCAGGGGAAGGTGCCTGGAGTGGAGGTTGGGTTGGTGGAGGGTATGGACCTGACGAGGGAGTCACGGAGGGAGTAGTCTTTCCAGAACGTTGTTAGGGGAGGGGAGGGAAATATACCCCTGGTGGTGGGGTCTGTTTGGAGGTGGTGGAAATGACGAAGGATGATACAATGATCCTTCTATATCCGTCGCAAATTCACCTGCACCTCCTCACACATCATTTACTGTATCCGCTGCACCCGATGTGGTCTCCTCTACATTGGGGAGACAGGCCGCCTACTTGCGGAACGTTTCAGACAACACTTCTGGGACACCCGGACCAACCAACCCAACCGCCCCGTGGCTGAACACTTTAACTCCCTCTCCCACTCCGCCAAGAACATGCAGGTCCTTGGCCTCCTCCATCGCCAGACCCTGGCCACACGACACCTGGAGGAAGAGCGCCTCATCTTCTGCCTAGGAACCCTCCAACCACACGGGATGAATGTAGATTTCTCCAGCTTCCTCATTTCCCCTCCCCCCACATTATCTCAGTCCCAACCCTCGGATTCAGCACCGCCCTCTTGACCTGCAATCTTCTTCCCGACCTCTCCGCCCCCACCCCCTCTCCGGCCTATCACCCTCACCCTCACCTCCTTCCACCTATCGTATTCCCAGCGCCCTTCCCCAAACTCCCCCCCCCCACAACCTTTTATCTCAGCCTGCTTGGCACACCAGCCTCATTCCTGAAGAAGGGCTTATGCCTGAAATGTCGATTCTCCCGCTCCTCGGATGCTGCCTGGCCTGCTGCGCTTTTCCAGCAACACATTTTTCAACGCTATAACCGTGACACCAATGTTGAATATTGTTGTGACTGTAGGAGAGATCAATTACATAGATGAAGGGTATAGACAATATTTTGCAGAGTTGAAAAGCAGCCTGCGTTACTCAAAAGGACTGCAGCAGTTTAGGGCTCACTGTAATCTTCTCAAAGGCAATTAATGATGGGCAATAAATGTTGGCCCAGCTTGTGACATCTACATCCCAGGGAGGAATAAAAGCAAAGATACAGCGAAAGACATCATTATATTAAAGGATTCAGGAACCAGTACAGTTCTCTTGTTGGAGGAAGATATAGCATTTCAACCAGAGAGAGGGAGAAAGTGAGGAGTGCAGATGCTGAAGATCAGAGTGTGGGGCTGGAAAGGCACAGCCGGTCAGGCTGCATCCGAGGAGCAGGAGAATCGAGGTGTTGGGCATCAGCCCTTCATCAGGAATGGTTCAGATATTCCTGGTGAATGGTTTATGTCCGGAACATTGACTCTCCTGTTCCCTGGATGCTGCCTGACCTGCTCTGCTTTACGGTGCCACACTTTTTGGTTTCAACCAGAAAGCAGAATGAAAGCCAAAGATTTTAAAAAATGTAAGTAGTGGAGAATATGAACCTGGTCCTTTGCACAGAGTGCAGTTAGAATGTGACTTACTGCCCAGATAAGTGAATGTGGTGGTTGTTGAGAAATTATCCACAGACAAGATTAGAACATAGAACAGAGAACATTACAGAGCAGGAACGGCCCTCCATGTTGCTCCATTCTGAAACCCATCTCATCCACACTATTTCATTTTCATCCATATGGATAAAAACAATGACTGCAGATGCTGGAAACCAGAGTCTGGATTAGAGTGGTGCTGGAATAGCACAACAGGTCTGGCAGCATCCAAGGAGCAGGGAAATCGACATTTCGGGCAAAAGCCCTTCATCAGGAGCCATTTTCATCCATATGCATATCCAATACCCATTGAAATGCCCTGAAAGTTGGTGAGTCTACGACTGTTGCAGGCAGAACCTTCCATACCCTTACTACTCTCTGAGTAAAGAAACTACCTCTGACATCTGTCCTATATCTATCATTCCTCAATTTAAAGCTGTCCCCTCATGCCAGCCACCACCATCCGAGGAAAAAGGCTCTCCCTGTCCACCCTATCTAACCCTCTGATTATCTTGTATTTCTCAATTAACTCACCTTTCAACCTTCTTCTCTCTAACAAAAATGAACTCAAATCCCTCAGCCTTTCCTTGCAAATCTTCCCTCCATACCAGTAAATCTCCCTCCTCACAAATCCCCTTTGAATCCTTTCCAAAGCTTCAACATCCTTCATATAATGCAGTGACCAGAACTGTACACAATACTCCAAGTGCAGCCGCACCAGAGTTTTGTACAGCTGCAACATGACCTCATGGCTCTGAAACTCAATCCCTCTACCAATAAAATCTAACACACCATATGCCTTCTTAACAACCCTATCAACCTGGGTGGCAACTTTCAGGAATCTATGTACATTGACACCGAAATCTCTCTGCTCACCTACACTACCAAGAATCTTACCATTAGCCCAGCATTCTGTTTTCCTGTTTATCCTTCCACAGTGAATCACCTCACACTTTTCCACATTAAACTCCATTTGCCACCTCTCAGCCCAGATCTGCAGCTTATTTATGTCCTTCTGTAACCTACAACATCCTTCAACACTATCCCAACTCCCCCAACCTTAGTCTCATGCACAGGTTTACTAACCCATTCTTCTACACCCTCATCCAGATCATTTATAAAAGTGACAAAGAGCAGTGGACCCAAAACAGATCCTTGCAGTATACCACTAGTAACTGAACTCCAGGATGAACATTTCCCATCAACCACTGCTCTGTCTCTTACAGCGAACCAATTTCTGATCCAAACCATTAAATCATCCTCAATCCCATGCCTCCATATTTTGTGCAATAGCCTACTGTGGGGAATCTTAACAAACACCTTACTGAAATCCATATACACCACATCAACCGCTTTATTCACCTGTTTTGTCACCTTCTCAAAGAACTCAATAAGGTTTGTGAGCATGACCTATCCTTCACAAAACTGTGTTGACTATCCCTAATCAACTTATTCCTTTCTAAGTTATTATAAATCCTATTGCTTATAATCCTTTCCAACACTTTACCCACAACCAAAGGCTCACAGGTCTATAATTTCCAGGGCGGTCTCTATTCCCCTTCTTGAACAAGGGAACAACTTTTGCTGTCCTCCAGTCTTCTGGTACTATTCCTATAGACAATGACAACAGAAAGATCAAAGCCAAAGGCTCCACAATCTCCTCCCTGACTTCCCAGAGGATCTGAGGATAAATCCCATCCAGCCCAGGGGACTTATCTATTTTCACACTTTGCTAACACCTCCTCGTTGTGAACCTCAATCCCATCTCATCTAGTAGCCTGTATCTCATAATTCTCTTCAACCACATTTTATTTTCAATACTTATTCCTGGAGCAACAGTCATATCTTCATCTATAATCACAGAAAAAGCTGAGTGAGGTTAAAGAGATGGATCCATTATAAGAACAACTTCCAGGTATTTTTCCTTTGAGTATGGTGGTCTGGCAGTGCAGAAATAATGGGCAAAGAACCCTCTTTCCATGCTGTAGACCTCTATGTCTCTCTGATTTACTGGGCAAGTTTTCACGAGGACCTGGGCTGAGGTTGCGTGTGGACTTGAATAAAATTTATACAAATAGCTCAGCCTGTATAATTTTAGCCAGGAATGATGAGGGTGTAGGAATAGCTGCGTTCATAAACACATGATTCAATAGATGTTAGAAATGTACCCTGATTAAAGCAAGTCAAAGCAGTTAGATTTCTCGAGTAGCATTAGTGCCTTTGAAATGTGTTCAACAGAAACAGGTGGTTGTGATCCACTTGCTGATTAGAGAAAATCAAGTATTTTGGAAAATATTGACACGTAAAGTTTTTAATGAGATAAGGGATGTTAGATTTTCCCATAATTTCTGGAAATTCTGGTATTGGAAGAGTCTGTGCTACCGCAACTCTTTGTAGACTTGGTTTTTATTGGTTGAACCTTGGGAGCCAATAAGAAGAATCCTCCGATGTAGCAGCGAGAGTGTATCATTCCAACTGGGAAAGTGGGAAAGTGTCAACCTGTTTGTCTATTTCTTCTTACGAATGAGTTTTGAGTTATGATAAACAGCTTATTTCTTTTAGATTAGAACCCTCCAAAGTGCAACCCACCCAGACCCATTCCCCTGACTAATTCACCTAACACCTGGGCAATTTTACTGTGGCCAATTCACCTAACCTGCACATCTTTGGACTGTGAGAGGAAACCGGAGCACCCGGAGGAAACCCACACAGACACGGGGAGAACGTATAAGCTCCACACAGACAGTTGCCCGTGGTAGGAATTGAACCCAGGTCCCTGGCGCTGTGAGGCAGCAGTGCTAACTATTGAGCCACCGTGCCGCCCTTGTGTTCATTAAAGGTGTTCATTACTGGTAGAAGCCTCTATTGTGCTGGAGCTGCAGATGCTGGAATCCAAAGTAGACAGGCAGAAGGCTGGAATAACACATCAAGTCAGGCAGCATCAGGAGATGGAGAAGGCAATGCATTAGGTGTAACCCTTCTTCAGGATTGAGGGTGGGTGTGCGGGGAGCTGCAGGTAAAGAGGGTGTTGGAGGGGAGGGTGGTGAAGTGGGGATAGGTGAAGACAGGTAGAAGGTGTGACCTGGTTGGTCAATGGGAGAAATGGATCTGGTTAGTGACAGGGAGCAGTGGAAGGGGGAGGGAGGGGCTGGGAACAGAGTTGGGGGATGGGGAGAGAGGTTATTTGAAATTGAAGAACTCAATGGTGAGTCCTTTGGCCTGTAGGGTGCCCAGGCAGAAGCTAACGTATTGTTCCCCCAATAGGCACATTAAAGCAATGGAGTAGGCTAAGAATGGTCATATCGGAAAGGGAGTGGATTGTGGGAGGGCCGGAAGAGAGGCAGGTCAGCCTCTGTCTCACCTGGAAGGACTGTTTGTGGCTCTGGATGGAGGTGAGGGGGATGGTGCTCTTCCAACCTAATTTACTGTATCAAATGCTCCCAATGTGGTCTTCTCTACATCAGGGAATGACTCACCAAACATCTCAGCCGGGTCCACAGGGGCCAACCAGAGCTCCGAGTCACCATCCATTTTGATTCCCCTTCCCACTCCCTTTCCAATGTGACCAACCTTGGCCTCTTCCATTGCCACAATGAACCACAGCGTCTATTGGAGGAACAACATCTCATCTTCCGCCTGAGCACCCTGCTGGCTGGAGGACTCAACGTTGAGTTCTCCAATATCAAATAACCTCCTTCCCCATCCTCTGACTCCCTTCCCAGCCCCTCCCCCTTCCTTCCACTGCTCCCTGCCACCAACCGGATTCATTCCTCCCATTGACCAACCAGGTCGCACCCTCGATCTGTTTTCACCTATCCTCACTTCATCACCCTGCTCCCACCACACCTTTTATCTGCAGCTCCCCCACACCCACTCCCAGTCTTGAAGAAAGGTTACACAAAACATTGACTTCTCCACCTCCTGATGTTGCCTGGCTTGCTGTGTTCTTCCAACCTCCTGCCTGTCTCTTTTATTCTGGAGAGCAGGATGAAAGGAAAAGCATTGGACATTTTGTTGTTTGGATCAAAATATTAATCTAGATGGTGAGGCTTGGGATTGGTGAGTCTTAATTATTCCTTCATTCACTGTTATAGAACATAGAACATAGAACAATACAGCTCAAAACAGGCCCTTCAGCCCTCAACGTTGCACCAACCTGTGAAAACAATTTTAAGCCCATCACTCTACACTATCCTATCATCATCCATGTGCTTATCCAAAGGACTGTTAAAATGGCCCTAATGTGGCTGAGTTGATTACATTGACAGGCAGAGCATTCCACACCCTTACCACTCTCTGAGTAAACAAGCTGCCTCTGATATCTGTATTAAATTAGGAACAAAATTACATATCTCCTAAGAAAATTACACAATTCCGGACAATTAAACAAGATGGAATTCCAGAAAATGAAACCCGACCGGACCAACACCCCACGATTCTACGGACTACCAAAAATCCATAAACCAGGAGCCCCCCTCAGACCCATAGTCTCACTACCCGGAACACCAACTTACAGACTGGCCAAAGAACTACACGCGAGACTGAAATACCTAGTTGAACAGTCACAGCACTCCATCCACTCCACCAAGGAATTCCTAAAAACCATCAAAAACACTAAAATAGAGGAAGACGAAACAATGATCTCATTCTATGTAACAGCACTGTTCACCTCCATCAATATCGACCTGGCAAAGGAAACATTTACCACACTTTTAGAAGAGACCATCACACGCACACCGCAACCACCATCAATCACATTACCAACGAAAACATCATGAAGCTCGTGGATCTGTGCCTCACCACCCACTTCACCTTCAACAACATAATCTACAAACAAACCAACGGCACACCCATGGGCTCTCCGCTATCAGGATTCATAGCAGAATCGGTAATGCAAAGACTAGAACAAACAGCCCTACCAACCATCAAACCAAAAATCTGGGTTCGCGACATCATTACAAAACGAAACAAGATAGAAGAGACATTTAACATCATCAACAACACCCTCACAGGCATAAAGTTCACCAAGGAAGAAGAAACTGACAACAAACTCGCATTTCTGGATGTCATTCCTGAAGAAGGGCTCATGCCCGAAACGTCGATTCTCCTGCTCTTTGGATGCTGCCTGACCTGCTGCGTGTATGAAAGTCTCTACCAGTTTATTAGGAGGAGAATAAATCAGCTTCATCATAGTCTTTTTTTACAACAGGAAAATTTGAGTTAACAGGCTTCAGCATATATCTGGGACATTCAGTCATTTAATTTCTATTTTCATTCTGATATTTAGCTTTAATGGCAAGATCCTCAATAAGATTGTGATGAGTCCATTTCTTGAATTGCAACAGACCCCACAATGTTTATTTAGTAAAAGACTTGCATGTGTTTTTATGGTTAGATGTTTGTGGAGATTTCACAAACACCAACATCTTTCCCTTTGTGAGAAAAAAAGATTTGACCTTTCATTGAATCCTCATGAACATTGACCACCTCAAAACATTTTATAACTAACCAAGTAATCTTCAAATCCAGCCATTGTTGTAATGTCAGAAAAGTGGTGATCAATGGTTAACCTGTGTTTGATTATGTTAGCATGATTTTTGCTCATTTCACTTGCTTGTAAAAGTCTAGAAACAAAGAACAAAGAACAGCTCAGCACAGGAACAGTACAAGCCTGCGCTGATACATGACCTGTTGCTAAAAAGCTTTTGCCTCTACCTGGGTCATATCCATATATTCCCTGCCGATTCATGTATCTGTCAAGATGTTTCTTCGATGTCACTATTGTATCTGCTCTACCATCTCCTTTGGCAGCACATTCCAGGCACATACCACCCTCTGTGTAAAAAGACCTGCCTCTCTGATCATGGTGTCAAAGAGATGCACAACGCAGAAACAGACCCTTTCATCCAATTGGTCCATGCTAACCAGATATCCTAAATGAATCTAGTCCCATTTGTCAGCATTTGGTCCTGATCGCTCTAACCCCTTCCTATTCATATACCCATCCAGATGCCTTTTAACTATTGCAATTGTACCAGCCTCCACCACTTCCTCTGGCAGTTCATTCCATACATGCACTACCTTCTATGTTAAAAAGTTGTCCTTTAGCTCCCTTTTATGTATTTCCCCTCTCACCCTAAACTTTATAGCCTCGAGGGAAAAAGCCTTATTTTATAAACCTTTATATGGTCTCTCTTCAGCCTTTGATCCTCCAGGGAAAACAATCCCAGCCCATTCAGCCTCTCCCTATCACCCAATAGTTCTTGTTTAAAATCTACCTTTTTTACTTTAAACTTAAGTCCCCTAGTAATTGAATTCAAAAGAATTCAATTCCCCACTCTGTCCATGCCTCTCATAATTTTATCATGTGGCCCCTCAGTCTTCAATATCCAAGTGGAAATAAATCCCAAAGTTGTCCAATCTCTCCTCATAGCTAATACCTTCCAAACCAGGCAATATCTTGGCAGATTGTTCCTGTATCTCTCTGAAGCCTCCACATCTTTCTGGGAATGTGTGAACCAGAACTGTACGTAATATTCCAAATGTATCCTAATTAAAGTTCTATATACCTGCAACACACCCTACCAATTTTTACACTCTGTGCTCCAACCAATGAAGGTAAGCATGCTATACTCCTTCTTAATCATCTTACCACTTCGGTTGCCACTTTCAGGGAACTGTGAGCCTAAATGCCTGATCCCTCTGTGAAAGATGCTTTTAAGGGTTCTGCCATTTGCCGCATATTTCCCTCCTACATTACACCTTCAAAAATGCATCACCTTTCACTTGTGAAGATGAAATTCCATCTGCCATTTCTTTGCCTGAGTGTCCAGCCTATCTGTATCCTGCTGTATCCTCTGTCAATCCTCCTCACTATCTGCTGCTCCCCAATGTTTTTATCCTCAAACCTACTAACGAGGCCTCTTACAATCTCCTCCAAATCATTTAATATGTACCACAAACCACAGGGGTCTGAGCACTGATCCCTGCAGAACACAGATCTCCACCTTTCCACAAAAGAACCTTTCCACAGCTACTCACGGTCCTCTATGACAAAGCCAACTCTGTATCCACATGTTAGCAGCTCATTTTGAAAAGCTGACACCATACAGAAGGTTCTACATTCAATTGAATAATTCAAAGTACCATAACAACAAAATATTGGAGACTTGGAATGAGAGTCACCTCTACATAGCAGTGAGATAAGTCAGGTACAAAACAAATAAAAATACCCAGCAAGCTGGTGAATAAATGACAAGAACCACATCTGCTCATTCACACACAGCTAACTCTCACAAACAGCACTGAGGAAAAAAAACAAGACCTTCACAGCACAGTATGCTCTCAATCCCGCACTGGAGCATTGGTCTTGATTTTTGTGTTTACAATGAGAGATATCCAACAGGGAGGCAAGATCACATCTAATGGAATCACTTCTAACACAGTCTGAAAGTTTAATCAGACGTTCGAACTGAGCATGCTTAAATGCACTTCACAAACCAAACTCTGGAACCTGAAATATCGGTTCTTGCAGTTTTCAGGTAAGCAAACAGAACACAAAAGGACGTTTGTCCAAGGTCATTATCAACAATTGATTGCCCATTCCAGAAGACTGCCATACAATCTAAGTTCACTGGAAATACTGGCATTAAACAAAAAGTAAACTTTGATTGCTTCTTTCTATCAGATAGTGGACCTGTGTGGCTGCAGGGCAATCTCTAATGTTTTTGTGTGGTAATAGGTGAGTGATCCAAGATCTAACATTCACATCCACTGTCTCCATAAGCAGCTAGCAACAGCAAACTGTCTGAAACAGGTTTTGAGATTCTATGAATAACTTTTTGCTTTAGTTTGTGCAAATCTTCAAAACATTGATGAATTTTCTGTTGTTTGTATTTTTTTTAATCTAGTGCAGTTTATTTGAAATCAGGAAACCAGTACAAAAGAGAAAAATAAATAAATGCAAGCTATGTTGAGCTCAAACCAAGTTTCCATAATCATTTTCAGTCTTTCTAAAAGCATCACACCCAAAGACAGCTCGATAAAGATCAACGTGCCACTTCCCAGATCGGGGTTGCGGGGTGGGGGGGCAAGTTTCTGTGGATTATAATCTCTTGTAGTTTGTTGAAGATCCTTCACAAAATAAGCTTCGTTTTCAGTGGAAGACTTCACACAGATTTCAATAGGTTTCACACATTTAAAGATCTTGAAATTCTTGACAGAATCTCTGGAGTGCCCCAATCTAACTGGGAAACAGTTCTGTCAGTTTTTGAAGTCATTTTCAATGATTTAAAAACAAGTTGATCCCAGGTGGTTAATTAAGTTCTTATGAAGAAATCTTTATTTTATTGTGAACAACTTTTCTTCTGGCTGCACCAAGTTTACTAATCTTCATTTTTTTTTAAATGTCAGAAGTAAAATAAACAATCTTATGATGAGATTGTGCTACTTCATGGAAAGGTTTTATATTGTCATTATATTGGAGGCAGCACCAGAGCAGTTTATTAGAATCCTGTGAGTAATTCTGGGACCTGAGTCTGAGTTCAAAATCTCGGAGGAGAGCTGGAGATTTTAAATTCATTGCATTCAATAAAGCAGAAATAAAATGTTTGTTTCAATAATGGTGTCCATAAATGGTGGCTACAAGAGCAGGTCAGAGGTAGGAATACTGCAGTGAGTAACTCACCTCCTGACTCCCCAAAGCCTGTCCACCATCTCCAAGGCACAAGTCCAAAGTGTGATGGAATACTCCCCACTTGCCTGGATGGGGGCAGCTCTCAAGAAGCTTGACACCATCCAGGACAAAGCAGCCCTCTTGATTGGCACAGCATTCACAAACATTCACTCCCTCCGCCAACGATGCTCAGCAGCAGCAGTGTGTACTCTCCACAAGGTGTACTGCAGAAATCCACCAAAGTCCCTCGGACAGCACCTTCCAGACCCATGACCACTTCCAACTAGAAGGAGAAGTACAGCAAGGCCTTTGACAAGGCACTGCACAGGGTGCTACTGAGTAAAATAAGGGCTGATGGTGTTAGAGGCAAGGTGCTAGCATGGAGAGAAGCTGGGCTGTCTGGCAGAAAGCAGATAGTGGGGATAAAAGAGTCCTTCTCAGGATGGCAGCCGGTGACAAGTGGTGTTCGCAAGGCTCGGTGTTGGTACCACAACTTTTCACTTTAAACATTAATGATCTAGATGAAAGAACTGAGGGCATTCTGCCAAGGTTTGCAGATAATACAGAGAGAGGTAGAGGGACAGGTGGCATTGCAGAGGCTGGGAGGCTGCAGTAGGATTTGGACAGGTGAGGAGAGTGGGCAAAGAAGTGGCAGATGGAGTACAACATGGGAAATTGTGAGTACTTTGGTTGGAAGAATAGAGACATGGACTATTTTCAAAATGGGGAGAAAATTTAGAAGTCTGAAGTACAAAGAGACTTGTGAGTTCTAGTCCAGGATTCTTTCAAGGTAAAATTGCAGGTGAAAAGTCAATAGTTAGGGAGGCAAATGCAATGATGGCATTTATTTTGAGAGGACTTGAATATAAGAGCAGGGATGTACTTCTGATGTTCTTTAGGGCTCTGGCCAGACCACATTTGGAGTATCGTGCGCAATCTCGGGCCTCATATCTCAAGAACTCTTCATCAGAGCAGTTAGCTTCTTGGAAAAAGTGGTCTTTACGTTGAGAAACTGGCTGAGTGAGAGGGGAAAGGGGAGCAGGATGTGTGGAGATAGATCCAAGGAAGAGAGATATGAAAGAGTAGGTAAACAGGCGATTATGGAGTGCAGGCCAGAACTGACAAGAGGCTGAATAAGCAATAATAAAAACTGAAAGTATGAGAGAATGGGTGAGCTGTCCTGAAAACAACCAATATAATGTAACAATAAGCATATTAATAGGTGAGAATGAGTGACTGTGCTAAAATCAACTTATGTCATAACAGAACCAAGTGGGAGTGATTAAAAAACATGGAAGGTTGGAATCAGGCTCTAATGTTATTGAATTCAATGTTGAGTACTCGAGACTGCAGGGACCCCAAGCATAAATGAGGTGCTGTTCTTCCAGCGTGTGCTGAGCTTTACAGCGAGCCTGAGACAGAGATCTCGGCCAGGGAACAGGGTGCATATTAAAGAGGCAGGCAACTGGAATCTCAAGGTTTTTTTTGAGGACAGAACGTAGGTTTTCTAAAGTTCATCTCTCCAGTGTGGAGGAGACCACATTGTGAGCAGCGAATGCAGGAGACTAGATTGTGAGAAGTGCAAGTGGATTCCTGCTTCACATGGAAGGTGTGATTGGGCCCTTCGTACTGACAAGGGAGGAGGTCAACAAGCAGGAGTTACACCTTCCGCGGTTGCAGGGGAAGGTAGACTGAGCTCTGCAGGGGCTGTTGTGGTTCTGCTCGCCGAGCTGGAAGTTTTTGCTGCAAACGTTTCGTTCCCTGGCGAGGGAACATCATCAGTGCTGTTGGAGCCTCGTGTGAAGCGCTGCTTTGATGTTTCTTCCAGTATTTATATTGGTTTGTTCTTGCCGCTTCCGGAGAACAAACCAATATAAATACCGGAAGAAACATCAAAGCAGCGCTTCACACGAGGCTCCAACAGCACTGATGATGTTCCCTAGCCAGGGAACGAAACGTTTGCAGCAAAAACTTCCAGCTCGGCGAGCAGAACCACAACAACGGATACCCGAGCTACAAATCTTCAATCAGATTTTAAACTCTGCAGGGGCTGTTGGGAGTGAGGGGAGAGTGGAACAGGGTGTCCCATAAGGAATAGTCCCTATGGAAGGCTAATGAGGGAGGGGATGTGAATATGTGTCTGGTGGTGGCATCTCGCTGGAGGTGGTGGAAATGGTGGCTGATGATCCTCTGGATGTGGATGCTGGTGAGATAGTAGATAAGGACTATGGTAAAAAGTGAGGTCTGCAGATGCTGGAGATCAGAGCTGAAAATGTGTTGCTGGTTAAAGCACAGCAGGTCAGGCGCATCCAAGGAACAGGAAATTTGACGTTTCAGGCCAGAGCCCTTCATCAGGAATCCTGATGAAGGGCTCTGGCCCGAAACGTCAAATTTCCTGTTCCTTGGTAAGGACTAGGGTAAGGCAAAAGTGAGGAGAGCAGATCCTGGAGATCAGAGTCAAGATTAGTGTTGCTGGGAAAGCACAGCAGGGCAGGCAGCATCCGAGGAGCAGGAAAATCAATGTTTTGGGCAAAAGCCCTTTATCATGAAGGACTAAGGGAACCCTAGCACTGTTGTGGGAAGGAAGACAGGGTGTGAGGGCTGTAATGCAGGAGACAGGTCCCACATAACTGACAGAAAAAGTGAGAACTGCAGATGTGGAGTACCAGAATTGAAAAATGTGGTGCTGGAAAAACACAGCAGGCCAGGCAGCATCCGAGGAGCAGGAGAATCGACATTTTGGGCATAAGCCCTCCTTCAGCTCTTCCTGAAGAAGGCCTTATGCCCGAAACATCGATTCTCCTGCTCCTCGGATGCTGCCTGGCCTGCTGTGTTTTTCCAGCACTCCATTTTTCAACCCACATAACTGACGGCCCTGTCAAGTACGGTGGTGAGGAATCCTCAGTTGAGGAAGAGCTTGGACAGCATGGTGGCTCAGTGGTTAGCACTGCTGCTTCACAGCACCAGGGTCCCAGGTTCAATTCCAGCCTCGGGCAACTGTCTGTGTGGAGTTTGCACATTCTCCCTGAGTCTACATGGGTTTCCTCCGGGTGCTCTGGTTTCCTCCCATAGTCCAAAGATCTGCAAGTTAGGTAAATTGGCCATGCTAAATTGCCCAGAGTGTTCAGGAATGTGTAGTTTAGTTGCATTAGTCAGGGATAAATGTAGAGTGATGGGTTTGGGTGGGGTACTCTTCTGAGGGCTGCTGTGGACCTGTTGGAACAAATGGCCTATTTCACATTGTCGGGATTCTATGATTTCAGAGACTCCCTTGTAGAAGATGGCCTCATCAGAATAGTTGCAACAGAGATGGAGGAACTGAGAGAATGGATTAGAGTCTTTACAGGAAGCAGGGTGTGAGGCTGTTTAGTCCAGATAGCTGAGGGAGTGAGTGGGTTTGCAGTGGATAATGATGGTCAGTCTAGCCCAAGAAAATGAAACATAGACATCAAGGAAGGGAAGGAAGAAGTCAGAGATAGACAATGTGTAGGAGAGAATGGGGTTACATTGGAAGCAAAATTAATCAATTTTTACAGGTCAGAATGAGAGAGGCAAGCAACACCAATGATGTCATCGATTTGCTGGAGAAAGAGTTGTGGGGAGGGTACTGAGAAGGACTGGAGCAAGGAACAAGGACTCAAACCTAGGCCTCCTGGTCTAGAAATAGGGCCACTACCAATGTTCTACCAAAATGTAGCAAAGTTCGGTACTTTTGTGTAACCATTAATTGATCACGCATTTTAATTCACTTCATGTTTTAAAGTAACTCAAGATTCTAACCTTCCATTTTTTATTTTATATTTCGAAAATAAATCTACTGTCTTGGAGAGAAGAACCAACATTTTAAATGTGTTTCATGACAGTTAAGCATGACACATATGCAAATAGACACACACATACAAAAGAATTATTTTACTCACTCTTACATATCTCATACATAGGATTTTTAAAATTTCCGGCCATGCTTTCTTCTCAAATTTTCAACCTATTCAGCATATTTAAATTCTTGAAACTGTGTCTGCAATTATATGACCCTTTCCAGCGACCTACAGATTTCCAGTATTATACCGTTGAAATAAAAATCTCCACCAGAATAATCTCCCATTTCCAGCTTTAAATGTTTCAGTTGAAGCCAAGGGGATTACTGTTTGTGTGTATTACTGTTTGTGTGTATTACTGTTTGTGTATATTACTGTTTGTGTGTATTACTGTTTCTTTATGGTTTTGACAAACGTTATTGAAATTGCTAAGAGCCAGAACTATCCCAGAATCTCTGCTTCCACTGTGGAGTACTCTTTCTAATATTTCAATTTCTTAGAATGGTACCGTTCTGAAGAAGCGTCATACTCGATCTGAAATGTTAACCCTGTTTTTCTCTCCACAATGCTGCCAGACCTGCTGAGGCTCCCTTGCAATTTCAGTTTAGTTTCAGATTCCTTGTAGCTGCAGTATTTTGCATTATTTAGAATAGTGCACCACTGCCTCTCTGTTCACAAATCATCACTTTGCAATGAGACTGCACGTAACTATAAATCACCAGTATCAGTTGTAATTTTAAAGCTCTTAGATGGATGAAATCAGTTCATTAGAATGGCTTTCAAACTCTCAAGAGCTCTTTGGCACTCTTGAACAAACCACTTTTACCTATTTTCACAATAAATTAATTTAAACTGCAGCTTCAGTGTTGGCATTAGACACACATTTCCAATAAAATCCACATGTTTCTTTAAATCACATTATTTTCTTGCTCATTTTATGAATTATGTGAGAGCATTCAACTTTATTAGTTTTGTTAACATTTGACTCTGTCCTATAATGTGTCCTACATAAGTTACCCTCACATTTGCTGATTCACTTTTGACGAGTTTTAGTAGATCCAGTGACAGCTAAAAGGATCCTCAGATTGCTTTATATGTCCCTCCTAGATGTTCCTGTACATAAAGGCATTGTCTAAATTGACTCTGTACTTCAGGCACCACAAGAATGAATATCAAAGAACAAAGGAAATTTACAGCCCAGGAACAGGCCCTTCTGCCCTCCAGCCCTGAGCCGATCCAAATCCACTGCCTAAACCTATCGCCCAATTCCTAAGCATCTGTATCCCTCTGCTCCCCACCTACCCATGCATCTGCTCAGACGCATCTTAAATGAATCTACTGTGCCTACCTCTACCACCTCTGCGGGCAACGTGTTCCAGGCACCTACCACCCTCTGTGTGAAAGACTTACCGCATGAATCCCCCTTAAACTTTTCACCTCTCACCTTGAATATGTGACCTCTCGTTAATTAATCCTTCACTCTAGGAAAAAGCTTATCTCTATCCACCCTGTCTATGCCCTTCATGATTTTGTAAACCTCAATCAGGTCCCCCCTCAATCTCCTTTTTTCTCATGAAAATAATCCTAACCTACTCAACCTCTCTTCATCGCTAGCACCTTCCATACCAGGCAACATCCTCGTAAACCTTCTCTGCACCCTCTCCAAAGCATCCACATCCTTTTGGTAATGTGGCAACCAGAACTGTACACAGTATCCTAAATGTGGCCGAATGAAAGTCTTGTACAATTTTAACATGACTTACCAGCTCTTATACTCAATACCCCGTCTGATGAAGGCAAGCATACTATATGCCTTCTTGACCACTCTATCCACCTGTGCAGCAACCTTCAAGGTACAATGGATCTGAACTCCCAGATCTCTCTGCCATCAACTTTTCCCAAGAATCTTCTGTTTGCAATATAGTTTGCTTTCGAATTAAACTTCACAAAATGCATCACCTCACATTTGCCTGGATTGAACTTCATCTGCCACTTCTCCAACAACTTTCCCTCCACTGATGTCAGGCTCACTGGTCCATAGTTACCTGGAATATCCCTACTACCCTTCTTGTACAGGAGGAACAACATGAGCAACCCTCCAGTCCTCCGGCACCTCACCTGTATTTAAGGATGCCACAAAGATATCTGTCAGGGTCCCAGCTATTTCCTCTCTCGCCTCCCTCAGCAACCTGGGATAGATCCCATCTGGTGCCGGGGATTTTCCCACCTTAATATCTTTTAGCTTACCCAACACATCTTCCCTCCTTATGTCAACATGATCCAGAGTAAACAAACTTCTACCTCTAATCTCAGCATTCATCCCCTCCGTTCTTCAGTGAACACTGATGGAAAGTAATCATTGAGAATCTCACCCATTTTCTCAGGTTCGACACACAGCCTTTCTTTTTTATCCTTTAGTGGACCAACCCTTTCTCTCATTACCCTCTTGCTTCTTATATAAGAATAAACGGCCTTGGGATTCTCCCTAATTCACTAAAGCTATTTCATGACCCCATTTAGCCCGCTTGATTCCCCATTTAAGAATGGCCCTACTCTCCTGATATTCCTCTTGGGCTCATTCTGTTCCTAGCTGCCTGGACCTTATGTACATTTCCCTTTTCTTCTTTGCTAGTCATACAATTTCTCCTGTCATCCACGGTTAACAAATTTTGCCCTTCCTATCCCTTGTTTTCAAGGGGACATGCCTATCCTGCACTATCTTTAACTTATCTTTGAAAGCCTCCCACATCTCAAATGTGGACTTCCCTTCGAATAGCTGTGTCCAATCCACATTTCCCAGCTCCTGCTGAATTTAGATATAATTGGCCTTGGCCCAGTTTAGTACTCTTCCCTTAGGACCACTCTCATCTTTATCTATGAGTATGCTAGAACTTACAGAATTGTGGTCACTGTTCCCAAAGAAATCCCCCACCGCAACTTCTACCACCTGTCCTGGCTCGTTCCTCAGTACCAGGTCCAATATGGCCCCTTTCCTCATCGGACTATTGACATACTGCTTAATTGACATAATATCCTTTATTATCATGAGCATTCAACATAAAATATAGTGAAAAGTATGTACTGTTGCCCATATGTAAGCACCATTCACAAAATAATATAAAAAAAGCCTTAAAGACAGGCCAACTTATCCACCTCGATAGCTGCAGTCTACCCCCACCAGAGTCCCGCTCCAGTTGTCCCAACCCTCGAAGGACTTTAGGTACAATTTGATTTGTAAGTCTTTAGGATGTCGCTAGGACATTTAAAATCCAAATATCATCACGCCACATTGATCTCTTGAATGCATTTATATTTCGATAATTGATGCAGAAATTAGTTGACCCATCCAGTTTAGGGGCTAACACCGTTGGTGAACTTCAGCTGCTTTGACTCTGTTTAGATTAGATTAGATTAGATTACTTACAGTGTGGAAACAGGCCCTTCGGCCCAACAAGTCCACACTGACCCGCCGAAGCGCAACCCACCCCTACTCCTACATTTACCCCTTACCTAACACTACGGGCAATTTAGCATGGCCAATTCACCTGACCCGCACATCTTTGGACTGTGGGAGGAAACCGGAGCACCCGGAGGAAACCCACGCAGACACAGGGAGAATGTGCAAACTCCACACAGTCAGTCGCCTGAGGCAGGAATTGAACCCAGGTCTCTGGCGCTGTGAGGCAGCAGTGCTAACCACTGTGCCACCGTTTAATCAAGTCATTTTCTGATGTGAGTTGAATCACCACTTCCATTGATTTTAATTGATTTGTAAAAGAAGCAGATGCAAGGTGGAGGTCCTCAAGGGTGGTTGGATATGCCCCATCAAGGCAAATCAGTGTGCTGGAGAGACTCTGGTGAGTAAAGCTCTACCTAACATCAGAAACAAGGCATTTAGGATCTAGTTGCAATGAAATACAGTGGCCTTAGCTAGATCAGATGACAGTAGGCCTTAAAACATTCTTACACAGTGAGAACTTCAGGTTGGAATGCACAGCCTGGAAGGGTGGGACCAGGCCAAATGCCTAAAAATTATTTTAAGAAGGTAGCGAGACCCTAACGTTTCCTTATTTTAAAGGTAGGTGTGAAGAGAGTGTTCCAGGAGTAATGCAGCTGGTCAAACCACTCGGCTTAAAGCAAAACAGCATGTATTAAAACACGAAAGAAAGAATGCAGGAATTTAGAATGACTGCACCAGCCTGATACAGTAACTTAACTAATTAACTGTTCCAATATATTGACATCCCATGAACACACCCCATGGCAACAAGGTAAATTCAAAGATAGATTCTTACAGGCAGAAGGGAACAGCATCCAGAGGAAGATTTCAGAGAATGTCAGGCAGGAATCCTTTATTGAAAATTGCAACGTTTCGAGATTCTCATACCTTGTGACTTCTAAAGCTAAAAAATAATGAGAAAAACCTGAACTAGGAGAACTGGCCACTCCCCCAACCTCACTTAAAAAAAACAAGGGCAAAATAACCTTTTTGATGTGATAGCATCATCACAGAGGTCAGTTTAATTGAGGTTTTCCAGAGTGCATTTGAAGTTTATTTTAATTGAAACAATGTGTAAGGCAGAGGGGGAAAGGCAGAAGAATGTACAAAGTTTATCTGTTCAGAACCAGTGCAGATATAATGAATGAATGGCCTCCTTCTGCACTGTAATGATTCTCTGATCCAGTGATTTGCAAATTTACACCGAGCACTGCAGTGGGTCAGAATGAGTGGTCACACAGGGAATTCAATAATCACTTTAATGGGAGAGGTTTGTTGCAGGAAAGGGTGAGAGGATTGGAACTAATTGGAAAACATTTTCAAAGCGCTAAAGCAAAGAGATGCAGTTGAACAATAGAAGTTCTCTCATTTAAGACATACAGAGATGGAAAGTATCTTCTGTCTCGGGTACTCATTCGTCTGCGGAATATTCTTCAAATAATGAGGACTGGGTGATTGAATGTGTCCAAGGTAGGTTTAGACAGGTTTTTCATCATTGAGAGAGTTGAAGGGAATGAGGATCAGGCAGGAAATTGAGGCTGAGACAACAACCGAATCAGCTGAGATCTTCCTGAAAGGTGGACCAGCTCAAAGGGCTGATTGCTTTATCCCTGCTCATGGCTTTGCAGTGGGCTGAGTGGCAGTTTGGGGGCTGCACCATTCTATGGTTATCAGGCTGGAATCTTTTAGTTTCCATGGCAACTGCTCAGGAAATGTGGGAGCTCGGATATGAAGAGGCTTTCAAACTCTGAGCATCGATAACTATATGCACTGGGTCAACTAATTTCTGCATCAATTATAGAAATATAAATGCATTCAAGAGATCAATGTGGCGTGATGATATTTGGATTTTAAATGTCCTAGCGACATCCTAAAGACTTACAAATCAAATTGTACCTAAAGTCCTTCGAGGGTTGGGACAACCGGAGCGGGACTCTGGTGGGGGTATACTGCAGCTATCGAGATGGATAAGTTGGCCTGTCTTTAAGTTTTCTTTATATTATTTTGTGAATGGTGCTTACATATGGGCAACAGTACATACTTTTGACTGTATTTTATATTGAATGCTGGTGCCAAGTGCTCTGTCCTGATCTCGGTGTTCTTTTTTGCAGCAGTTGTAAATTGTTAGAAAAGAGGTTATTCCTTTTGAAAACAGAGAGAACTCCAATTCCAGAGAAAAGACATTGGCTAATCTCCTGCAGCAACTTCTCTTGGGTTCAGTACATGGAGTGACTCACAATCCCTGTTTACAGCTCGCAACATTATGGACGTCACTTTGCACTTACACGCTGGATGACAAGATTAATTTTGTGCCTGGATGCAGTCCAGCTGATGCCTCAAAAGATAAGAATTGCAAATTCTAATTGCAGATTCTCACTTCCTGACCCTTGTTTTCCAAAGGCACTTTCTGATCCCTGTTTTCCAAAGTAATTTCATTGAGCTTTTATTTTTCTGTACTATGATGTGTTTCACCTACTTTTGAGTCACTTGTCAACCTCATAATCATTGTTGCATCAACTAACATCTCTCATCAAGCACTTGCACAATGTCAGAATTGTCTGGAAGCACCTTACCATTGATAAATTACTTCTGAATTGCAGTTATGCCACAAAATATCAAAAGCAGAGTCGATAATTTGTTAAATTCACTGTGGATGTCACTGGCTGGGCCAGCATTTATTGCCTGCTCCTAGCTGCCTTTGAGAAAATGCAGCTTTCTAGACCTGCTGCAGTCCCTGTGCTGTGGGTAGATCCACAATGTCCTAAAGGAGGGAATTCCAGGATTTTGACCCAGCGACAGTGAAGGGCTGGCGATATATTTCCAAGTCAGAATGGTGAGTGGCTTGGAGGTGAACTAACAGGGGGTGTATCTGCTGCCCTTGTCCTTCCAGATGGAAATGGTTGTGAGTTTGAATATTGTGCGAAGCAAACTTTCACAAACAGCTTTTTGGACATGGTCAAATAGTCTGTTCTGAATTGTGAAGAAAGGTAATTGATCTGAAACATGAATCTGTTTCTGGCTCCACAGACACTGCCAGAGCTGCACTTTCTGTATTACTTTCAGATATCCAGCATTTATTGTATTGCTCTTTGATCTTTTACAAACCCCTGAGACAGTAGACAAGGTCTCACATTCACACCTTATTGGAAAGAGGCAATGTATTGAGCATTTATTTTTGTTTCTCCTGCTCCAAGCATTCACACTTGTTCACCTTCCTTCTTGCACTGACATAATGAGATGAATATTGTTCACACTCTCACTGGGCTCTCTTCAGGTACCAGCAGCAAGAAAGCACCTGCCCTTCTGTGTGGCTCAATACCTGAAATATAACAAAACCAGAAAATCATGGAAAAGTTCAGCAGGTCTGACAGCATCTGTGGAGAGAAATCATAGTTAATATAATATCCTGAAAACCTCGATTAGATCACCCTTTAACTTTCTAAATTCTCCAGAATAAAGGTCTAATTTGTATAATCTCTCCTCGTAACTGAATTCCTGAAGTCTAGGTGCCATCCTTGTAAACCTATGCTGAACTCCGTCCTGGGCCAATAATCCTTCCTGAGGTGTGGTGATTGGATCTGCTCACTGTCCTCAAAGTAAGATCCAACAAGGGTCTTGTATAGAGGTAGCGTAATGTCTGCAACTTTGTACTCCAACCCTTTAGATCTGAAGGCCATTAAATGTTTCTTGTAGCACCCTCCAGTGTTGCTTGTATGATTTACTCATTAGCAGAATTTCCCATTTTACTGTGGAACAGTCTCTGCCTTATCTCAATGAAGTCTGCCTGACATAAATCCAAAATTCTACTATTCAATCTTTGCTTATCTCTTATAAACACTACATGAAACTTGATCAGGCTCATTGCTCATTACTAGATCCAATGCTGCTTATCCCCTTGTTACATCCAAGACATGATGTTATAGAAAACTATCTCAGACACACTCGAGAAGTTCACTACCTTTTGAGCAGGCATTTGATTGGTTGTCCCAGTCTTCGTTAAGATAAAAATCCTCCATTGATATTACTCTGGCTTTGATACATAATTATCTAATGTCAGCATTTGTAAAATGTAGCACTTCTGAGCTGCTACCAACTGGTTAATATATGACATCCGTTGTGGTTATCATTCCTTTACATTTCCTTTACAGTTCCTCCATGCTATCCGTAAAGTCTTCACTGGATGCTTTCTCCTCATTACATCCTCCCTCGCCATAGATTCTGTTTCTAATCTGCAATGCTACTCCACCCCTTTGCCATTTGTAAACTTTATAACCCAGTGCTATCCATGCTGCAGCCATGTCTCCACAAGGGCTTTTATATCATAGTTTCCAATTTGAACCCTTGCCTGCAGCTCATTTAATGTGTGCTTACACATCGTGCAGTTGGATATAGACCTCTCGTTTTGCCTGTACACTATTATCCTGTCCTTAAGCATCTTTTTATTGTTTCTCCCTTTTGGCTCACTCGGTTCTGTTTTAATACTTCCACCGTATTTATTAAACTGGCCCTGCTTGTTCATCCTATTAACCTCTACCTTCTCCTTAACTGCTGTCCTGATGCTCCAGTCCACTCCCCCAACCTCAATCCCCTGCCATACAAGTTTAAATCCTCCTGAGTGACTCTAGCAGACCCCCCTGCCAGGCTATTGGTGCCCTCCAGCTTAGATGCTACCCATCCTTTTTGTGCAGATCCCTCGTGCTCTGGAAGAGATCCTTCTGATCCAGGTATCTGAAACCATCCCTCCTTCAACAGCCCTTTAGCGATGTATTCAGCTGTACTGTCTTCCTATCTCTGACCTCACTAGCATGTGACACGAGGAGTCATGCCAAACTAAAGGAGATTTAAACAATTCTTGGATTAGCACAGGGATGATGATGGGATAGTGTAGGAGGATGGGCTATGAATAGTTCACAGGTCAGTGCAACATCGAGGGCCGAAGGGCCTGTTCTGTGCCATATTGTTCTATGTTCCATGTTCTGTTACAACCCGAGAGGTCCTGCTTTTTAATTTCATGCCTAACTCCCTCAATCCTGCCAATGGCGCTGTCCCACTTTTGACAATGACCTCTGGCTACTCACCCACCCTTCTGGCAATCAGAATGTCCTGTGCCAGCTCAGAGACCTCCTTGACCTTGGCACCATGGAAGCGACACACCATGCTGGAGTCTCAGCTGTAGCCACAGAAATGCCTATCCATTGCCCCTGATTGTGAAGTTCCTGATCACTACTGCTGTACTGTACTTTGGCCCTCCCTGCTGTATAACAGAGCTGGGTGTGGTGCCTCTGCTCTAGTTACTGCTGTAGCCATCCCCTGATAGGCAATGCCCCCAAACAGTATCCAAACCGGTATCCTTATTCGAAAGCAGGATAGCCACAAGGACTCCTGCACTGACTGCCTGCCCCTCCTGGTGATTGCCCATCTATATCCCTGAACCTTGGGTGTGGCCATGTCCTGGAAACTGCTGTCTATGATTTTTTTTTGCCTCAAGCCTGCTCCTAGGTGAGTCCAGCTGCTGCTCCAGCTGATCCATCTGGTCTGAGAGGAGCTGCAAGGGGACACAATTCCGGCTGATGGAGTGTCAGTAAGGCTCAAGGCTGTCCCTGTTTTCTGGGAGTCAAGAGTGTGTTGCTGGAAAAGCATAACAGGTCAGGCAGCATCCGAGGAACAGGAGAACCGACGTTTCGGGCAAAAGCCCTTCATCAGGAGAATGTCCCAGCTTTCCCACAGTCCACAGGAGAAGTGTACCATCACACAAACTGCCATTTTAACTCTCTCAGGATGATGGGATTAAAGTTGTTGATAAGAGGACCATCAGATGGGCCCATATTAAGGACCAGTTGTGGGGAGGTGGGGAGTTTCCCTGAATGAATTTAAATGGTAGAATTTGAACCCAAGCTTTGGAACATCTGCTTGGGGTTCATGGATTACTCATTCAGTGACAATACCATAACGCCACTACCTGCCCAGAATTTGTGGCAGTATGTGCCGCTTATTTTGAAAGAAAGGTTTGTTGCTATTTTATGCCTGTCTGCTTGAGCCTATTTAAATGTTTTAATGTAGTGCTTTCCTTGCATACTGTGTTTGATTTTAAATGTAATGGACAGTTGATAATTATTGAGGATATTGATGAATTCTTATAATTCTGCTTCTGTGTGATTCTCTATTCCTTATATAGCCATACAAATATGGAAGGGAATGTCACTATATGATCATATCGTTTCATAAGTGTGTTCATGACAATAAAAGTTGATCCCTTGGAAATGAATACATTAGCTCTAAAAATAAAAAAAAAGCCTCAAGTGGAACCTTCTAAAGAAAAGATTGTATTTTTGGCTGAAGATGTACTTCTAAAAAACAGCTTATAATACTAGTACAGTGCTAGAATAATGCCTACTTTTCAACATTTTCAGAGCATGGCACAGTGGCTCAATGGTTAGCACTGCTGCAGCTGAGTGCCAGGGACCTGGATTCAATTCCAGCCTCGGGTGACTACCTGTATAGAGTTTACACACTTGCCCCATGTCTGTCTGGGTGCTCTGGTTTACTCCAACAGTCCAAAGATGTGCGGGTTAGGTGGATTGACCATGGGAAGTTACCCATAATGTGCAGGGATGTGCAGACTAGATTGGTTAGCTATGGGAAATATAAGGTTACAGGGGTAGGTTCAGTGGCTGGATTTGGGATGATTTTCAGAGAGTTAGTGCAGATACAATGGGCCGAATTGCCTCTTTCTGTATTGTTGGGTTTCTTTCAATCCCTGTTTCCAACTGTTTTATTCTAATCTAAAATTAAATATTAAAGCATCGGGGCAAAGATTATTGGAAAGTGATGGAGTATAAAAGAGTGTTTTAGCTATTTATTTGGCTCTCCCATTCATTTTTTTTTATTATTGTCCACTCCTCACAGTTATTATTGATGAGGGTGTCAGGGTTATTTATTGCCTCTGTGTTGGTATTGAGATAGCTTTCCTTTGTGATAACAGTAATACACAGTAATGGAAAGAATCCCAAACTAAGCCTTACACTTCAAATAAAGAAATAATGAATGACATCATTTGAAAATTATAAAGTCACCAACATTACATATTTTTAAAAAAATAAAACAAATTTCTACGATTTGGTTCATGCATCTTTGACTCCTACTGCTCGGGACATGTTTGCTGTTATATCAGTGAAATTATTGACAGGATCATTGTTCTTTAATTTCTCCAAGGATTCTTGATAAAAGTGTACACTTTTTATTGAAGTCTTTTTGTCTTGTACTTTCAGGACAGTTGACAAGAAATGCAGTTTAACGAAAAAAATATTTTGCACAGAACTAAAACTCATTTGCGTCGACCTCAAGGCTTAGTTTCCAAAATCGGTGGGTTAGCTATGGGAAAGGCAGGGCTACAGGAGGGTGGTGAGTCTGGGTATGATACTGTTCAGAAGGTCAGAGTGGACTTGATGGGCCAAATGGCCTGCTTCCACTTGTGGGGATTCTATGATTTGATCTGCAAGGATTAATCAGCTCTCTCTAGAGGGATGACATGGTTGTTCATTGGTGAGCACTGCTGGTTCATAGCACCAGGGACGCAGGGTCAATTCCACCCTCAGGTGATGTCAGTCTGGAGTTTGATGTTCTTCCTGTGTCTGTATGGGTTTCGGCCGGTGCTGCAGTTTCCTCCTGCTGAGTGGATTGGCCATGCTAAATTACCCAGAGTGTGCAGGGTAGGGGACAGGTCGAGGTGGGATGTCCTGCAGAAGGTTAGTGTGGACCCATTAGTCTGGAAGGTCTGTTTTCACATTGTAGGGATCCTACACATCTAAATAGTTATGGCATATTAGAAGCCATTATCCTACATGTTCCATCTTGTTACTGAGGAGAAAATCCATCATGTAAGCTGGATTTAGTTGGGATCTTCACTCCTTGTCTGTTCAATGGTCCAGCTTCTCTGAAGGTGCTGCCAGTCTACAGCATCATAAATCTAAGAGCATTAGATGTGATATGGTGATACTGTTATAGGGTTAACCATGAGTTTGCTGCTTTGATGAAGAATTCAAATCCTACCATCGGAGCTGAATTTAATTCAATCAATGCAACTGTATTTGAACAGTAATCTTAACAATAGGACCTCGGAAAGCTCAAGAAACTGTTGCTTAAAAACCCATGGCGGGGGGGGGGGAGGTGCGTTCACTAATGGAGGAAAAGATGTTTGCTATCCTTACCTGGTCTGGCCAACATGTGACTCCTGACTCACAGCAATGAGGCCTCCTACGTGCCCTCAGAAATGGCTGAAAAATATAATCAGTTCAGGGGCAATTAGGGATGGGTAGCAAATGTGAGCCTTGCCTGTGATGGTCAGGTTTGGTTTTTGTTAGGTCTGATGCAGGAGGAGTGCACTATCACTGTCATCCCACTTCACGGCTCCCAACATACAATAAAATCTTTTATCCCAGGCAGTAAGCTGAGTTGTTAAATGCCTTAATGATATCAACTTTTAAACAACAGAATTTATCATTCAACTTTCTGTCTAAACACAATGATTGGTTTATTATCAAAGCATTGTTGAATGTGAATGCAGAAATAAATGCAGATATAAGGTTGGTAATATATATTATCATTTTAAACATCACTTAAACATTCACACAAACACACATATTGTGGGAAAACAGAGGGAAAATGCAAAATCAAATTTCTCTGCACAGCTTGGTTTATTGAGAAAATACATTCTAATTATTATTCTTGAATACAAAAGGATAAAATTTGAGATGTTCTTGAGTCTGTCACATTGATGCTCAGGAGCATGTAGTCCAGTCAATAAACAGCATTATTGTTTCTGAAGTCTCAGAGACTCAACTTGCTTGGGAATCATAATCCTGAGATATTCCTTTCTATTCAGTTTACTTTTAACATGAAATATGGGTGTTGCTGGGAGTGACCAATGACCATTGCCTTCCTTGAATTGAGTGGCTCAGCCAGCCATTTCAGATGGCAGTCAATTATTGACCACATTGTTGTGGGTCTGGAGTCATATGTCAGCCAGACCAAGTAAGGGTGGCAGATTTCCTTCACTAAAGGACATTAGTGAACCAGATGGGTTTTTAAACCATGACTGAGGGATACAATTGATTAATTTATTTTTAATTGCTGATTTATGCCTTGAATCATAATTTGGCGATGGTGGTGGTTTCCAACCTATGTCCCAGATCATTAACCTGGGACTCACATTGGCTAGTCCATTGGGAAACCATCAGTCTACTGGGCAGGAGACAAGCTACAGAATGGTACTAAGGGTAAACAACTCCATTGATATGAACAGGAAAACACTCTTCAAAATGGAATTATTGCAGGTGAGATATTCAGATGCTTGAAAGTGGTGCTGCTGTAAACAAGGGAGACAGAGAGACAGAGATCTGAATCAATCAGGAATGGCATGCTGTCACATTGTAATGATGAATGATTACATAAGAGAGATCCGAGGAAAATTATTCTTGTCAAATGGAAAATATACTCACCATATTTACTGTGCCATAATTATTACTTCCTGGAAACATATTTCCCCATAAACACGCAGAATAAAGCAATTGAATAAACATAGTCTTCACGGAGCTGCTTGTATGATGCTGATTACTCAGCCTGTGGCTGACGTTAGCAGCTGTCAGCCTTGAGTACCTCTCCTCTCCTGGATAGAAAACGTGAGGAAATATTCCAGCAGTTTGGAAATTCATGAACAACAATTACTGCTAATGGAGGAGCTGCTTTGAAGGGACAATGCAGCTTTTGTGGCTTTGTAAATAATTCAAGGCATTATCAATTTACTCCGCCCACAACAAAATATCATGACGCATGGCGTATTTTAAAGATAGTTTCGTTCAGGGTTATTGTTTCAGACAAATCTTCCAAATCCATAACTGCTCCTTAATGAACTCCCAGGATGTAAGGCAGATGGGTTACAGGGTATTTGAGGAAAGACTGTTTTCACCCCGACGGTGGTGGGCTTCAGGAGTATACTGCCTGGGAGGGGAGGGGAGGGGAGGCAGGAACCTCACAACTTTTAAAAATGATGTGGATGAGCAGCTGAAATGTCATCACTTTCAAGGATCAAGTGGGAGCAGTGTAGACTAAGTGTATGACTGGCTGTACTGACTGGATATGCCAAGGGGCCTACTCCGCACTGTATGATTTTATGACTCTATCCCATCCAAGTGGCCATTATTGCTGAGTGAAAGGGACAATGTATGGAAGGAAGTTATTCACATGCGTGAGACATCAAGTTGAGCTCAGTACCACCCTCCTGTTATGACTACCTAATCATCAATGGGCGGCACGGTGGCACAGTGCAATGGGCGGCACGATGGCACAGTGGTTAGCACTGCTGCCTCACAGCGCCTGTAGACCTGGGTTCAATTCCCGACTCAGGCGACTGACTGTGTGGAGTTTGCACGTTCTCCCCGTGTCTGCGTGGGTTTCCTCCGGGTGCTCCGGTTTCCTCCCACAGTCCAAAGATGTGCGGGTCAGGTGAATTGGCCATGCTAAATTGCCCGTAGTGTTAGGTAAGGGGTAAATGTAGGGGTATGGGTGGGTTGCGCTTCGGCGGGTCGGTGTGGACTTGTTGGGCCGAAGGGCCTGTTTCCACACTGTAAGTCTAATCTAATCAGAGACATTTCAAATTTGCTGAATTTGTCTTACCAACTGACTTGGGCGATATGTATGAGACACTAAGGATGCAGACGATTCAGCAAATCCTTCCATCCCTCACTTGATGCTCCTGTGTTGAGGAGAGCACTGGATTAAGGGGGCAGAGATTCTCACCAACTCACTCTGTTTATACCCTCGTGCTGTCCGCCCATTTGAATCGGGTCCTCCCTCACCGATACCGTGGAGGCCAGTCCTCACTCACCAATACCACGGAGCCCTCTCCTCCCTCACCAATACCGCGGAGCCCTCTCCTCCCTCACCAATACCGCGGAGCCCTGTCCTCCCTCACCAATACCACGGAGCCCTCTCCTCCCTCACCAATACCGCGGAGCCCTGTCCTCCCTCACCAATACCGCGGAGCCCTGTCCTCACTCACTGATACCGCGGAGCCCTGTCCTCACTCACTGATACCGCGGAGCCCTGTCCTCCCTCACCGATACCGCGGAGCCCTGTCCTCCCTCACCGATACCGCGGAGCCCTGTCCTCACTCACCGATACCGCGGAGCCCTGTCCTCACTCACCGATACCGCGGAGCCCTGTCCTCACTCACCGATACCGCGGAGCCCTGTCCTCCCTCACCGATACCGCGGAGCCCTGTCCTCCCTCACCGATACCGCGGAGCCCTGTCCTCCCTCACCGATACCGCGGAGCCCTGTCCTCCCTCACTGATACCGCGGAGCCCTGTCCTCACTCACTGATACCGCGGAGCCCTGTCCTCCCTCACCGATACCGCAGAGCCCTGTCCTCCCTCACCAATACCGCGGAGCCCTGTCCTCACTCACTGATACCGCGGAGCCCTGTCCTCACTCACTGATACCGCGGAGTCCTGGTCCCTCACTCTCGGTGACTGCTCCTGTCGTGGTTTGTGTCACAGCATGTGTGTCAGTAAGATAGAGGGGCCTGGTACCATCAGTGGGTCATGTAGGCCGTGACAACACATACTCCCATTTTCTTGTGATCAGTTGAAGTATGATGCACTGAGGGAAACAAGCTGCTCTTTTAACTGAATTGCTTAATTTGAGCACAGAGTGATATCCCTGATAATACAGTATTTGTTTAGTTGTAACTGTATTAAACATCTCAATGCCATGTTAGCCACACCCCGTTTCTTGTGTAGTGACGGCTGACATAAATGTTTCTGCATTTAGATAAAATACCTTTCTGAAGGTAAAAGCCATGCCATAGTTTGCAGAAGTGGCCATTTATAATGAAAACATGCCCTAATACTTTAAACGTTAACTGAAGAGAGGTGCGTGGGAGGAGCGAAGGGCTGCTGGGAAGTTTTTTAAGTGGGTGAGATCTAAACCCGAGACCCTACACCATACAGCCTCCCTCCCACCCACCTCCTCGAACCTTACTAAGAGTCTGTAAACTCGGTAAGTTCTCAGGTTTTCTCATTTTTTTTCTACTCTTCCTTTGTTTAGTCCTGTGGGGGCTTTCAGAGTAGCGGGATATGGATGTCAGGGCAGTTCCTCCTGCAGAACGTGGCAGGTGAGAGGCACGACACCTGTCTCTGCCGACTACATCTTCAGGAAGTGCACTCAACTCCAGCTCCTCAAAAACCGAGTTAGGGAACTGCAGCTGGAGCTGGGTGAACTACGGATCATCCGGGAGGCAGAGGGAGAAATTGAGAGGATGTACGGGGAGGTGGTCACTCCCCAGACACAGGATAAGGACAGCTGGGTTACAGTCAGGGGGAGGAAAGGGAACCGACGGTCCGAGCAGGGATTCCCTGTGGCTGTTCCCCTCAGCAACAAGTATACCATTTTGGATACTGCTGGTGGGGTCAGCCTAACAGGGGAACGCCATAGTTAGAACAAAGAACAAAGAAAATTTACAGCCCAGGAACAGGCCCTTCGGCCCTCCAAGCCTGATCCAAATCCACTGCCTAAACCTGTCGGTCAATTCCTAAGCATCTGTGTCCCTCTGCTCCCCACCTACCCATGCATCTGTCCAGACTCATCTTAAATGAATCTACCGTGCCTGCCTCTACCACCTCTGCTGGCAACGTGTTCCAAACGCCCACCACCCTCTGTGTGAAGTACTTGCCGTGTGTATCCCCCTTAAACTTTCCACCTCTCACCTTGAAAGCAGGACCTCTTGTTATTGAATCCTTCACCCTGGGAAAAAGCTTGTCTCTATCCACCCTGTGTATACTCTTCATGATTTTGTAAACCTCAATCAGGTCCCCCCTCAATCTCTTTTTTTCTAATGAAAGTAATCCTAACCTACTCAACCTCTCTTCATAGCTAGCACCTTCGATACCAGGAAACATCCTCATAAACCTTCTCTGCACCCTCTCCAAAGCGTCCACATCCTTTTGGTAATGTGGTGTCAGAACTGTACACAGTATTCTAAATGTACAATTTTAACATGACTTGCCAGCTCTTATACTCAATACCTCTTCCAATGAAGGCAAGCATGCTATATGCCTTCTTGACCACTCTATCCACCTGTGCAGCAACTTTCAGGGTACAATGGATGTGCGCTCCCAGATCTCTTTGCACATCAACGTTTCCCAAGGCTCTTCCATTCATTATATAATTTGCTCGAGAATTGGTCTTTCCTAAATGCATCACCTCACATTTGCCTGGATTGAACTCCATCTGCCACTTTTCCACCCAACTCTCCAGTCTATCTTTAGAACTCTATTAAGTTGGTAAGGCATGATCTCCCTCGCACAAAACCATGTTGCCTATCACTGATAAGCCCATTCTTTTCTAAATATAAATAAATCCTATCCCTGAGTACTTTCTCCAGCAACTTTCCCACCACTGACGTCAGGCCCACTGGTCTGTAGTTACTCGGAATATCCCTACTATCCTTCTTGTACAGGGGACAACATGAGCAACCCTCCAGTCCTCTGGCACCTCACCTGTATTTAAGGATGCCACAAAGATATCTGTCAGGGCCCTAGCTATTTCCTGTCTCACCTCCCTCAGCAACCTGGGCTAGATCCCATCTGGTCCTGGGGATTTACCCACCTTAATAACCTCTAGCTACCCAACACATCTTCCCTACTTTTGTCAACATGGTCCAGACTAATCAACCTTCTATCTCTGATCTCAACATTCATCATGTCCCTCTCCTCAGTGAACACTGATGTAAAGTAATCATTCAGAATCTCACCCATTCTCTTAGGTTCGACACACAACTTTCCTTTATTATCCTTTAGTGGTCCAATCCTTTCTCTAGTTAGTCGCTTGCTTCTTATATAAGAATAAAATGCTTTGGGATTTTCCTTAATTCTGCTCATTAAAGCTATTTCATGACCCCTTTTAGCCCGCTTGATTCCTCGTTTAAGACTTGTCCTACTCTTCTGATATTCCTCCAGGGCTTGTTCTGTTCTTAGCTGCCTGGACCTTATGTACGATTCCCTTTTCCTCTTGGCTAGTCGTACGATTTCTCCTGTCATACAGGTTCAGGAACCTTCCTTCCTATCCTTTGCCTTCAATGGGACATGCCTATCCTGCACTACCATTAACCTATCTTTGAAAGCCTCCCACATCTCAAATGTGGACTTCCCTTTGAATAGCTGTGTCCAATCCACATATCCCAGCTCCTGCCTAATTTTGATATAATTGGCCTTGGCCCAGTTTAGTATTCTTCCCTGAGGACCACTCTCATCTTTATCTACGAGTATTCTAAAACTTACAAAATTGTGGTCACTGTTCCCAAAGAAATCCCCCACCACAACTTCTACCACCTGCCCTGGCTTGTTCCCCAGTACCAGGTCCAATATGGCCCCTTCCCTTGTCGAACTATTGACATACTGCTCTAGAAAACTCTCCTGGACGCTTCTTACAAATTCTATCCCATCCAGACCTCAGACACTAAGTGTATCCCAGTCAATGTTGGGAAAATTAAAATCTTCCATCATCACTACCCTGTTGCCTCTACATCTTTCCATAATCTGGTTACCTATTTGTTCTCCTACCTCACGCTCACTGTTGGGAGGTCTGTAATACAGCCCCAACAATGTAACTGCATCCTTGTTATTTCTCAGCTCCACCCATAATGCCTCACTATCCAAGGCCTCCATAGTGCCCTCCTTTAGCACACCCGTGATATTGTCCCTAACCAGCAATGTAACTCCACCCCCTCTTTTACTTCCCTCCCTGTCCTGTCTGAAGCGTCTATATCCTGGAACATTTAGTTGCCAATTATCATGCCCTTCTTTCAACCAAGTCTCTGTGATGGCAATAATGTCATACTCCCAGGCACCAATCCAAGCCCAAAATTCATCTGCCTTACACACTATACTCCTTGCATTAAAGTAGATGTATTTCAGGCCACCAGTTTTTTTGCGCTCACCTGCTCTCTGCCTACTCTTCCCTTTATTATTGCTATCTTCATGATTCTTACAGTCTCCACCTCACTGCCTACATGTTTTCTCTTCTGGTTCCCAGCCCCTGCCACATTAGTTTAAACCCCCCCTAACAGCAGTAGCAAAAACTCCCCCAAGGACATTGGTTCCAGTCTGGTTCAGGTGTAGACCATCCATTTTGTAATAGTCCCACCTTAATCAGAACCGGTCCCAATGTCCAACAAATCTGAGCCCCTCCCTCCTACACCATCTCTCAAGCCACATGTTCAGCCTGCCTATATTTTCATTCCTACGCTGGCTAGCACGTGGCACTGGTTGTAATCCTGAGATCACTACCTTTAAGGTCCTTCTCTTTAACCCCTCTCTGAGCTCCCTGAATTCTGCTTTCAGGACCTCTGTGTCTCTGGCACTGAGCCTGGCATTGTGTTCCAGAAGGGAAGAGGGGAGAATAGAAGAGTGTTTGTGGTAGGGGACTCAATAGTTAGACGGATTGACAGGAGGTTTTGTGGTCAGGATCGGGATTCCCGGAAGGTATATTGTCTCCCTGGTGCCAGGGGCTGGGATGTCGCCTATTGGGTTTACAGGATTCTGAAGGGGAAGGGGGAGCAACCAGAAATCGTGGTACATATTGGGACCAATGATATAGCCAGGAAAGGGATTGAGGATCTGAAAAGTGACTACAGAGAGTTAGGTTGGAAGCTGAAGAGCAGGACGAGTAGAGTAGTGATCTCAGGTTTGTTACCGGCGCCACGACACAGTGAGGTGAGGAACAGTCAGCGACTGCAGCTTAACACATGGCTGCGAGGCTGGTGCAGGAGGGAGGGCTTCAGATACCCAGACCATTGGGATACCTGCTGGGGAAGGTGGGACCTGTACATGAAGGGCGGGTTGCACCTGAACTGCGGGGCACAAATGTCCTGGGGGGGAGATTTGTTCGTGTGGTTTGGGAGGGTTCAAAGTAGTTTGGCAGGGGGGTGGGAATCAGAGCCACATATCTGAGAGGGGGACAGTTGCATACAGGACAGTCACAGGATAGTTTCTCATGTGATAAAACAAAGGGATCAGTTAAAGTGTGTCTGCTTTAACGCAAGGAGTGTCAGAAATAAGAGTAACGAATTAAAGCATGGATCAGTACTTGGGACTACGATGTTGTGGCCATAACGGAGATGTGGGTTTCACAGGGGCAGGAATAGTTGCTGGATGTTCCAGATGTAGCAGGGTTGTTGTTATGGGTGATTTCAACTTTCCCAATATCGACTGGAACCTCCCAAGTGTAGATGGTTTGGATGGAGCCATTTTTGTCAGGTGTGTTCAGGAGGATTTCCTTACTCAGTTCAGTAAGAACAGATAAGATGGTAAAAGAGGGGGAGGTGTGGCACTATTGATCAGGGACAATATTTCAGTTGTAGAAAGGACTTTTGGGGATTCATCAACTGAGGTAGTATGGGCTGAGGTTAGACACAGGAAAGGAGAAGTCACCATGCTGGGAGTTTTCTATAGGCCTCTGAATAGTCCCAGAGATGTAGAGGAAAGGATAGCAAAGATGATTCTCAATAGGAGTGAGAGAAGCAGGGTAGTTATCATGGGGGACTTTAACTATCCAAATATTGATTGGGATCACTACAGTACGAGTACTACAGATTGGTCAGTTTTTGTCCAGTGTGTGCAGGAGGGCTTCCTGACACAGTATGTAGACAGGCCAACAAGGGGTGAAACACTTTATATTTAGTACTGGGTAATGAGCCTGGACAGGTGGTAGATTTGGAAGTAGGTGAGCACTTTGGAGACAGCGATCACAATTCTGTCAGGTTTACTTTAGTGATGGAAAGGGATAGGTGTACTCCACCGAGCAAGAGTTACAGCTGGGGGAAGGGAAATTACGATGCAATTAGGAAAGATTTAGGAAGCGTAGAATGGGGAAGGAAACTGCAGGGAATGAGCACATTAAAAATGTGGAGCTTAATCAAGGAAAAGCTCCTGTGTGTCTGAGATAAGTATGTACCTGTTAGACAGGGTGGACGTTATAGAACGCATGGTTTACTACGAAAGTGAAATCTATGGTCAAGAAGAAGGCTTATGTTAGGACGAAATGTGAAAACTCAGATAGGACGCTTGAGGGTTACAAGGAAGTCAAGAAAGACCTAAAAAGAGAGATCAGAAGAGCCAGGAGGAGACATGAAAATTTGTTGGTGTTTAGGATCAGGGTTAACCCTAAGGCTTTCCATAGGTATGTCAGGAATAAAAGAATGACAAGAGTTAAATTAGGGCCAATCAAGGATAATAGTGGGAAGTTGTGTGTGGAGTTAGAGGAGATAGGGGGAGCACTAAATAAATATTTTTCGTCAGTGTTCAACAGAGAAAATGAAAATGTTGGCGAGGAAGATACAGAGATACTTGCATCTAGACTAGAAGAGATTGAGGTTCACAAGGAAGAGGTATTGGAATTATTACAGAATGTGAGGATAGACAATTCCCCTGCTCCAGATGGGATCTATCCTAGGATCCTCTGAGAAGCAAGGGAAGAGATTGCCGAGCCTTTGGCATTGATCTTCAAATCATCATTGTCTACAGGAATTGTGCCTGAGGACTGGAGGATAGCAAATGTGGTTCCCTTGTTCAAAAAGGGTAGTAGAAACAATCCTGATAATTACAGACCAGTGAGTCTCACTTCAGTTGTTGGGAAAGTGTTGGAAAAGGTTATAAGAGATAGGATTTATAACCATCTAGAAAAGAATAATCTGATCAGGGACAGTCAGCATGGTTTTGTGAAGGGTAGGTCATGCCTAACAAATCTTATTGATTTTTTTGACAAAGTGACCAAACAGGTAGATGAGAGTAAACCGGTTGATATGGTGTATATGGATTTCAGCAAGGCGTTCGATAAGGATCCCACAATAGGCTATTATACAAAAAGGGGAGGAATGGGATTGTAGGAGATATCACAGTCTGGATCAGTAATTGGCTTGCTGAAAGAAAACAGAGGGTGGTGGTTGATGGAACATGTTCATCTTGGTGTCCAGTTACTAGCGGCATACCGCAAGGGTCAGTGTTAGGTCCACTGCTGTTCATCATTTTTATAAATGACCTGGATAAGGGCGTGGAAAGGTGGGTTAGCAAATTTGCGGACGACACTCAGGTCAGTGGAGTTGTGGATAATGATGAAGAGTGTAGTAGGTTGCAGAGAGACATAGATAGGATGCAGAGCTGGGCTGAGAGATAGCAAATGGAGTTTAATGTGGACAAGTGTGAGGTGATACAATTTGGACGGAGTAATCGGAATGTGGAGTACTGGGCTAATGGTAGGATTCTCGGGAGTGCGGATGAGCAGAGGGATCTCGGTGTCCATGTACACAGATCCCTGAAAGATGCCACCCAGATTGACAGGGTTGTTAGGAAAGCATACAGTGCTTTGGCCTTTATTAATAGAGGGATTGAGTTCTGGAACAATGAGGTTATGCTACAGCTGCACAAAACTCTGGTGCGGCCACACTTGGAGTATTGTGTACAGTTCTGGTCATCGCATTATAAGAAGGATGTGGAAGCTTTGGAGAGGGTACAGAGGAGATTTACCAGGATGTTGCCTAGTATGGAGGGAACGTCTTACAAGGAAAGGCTGAGGGCCATGAGGCTGTTCTTGCTAGAGAGAAGAAGGTTGAGAGGTGATTTAATAGAGACGTATAAGATAATCAGAGGGTTAGATAGGGTGGACAGGGAGAGCCTTTTTCCAAGTATGGGGAATGCAAACACGAGGGGACACAGCTTTAAAGTGAGGGGTGATAGATATAAGACAGATGTCAAAGGTAGTTTCTTTACTCAGAGAATAGTAAGGGTATGGAATGCATTGCCTGCAACGGTAGTAGATTCACCAAGTTTAAGTGCATTTAAGTCGTCATTGGACAGGCATATGGACGTACATGGAATAGTGTAGGTGGGATGGGCTTCAGATTAGGATGACAGGGCGGCGCAACATCGAGGGCCGAAGGGCCTGTACTGCGCTGTAATGTTCTATGTTCTACGTAGACAGGTCCACGAGGGGAGAGGCCATTTTGGATTTGGTGCTCGGCAACGAGCCAGGACAGGTGTCAGATCTCGCGATGGGAGAACACTTTGTTGACAGTGACCACAACTGCCTCACATGTAGCATTGCCTTAGAGAGTGAAACGAGCAGTTACCGAGGGAAGATATTTAATTGGGGAAAAGGAAATTATGACGCTATCAGACAGGAGTTGGGAAGTACAGACTGGGAGCAATTGTTCCACAGAAAGGGCACAGCAGACACGTGGAGACTGTTTAAGGAGCAGTTGTTGCGAGTGATGCATGAATTTGTTCCTCTGAGATGGGCAAGAAGGGGTAAGATGAAAGAACCTTAGATAATGAGAACAGAGAAGCTTCTCATCAATAGGAAGAAGGCAGCTTACGTAAGGTGGAGGAAGGAAGGATCTAGCACAGTTTTAGAGGATTACAGGCTTACTAGAAAGGAGCTCAGAAATGGACTGAGAAGTGCCAAGAGGGGGCACGAAAAAGGCTTGGCAAGAAGGATTAGGGAGAACCCAAAGGCGTTTTCCTCAATTGTGAGGAATAAGAGAATGATCAGGGAGAAGGTAGGGCCGATCAGGGATAGAGGAGGAAACCTGGGCGTGGAGTCTGAGCAGATCGGGGAAGCCTTAAATGAGTTCTTTGCTTTGGTTTTCACTCAGGAAAGGGAACTTATTGTAAATGAAAACTTAGCGAAGCTGAGATAGAGTCTTAACTAGATCAAGATTGACGAAGTTGATGTGCTAGAAACTTTGGAAAACAATAAGATTGATAAGTCCCCAGGGCCAGACCAGATTTATCCTAGGCTACTCCGGGAAGGGAGAAAGGAGGTTGCTAAGCCGCTGGTGAGGATATTTGCCTCCTCACTCTCCTTGGGAGGCATACCGGAGGATTGGAAGGAGGTGAATGTTGTTCCTCTTTTCAAGAAGGGTAATAGGGAAATCCCTGACAATTACAAACCAGTCAGTCTCACATCTGTAGTCAGCAAAGTTTTGAAAAGAATTCTGAGGGATAGGATTTATGACTATTTGGCAAAGCATAGTGTGATTACAGGCAGGAGAAAGTGAGGTCTGCAGATGCTGGAGATCAGAGCTGAAAATGTGTTGCTGGAAAAGCGCAGCAGGTCAGGCAGCATCCAAGGAGCAGGAGAATCGACGTTTCGGGCATGAGCCGAAGAAGGGCTTATGCCTGAAACGTCGATTCTCCTGCTTCTTGGAAGCTGCCTGACCTGCTGCGCTTTTCCAGCAACACATTTTCAGCTATGATTACAGGCACTCAGCATGGCTTTGTGAGGGGCAGGTCATCCCTCACAAATCTTATTGAGTTCTTTGAGGAGGTGTCAAGACAGGTCGACGACGGTCGAGCAGTGGATGCGGTACATGTAGACTTCAGCAAGGCATTTGATAAGGTTCCCCATGGTAGGGTCATTCATAAAGTCAGGAAGTATGGGATACAGGGAGATTTGGCTATCTGGATTCAGAATTGGCTGGCTGACAGAAGGCAGAGAGTTGTTGTAGATGGAAAGTATTCTGCCTGGACGTTAGTGTTGAGTGGGGTCCCGCAGGGCTCTGTACTTTGGCCTCTGCTCTTTGTTGTTTTTATAAATGACTTGGATGAAGTGGTTGACGGGTGGGTTAGTAAATTTGCAGATGACACAAAGGTTGGAGGTGTCATCGATAGTATCGAGGGCTATTGCAGGCTGCAGCGTGACATAGACAGGATGCAGAGCTGGGCTGAGAAATGGCAGATGGAGTCCAACCTGGATAAATAAGAAGTGATGCATTTTGGAAGGTCGAACTCGAATGCTGAATATAGGATTAAAGACAGGATTCTTGGCAGTGTGGAGGAACAGAGGGATCTGGGTGTGCAAGTACATAGATCCCTCAAAGTTGCCACCCAAGTGGATAGGGTTGTTAAGAAAGCATATGGTGTTTTGGCTTTCATTAACAGGGGGATTGAGTTTAAGAGCTGTGAGGTTTTGCTGCAGCTCTACAAGTCCCTGGTGAGACCACACTTGGAATATTGTGTCCAGTTCTGGTCGCCCTACTATAGGAAAGATACAGAGGCTTTGGAGAGGGTGCAAAGAAGGTTTACCAGGATGCTGCCTGGACTGGAGGGCTTGCCTTATGAAGAAAGGTTGAGTAGGCTCAGATTTTCTTCTCTGGAGAGAAAGAGGAAGAGAGGAGACCTGATCGAGGTATACAAGATAATGAGAGGCATGGATAGAGTCAATAGCCAGAGACCTTTCTGCAGGGCAGGATTGACTGGTACAAGAAATCATAGTTTGAAGATATTAGGAGGAAGGTATAGACAGGATGTCAGAGGTAGGTTCTTTATGCAGAGAGTTGTGAATGTATGGAATGCGTTACCAGCGGTGGTGGTGGAAGCAGAGTCATTGGGGACATTTAAGCTACTGCTGGACATGCACATGGATAGCAGTGAGTTGAGGGGAGCATAGGTTAAGTTATTATATTTTACATTAGGATTAAACCTCGGCACAACATCGTGGGCCAAAGGGCCTGTTCTGTGCTGGTACCTTTCTATGTTCTATGATCTATCTATGAAGGCCAACTGAACAACACCCCTGAGCATCCATAAACGTAGTTAATGGGTTCTGTGAGCACTAACAGCCACCCAGATCAGCAGATTGGGTTTTCACCAGCCAGGCAATTTACTTATGGTTGAAGTATAATTGCGAATAAAAGTTGTTTCAAATTCCCTTGCCCAGAGGGCCGTAAAGGCTGGGTCATTGAATATTTTCCATGGTGAGATGGATAGAGGACAGGTCAGGCAGGAAAGTGGAGTTGAGGTCACGATCAGTTTAGACATCATCGTACTGAACTCAAGGAGCAGATTGGCCAACTCCAGCTCTTAGTTTTTCGATAGATGCTGCTGTATACAGAAACTCAGGGTGGGCCTTTTAAAAATAAATCTGCTGTTTATCCGAAATGGTAAACTTATTTTCTCCTTTTCCTTCCTATCCCTATCTAATATCATTTAACTGATTCCATTTATGCCACTCCTCATCTGGATTTTAACAACAATTTGTCAGGAAATGTCACCGTGCTTTTTTAAAAAAAATTCAATGAATTAACACAAAAAAATTTAGATCGCAGTGAGATGAACTGTAGTGACACTTCAAAGAGCTGAGCAGCAAAATCCACACATTGTGCTCTATCCTCTTCTGCAAAATGCAAATTGTTCGATTTACCAGCTACATGCATGTTCCCACCCGTTCCATTGCCCTCAGAGGCAGCTCTGTATCCTGCTTATTGAGCATGGTACTGATTTAAAACAGTGCATTTGTACCTTTGACATCTCCAATCCACTTTACTGCAATCAGAAACCATTCCCTTGTCTAGCCTGCTCACCATAATGCATTCGAAAGTATACTCTGAGAAACAAGGGGCATTAAAATTTCACATAAATTGATGCAAATTCAGTGCAAATCATGCTAAGTTGCATTTTTTTGCTAACAGATAATTTCCTCTCTTGAGGTGATACAAATTGCTCCACACAGCAGGAGTGCTTTGTCCAATCAGCATCATGAAAATTTTGAAGTATGTGAAATAATTGCATGCAAATGATCGCCCTGCTTGGGTTTAACACCCACTGTGCAGTCATCTCCAGTACCAAAGAAACTAGAACCTGGACAAGAACACAGAAAGAGGTAAGAAATTCCTCAGCCTTTGCATTTTGTATGAAGATGTATGAGACCAACCAATGGGACAGATTTACAAAACATGGTAAAGAGGTCATAGAGCCAAGGCTGTGATGGTAACCATAGTGATGATAAACCGTACAAGGCACTGGGCAGACCATAGCTGTGACCGGTTCTGGGGTCCTTACCCAAGTCAGGATATACTGACATTGGAGACAGTCCAGAGAAGGTTCATTAGGCTAATACCAGGTTTGGAGGGACTGCCTTATGAAGAGAGGTTGAGTAGGTTGGGCCGGAACCCATTGGAGTTTATTAGAACGAGAGGAGACCTTATTGAGAGTCATAGGAGATTTGACAGGGTCGATTCAGAATATTCTTTCTCTTTGTGGGAGAGTCTTGGACCAGAGGTCTCCAACTTAGAATAAGGAATTGCACATTTGAAGGAATGTCTTTTCTCAGAGGGTCATAAATCAGTGGAATCCTTCACCACAATCCTTCAGCGTGGGCTGTTGAAGCTGGGTCATTAAGTATTTTCAAGACCAAGATTTGTAATCGGTAAGGGGACCGGGCTGATGGGGTCAGGTAGGATGGTGGAGTTGAGAATTACCAGATCAGCCCTTACCTCATTGAATGGTGGAAAACAGTCACATTATTCTAGTGTTTATTTTTGATTGGTGTGAGAGACTTTCAGGTTCTACTGAAGTCGTGAAGGAGGTCATAGAGCCAAGGCTGTGATGGTAACCATAGTGATGATAAACCGTACAAGGCACTGGGCAGACCATAGCTGTGACCGGTTCTGGGGTCCTTACCCAAGTCAGGATATACTGACATTGGAGACAGTCCAGAGAAGGTTCATTAGGCTAATACCAGGTTTGGAGGGACTGCCTTATGAAGAGAGGTTGAGTAGGTTGGGCCGGAACCCATTGGAGTTTATTAGAACGAGAGGAGACCTTATTGAGAGTCATAGGAGATTTGACAGGGTCGATTCAGAATATTCTTTCTCTTTGTGGGAGAGTCTTGGACCAGAGGTCCCCAACTTAGAATAAGGAATTGCACATTTGAAGGAATGTCTTTTCTCAGAGGGTCATAAATCAGTGGTATCCTTCACCACAATCCTTCAGTGTGGGCTGTTGAAGCTGGGTCATTAAGTATTTTCAAGACCAAGATAGACAGGTTTGTAATCAGTAAGGGGACCGGGCTGATGAGGTCAGGTAGGATGGTGGAGTTGAGAATTACCAGATCAGCCCTTACCTCATTGAATGGTGGAAAACAGTCACATTATTCTAGTGTTTATTTTTGATTGGTGTGAGAGACTTTCAGGTTCTACTGAAGTCGTGAATTACAGATCTGAAATCCTTTTTGTTATTTCACACTGGGTACATAATAGTAGGAGTCGTAACCAGCAACCTATCCAAGCAGCTCATGGACAGTTCACTGCTGCAGATAATTTAGAGCACGTACAATAGCATTCCCAATAGATTTTTCACTATTTCCTCTGGGTTAACATAAGATTGCAACTAATAGCAATCTTAAAACTGGAAAGGGGAAGGATATCATTTGGAATGCATTTTTACACTAAAAAGCTCTTCAAAAAATTCAAAGAAATTTCAATCACTGACAGGTTCTTTATTTCAGACTAGAGTCAAGGAGGGCAAATAATTAGGTCAGCAACACATCCAGGCTAAACGTGACCTGTGTTAATTTCATCAAATAAAGAAAGGTGTTTGAATCAGAAAACATGAGTAAGCAACAAGAGTCTTGAATGTTCTTGAATAAAGTTCACTTTATACATTAATGATCCAGATGAAGAGACTGGGGGCATTCTGGCAAAGTTCACTGATGATGTGAAGTTAGGGGGACAGGCAGGTAGCTCTGAGGAGGTGGGGAGCGGGCAGAAAGATTTAGACAGTTTAGGAGAGTGATCCAGGAAATGGCTGATGAAATCCAACATGAGCAAAAGCGAGGTCTTGCACTTTGGAAAAAAGAATACAGGCATGGACTATTTTGTGAACGGTTAGAAAGTTCATAAAGCTGAAGTACAAAGGGACCTGGGAGTGCTAGTCCAGGATTCTCTAAAGGTTGACTTGCGCATTGAGTCCGTGATTAAGAAAGCAAATATAATGTTGTCATTTATCTCAAGAGGGTTGGAATACAAAAGCAGCGATGAGCTACTGAGAGTTTATAAAGCTCTGGTTAGGCCCCATTTAGAGTATTGTGTCCAGTTTTGGGCCCCACACCTCAGGAAGGATATACTGGCACTGGAACGTGTCCAGCGGAGATTCACATGGATGATCCCTGGAATGGTAGGTCTAATATACGAGGAACGGCTGAGGATCCTGGGATTGTACCCATTAGAGTTGAGAAGGTTGAGGGGAGATCTAATAGAAACTTGCAAGATAATGCATAGCTGAGAAAGGATGGTCTCTGGGAAATTGTTGCTGTCAGGTGGGGATACTAGGACCCATGGACACAGCCTTGAAATTAGAGGGGGTCAATTTAAAATGGAAATGAAAAGACATTTCTTCTGCCAGAGAGTGGTTGGCCTGTGGAATTCATCGCCATGGCGCACAGTGGAGGTTAGGACGTTAAATGTCTTTCAGGCAGTGATTGATAAACTTTTAATTTCATAAGGAACTAAGGGATACGGAGAGAGGGTAGGTGAGTGGAATTGAAATGCCCATCAGCCATGATTGAATGGTGGAGTGGACTCGATGGGCTAAATGGTCTTTCTTCCACCCTTCTGTCTTATGGTCTTATGAATGGTGCTGATCCATGTTCAACCATCAGCGAACATTCTTAATTCTCATCTTCTGATGGAGGAAGGATCGTTGATGAGCAGCTGAAGATGGATGAAGATTTTTGAGAATATATTAATGTTATACAACAAAAGTATTTAGGATTTTCTTGAACACAACATGCTGGGCCCCCATCATTTAGGATACGGATCTGAAATGAAAACAGAAATTGCCGCTCAAACTCAGTAGGTCTGACAGCATCAATGGGAAGAAAGCAGTTTTAACATTTTGAGTCTGGTGACTGTTTATCTTTATTTGATTTACTGTTGGGAATCTTTGTGGAGAGTCCTCTCAAATGAGTTGTTTAATTGTCTACCCCCTTTCATGACTGGATGTATCCAGACTGCAGAACTTAAACCTGATCCTCTGGTGTGGGATTGTTTAGCCCTGCCTATCAGCTGCTCTCTGTCACCAGTAGTCTGGCTTGTATCTTCTTGATGGTAATGGTAGAATGGGGGATATGGTGGGTCATGAGGCTGCAGATTGTGATTGAATACTGTCCTGTTGCTGTGAAAGGCTCACAGTTCATTATGGATGCCAGTCTTTACATATGACATCTATTTGATGTTTATCCCATTTAACACAGATAGTGCCACGCAATTCAATGAAAATAAAATTTAATCACCACAAGGACTGTGTGGTGGGCCCTCTTATCACCATTAACATTGAGAGGTGTAGCTGTAATAGGTAAATTATTGAGGATGAAGCCAAGCAGAGATGGAAGACCTGGAAAAATGGTGCACTGAGATCAACCTAACTCTCAATGCTGGCAAAACCAAGGAACTCATTGTTGACTTTTAGTTGGATGTTCCTCATGCCCCTCTACACAGAGGAGGAACGAGTGGAGAGTGTCAGGTTCCTGGGAATAGTCATCCACAACCAGCTTTCTTGGACTCTTCATGTGGACGCACTGGTTACAAAGGCCCAACAAGGTCTCTTCTTCAGCTAGCTGAGGAAATTTGACATGACGGTGAATACCCTTGCCAAGTTTTATAGGTGTGCCATCGAGGGCATTCTGTTTGGATATATCACTGGCTGGTATGGAACTGTACCATTCACGATCGGAAATGGTTACAGAGAGTGGTGAACTCAGCCCGGACAATCACAAAGGCCAACCTCCCATCTATAGGATTCATCTACCAGGCTCGCTGTCAAGGAAAGGCCACCAGCATTCTCAAAGATCCATCACACTCTGGCAATGTTTTTCTACAACCTCTACCATCAGGGAGAAGGTACAGAATCCTGAATGCATGCACCAACCAATTTCTACCCTATTGTTGTTAGAATACTGAATGGACTCTCAAACTGTTGACATTCACCTGTACCCATATTTTTGTTTACCTATTATTTACTATCTATGCTACTTATCCCTGTGATCTGCCTGTGTTGCTCACAAGACAATGCTTTTCACTGTATCTCAGTACAAGTGACAATAAATTCAATTCAATTCAATTTTCTGGTGTAGGTTTCTCAGGTATGGTCTGTGTTGAGTTAACTTTCAGTTTGCATGGCTACTAAAAAATTAGACAAAGACAGAAAGGTAGAAGGAGAATAATTGCATTGATAAGGCCTCCAAGAGGAACATTTGTAATCACTAACCTGGGAAGCTATCTATTAGATTCAGTGACTACAGAAAAATCCCATTATTTGATGAAATTCCAACATCTATTAAATACATGTGAATATTTCAGAATCCCACATTATGTGGTGTTGGAACCATTTTAAAGAATTCCATTGGAGCACAGCAATCCTTCCTTTCACCTCTGTGTCTGGTTCTGAAGGAGAAAACGACATGCAAGTTGTTGCTGGAATGGGCGGTGGATTATAAAGAGGGTTTAATTTGAACCCAACTGATCAGTTTGAGCACTGACACAAAATCAGAACACTGCACATGTTCTCCTGGTCAGTAACCTTCAACCTAGAACATTAACCATCTCTTCTCTTGATAGGTGCCACCAGACTCTCCGGGCATTTTCAGTCTTCTCTGTTCCTAATTAAAAATAGCTTCATTTGCATTTATATTATGACAATACTGTGTCTTTCGAGGCGAGTTTTGTCCTGGTTTCTTTTAGACAGAGATTGGAGGACAAGTGCAGAACAGTCTATGAGAAGATAAACAGCTGGTGAGGCCTTGGGTTTTTTTTTAAAGTTAGAACAACAGAAGCAGCCTGGCTAGGTGTGGTCAATCTCCCACAGAACCAGGAGTTTTTAGTAACTTTCAGAAGTTGTTGCTCAGGTCTCAGAAGGATTGAAAGACAGTGAATCTCTTCTGGCTACTACACTCTGACTCTCTGAGTTTCTCTTAAAATTGTGTTTTGATGTTCTTTCCTCCTGGATTAGAGAACTGCATGTGAGACAATCTGTTTTCTAAATTTGCCTTTTTGCCACAGATGTGTTTATGAGATGTTACTATATTGGAACAGTTACACTTTATTAGTAAAATAATTCTGTTAAGTTTTCCAGTTGTGTTGTTTTTTTCAAATTCCTCTTTTTTTGTTGTATTTTAATAACAGTGTTTGAATAAATTGTGCATTGCTTAACATTGATAGTTTGACCAATCAAATTCCATCTGGAACACAACATGACACGTTTATCTTTAAAATAAGAAAAAGTTAGTGTCTAGTTCGATGATAGTAAAATATAGGGCATGTAGGTTAGTTTGTTCTGACAGTAGGATAAAAGATTGGCACAACATCAAGGGCCGAAGGGCCTGTACTTTGCTGCACTGTTCTATATTCTATGTTCCCAGGACACCTTCTTAATACATTTTGAGGAGGCCTGGCCTCATCAATAACAAGATTTAGATTTTGTTTTCTTTTGTCACATGTGCTTGAGAATACAGTGAAAAGTGTTCAAAGAAGTTATGTGCTGGTGCCATCTTAGTAAACAAAACATGGGATTAAAAACAGGAGCAGAAGAATTTACTCAAAAAGAAAACATTGGGGTCCCATTCCAGCCAGTTGAAATTTGTGTTAAAAAATATGCAACTTCATCACTTTAAAAACTTGCCCTGTGCTTGCACAAGATTCCAGAAGACGGAGGGTAAAATGGGAAATGGATCAATTTAAACAAATATAACGCACCCTGTTATCACCTTCCCGCTGCTCCCAAACAACAGAAAGGGAAGAACCTTTTTTATTCCTCAGATACTGAAGCAGTCCATGTCCAGTTGCAGCATATCCAACTCTGGGCTGAGAAGTGGCTTATAATAATCACACCACAAATTTCCACATAACGCTCCTTGATATTCAGTGGGGTTACCATTGCTGAATCTTCCAACGTGAACATTCTATGGTTACTATTGGCCAGAAATGGAATTAAATCAATTATATAAATATTGTGGTTAACAAAAGCAGGTCGGAAGCTAAAAGTCCCTCAGCGAGTAACTCCCCTCCTGACTCCCCAGAGCCTGTCCACCATTGACATGGCACAAGTCAGGAGTGTGAGGGAATACTCCCCACTTGCCTGAATGAGTGCAGCTCTAACAACAGTGAAAAGGTTTGACCCCATCAGGAAGAAATATTCCATTTGATTTGCATCAAGTTCACCAGATTCAAGATTCACTCCCTCCACCACTGACATTGAATAGTAGCAATGTGTACTAGATACAAGATGCGGTGTTATATCTCAAAACGGTTCCTTAGACAGCACCTTCCAAACCCAAAACTACTTCAATCTCCAGAGACAAGAGCAGCAAATAAATGGAAACACCATTACCTTCCAAGCCGTTCATTATCCTGACTTGGAAATATATCGCCCTCATTTCACTATTGCTGAGTCAAAATCCTGAAATTCCCTCCCTAACCACACTGTGGGTTGACCTACAGCACAGGGACAGCAACAATTCAAGAAAACAGCTCACCCCAACCTTCTCAAGGCAACTAGGGATGGGCCCAGCCAATCATACCCATATCAAGTGAATTAGTAAAGATAAGTGACTTAGTTGAGGTGGGGGGGGGGGGGAATTAATATCACTGAAAGATGTTGCATTGTACCCTCGTACATTAATAATATCATTCCAGTTTCTACTCAATGGTTTGCTGTCAATGTCAGAGATGCTTATCATCCTCAAGGTTCTAACCTCAGATGTCCCCTCACTCACAATCGTGCATGGATAGATTTCACTCAGAGCATCTCCTTGTGTTTTCATCAGGTTTAAATGTACGTTAATAAGACCGTGATGTTCTGATATCTGAGTGAGTCTGTATCACCTCGCTATCAGAGAAACAATGTGAGAATTATATTTTGTGATTAAACGGTGAAGCAATGTAAGTACATTGAAGAAGGTCTCCAACAAACTGCTTCATAGCGTCTCTCAGACTGAATGAAACAAAAGCATTGAAAAGGAGAGGATAGACAGCTAGAGACAGGAATGTTGAAGATCTGCTGCAGAGTAATTGTGATAAACCACTGTTCCTTCTCCTCATTTCACGTTTCTGGGGATAATCCAACTCCCCACACTGTAGCATCATCCACTTTGTACACTATTTGTAGTGACCTTTGCCTCTTCGTGTCCATCATTATCCTGATGGCACTTGATCTCTTTCTGATAGCACCACGGAATGCAGGGAAATGGGGCAGGCATGTCCACTTCACACACAGCAACACTTCATCACTGTGTACACGGGCAAACCTTCCCTCTGCTAAAACACCAGCTCCTGGTGGCATTTGGTGATGAACCAGAGGGGAATGGTCACTATGAGAGCAGAGGGGAAAGGTCACTGTGAGAGCAGAGGGGAAAGGTCACTGTGAGAGCAGCCAGGAATGGTCACCGTGAGAGCAGTCGGGAATGGCCACTCTTAGAGCAGAGGGGAAAGGTCACTGTGAGAGCAGCCGGGAATGGTCACTCTGATAACAGCCGAGAATGGTCACTGTGAGAGACCAGCAGGGAATGGACACTCTGAAAGCAGTCCGGAATGGTCACTCTGAGAGCAGCCGGGAATGGTCACTGCAAGAGCAGTCGGGAATGGTCACTCTGAGAGCAGCCGGGAATGGTCACTGTGAGAGCAGTCGGGAATGGTCACTCTGAGAGCAGCCGGGAATGGTCACTCTGAGAGTAGTTGGGAATGGTCACTGTGAGAGCAGCCGGGAATGGACACTGTGAGAGTAGTTGGGAATGGTCACTGTGAGAGCAGCCGGGAATGGTCACTCTGAGAGTAGTTGGGAATGGTCACTGTGAGATCAGTCGGAAATGGTCACTGTGAGAGCAGCCGGGAATGGTCACTATGAGAGCAGTCGGGAATGGACACTGTGAGAGCAGCCGGGAATGGTCACTATGAGAGCAGTCGGGAATGGACACTGTGAGAGCAGCCGGGAATGGTCACTGTGAGAGCAGCCGGGAATGGTCACTCTGAGAGCAATCGGGAATGGTCACTGTGAGAGCAGTCGGGAATGGTCACTCTGAGAGCAATCGGGAATGGTCACTGTGAGAGCAGTCGGGAATGGACACTGTGACATCAGCCGGGAATGGTCACTGTGAGAGCAATCGGGAATGGTCACTGTGAGAGCAGTCGGGAATGGTCACTCTGAGAGCAATCGGGAATGGTCACTGTGAGAGCAGTCGGGAATGGTCACTCTGAGAGCAATCGGGAATGGTCACTGTGAGAGCAGTCGGGAATGGACACTGTGAGAGCAGTCGGGAATGGTCACTGTGACATCAGTCGGGAATGGTCACTCTGAGAGCAGTCGGGAATAGCCACTCTGAGAGCAATCAGGAATGGACACTGTGAGAGCAGTCGGGAATGGTCAATGTGAGAGCAGCCGGGAATGGTCACTGTGAGAGCAGAGGGGAATGGACACTGTGAGAGTAGTCGGGAATGGACACTGTGAGAGCAGTCGGGAATGGACACTGTGAGAGCAGAGGGGAATGGACACTGTGAGAGCAGTCGGGAATGGTCACTATGAGAGCAGTCGGGAATGGACACTGTGAGAGCAGTCGGGAATGGTCAATGTGAGAGCAGCCGGGAATGGTCACTGTGAGAGCAGAGGGGAATGGACACTGTGAGAGCAGTCGGGAATGGTCACTATGAGAGCAGTCGGGAATGGACACTGTGAGAGCAGTCGGGAATGGACACTGTGAGAGCAGTCGGGAATGGACACTGTGAGAGCAGTCGGGAATGGACACTGTGAGAGTAGTCGGGAATGGACACTGTGAGAGCAGTCGGGAATGGTCACTGTGAGAGCAGAGGGGAATGGACACTGTGAGAGCAGTCGGGAATGGTCACTGTGAGAGCAGAGGGGAATGGTCACTGTGAGAGCATCCGGGAATGGACACTGAAAGCAGTCGGGAATGGACACTGTGAGAGTAGTCGGGAATGGACACTGTGAGAGCAGTCGGGAATGGTCAATGTGAGAGCAGCCGGGAATGGTCACTGTGAGAGCATCCGGGAATGGACACTGAAAGCAGTCGGGAATGGTCACTATGAGAGCATCCGGGAATGGACACTGAAAGCAGTCGGGAATGGTCACTATGAGAGCATCCGGGAATGGACACTGAGAGCAGTCGGGAATGGTCACTATGAGAGCAGAGGGGAATGGACACTGTGAGAGTAGTCGGGAATGGACACTGTGAGAGCAGTCAGGAATGGACACTGTGAGAGCAGTCGGGAAAGGTCACTGTGAGAGGGGAAAGGTCACTGTGAGAGCAGCCGGGAGTGGTCACTCTGAGAGCAGATGGGAATGGACACTGTGAGAGATGTCAGGAATGGTCACTTTGGGACCTGTCAGAAATGGTCACTCTGAGAGCAGTCGGGAATGGTCACTCTGACAGGATCCGGGAATGATCATTCTGGCCGGAGCTGGGAATGGTCCCTCTGACAGGATCCGGGAATGGATTGCCTGAAGCGTGATGAGACAAATGCCTTTGGCCAATGAATCTCTGGATCATCTCACAGGGGAGGCTTATTTCTCAAAGAAACCTCGTCAAAGAATTTCGAGCATATGTGCAAACGCTGAAGATGGTCTCCAGAAGTACTCAGCAGATGATGACTCAGTTGGACGATTTTGTAGAAAGCAATTCTGTGGAAAGGCAGCCTCCCCGGAAATTTGTAATCCCTGCATTAGGTTGGCAGGAATTTGACTTTTTATCAGCATCTGCTTCTGTCTCCTCCTCATGATGCTCTTGTTAACTTTGCGGGTAGTCTGCTGTCCTTGAACAGAGAGGACTGTTTCACAATCTGCCTGTGTGAGAAGGAAAGCATTAAAAGTCTTCAGACCCTGAGTGCGTCTGGACAGTCCACGCGTGGACAGCAGAGTCTCAGTTAAGTGTGTTTTTTTGACGTTTACAGCTGCTTGCAGATCCTTGTAACCATTGACACCTAAGAAAGCAAAATGAAAGCTTGAACAGAAGGGACCACCTTCTAAAGCAGGCATCTGGGGGACATAAGCCTTATTGTCAGAAACAGTCAGGCAGTTGGACTGAGGCACAGTTCAAATGAATAGTATCTGGTTATTTTGTAGAAGGGATAAGGAAACTAACATACGAAAGAAAGACTTGAATGTAACTCGTGTTGTTTACAATGCCACGGTGTTCCCATGAAATCATTTTGAGGTTTAATCAGACATCACGCACATGGCTGCATCTACAAAATGCAACCTCATATCAAAGACAGAAGTGTATTCATATCGATAGGACCTGCACTATACACAGCTAAACAGCCACAGTTATGGGACAGTTGGAGAAGTGTTTATTAGGGATGGTACTCTTTTGGGGTAGTGTACAACATATGATTAATCTTCATATTTCACTGTGTCCAGGCAAGTATGGACCAGCCAAGGCACACAAAAATGGTGTTCCTTTTCACCCCTATATTATCTAAGACTGCTCCTGTACAAGATAGACAGGCCAAATAGGTGAGTAGGCTACAGCTTTAAGTTCCATTCATGTCAATCTCTTTGTGAGTAATTTGGAACATTCCTTGTTCCAGTCCTGTCTGCGCTACCTCCCACAAATCATTCCTCGATACATTGACGATGCCTTTGTTGCTCTTTCCTGGTCTTGCCTGAAATTGAAAAAGTTAATCAGTTTTACTTCCAAATTCCATCCTTTTCTTATCCTCACTCTCTCCACTTCTGACTCTTACATTCCCTGTCTTGACTTCACTGTTTGCATTTTTGTGAATAGGCTGCTCACCAAAATTCATTACAAATCCATCGACTCCCAAAGTTCCCTCCATTCTGTGCCCTCATACTCTGCATCTTGTTCAGATTCAATTCCATTCTCTGAGTTTCTCCCTCTCCATCACATCTGCTTCAATCATGGCACCTTCCCCTGCACTGCCTTCAACATGACTTACTTTTCCTCACCCCCTCTGCTCCGGCTGATTGAATCTTCAGTCATTTCCTACTCATTTCCCAATGTCTGTTCTCACCCTTCCCTTCCTTCACAGAACAACAATAAGGTTCTATTAGTCCTCACTTTCCACCCCACTAGTCTCTGCATTAACAGTTCATCAACAGTCACTTCCATCACCTCCAGCAGGATACCACCCCCAAACACATCATCCCCCCACCCCTGCTGTGAGAATTCCACGGGGACCATTCGCCTCCATGATGTCCTGATCCACTCTTCCAACATACATGACATAATCCAATTAATGTAGTTTGGTGTTTGCTGGTCAGCGGACACATGTTGAGCTGAGGGTCTGTTTCTCCCCTTGTCTGTGTGGGTTTGCTATAAAGCGAGCAATTTTGCAAAAGCTCTTCCAATACCACCCTCTTGTAATGCTCAAAGCCAGCACTGTCTGCACACTTTCCAATGAGTCCCTATTCTTACCCTTGTTGCCTTGCTGATTCCATTGTTCCACCTCACTCTCAGTGACTTTCCCATCCTCTACCTCAGTGAGCACACAGGTCCCTCAGTGAGGTGCCAACTGCTGACAGCCAGGTTTCCCATTCTGTTACATTCCTGACATTAATTTATCACTCACAATTTTCCCACCTCCACAATATTCCATACCCACTGAATTGTTCCCTCTAGAAGATTACACAGAATCGAAGGCCATGTTTGTCTGACTTCAACCAAACTGACCTGATGACAGTGTGTGAGTATTCCTGTGTGCGGTGACATGCAGGAATGACATCCCTCTTCCTGTTTCCGTAGAGGAGCTTGGATCTGCAATCACACTTTAAAATGTCTCCTCCACCATGCTTCCTGCTGGCTGCTGTTTGTTCCAGTTTCAATCGTTTTCTCGTTGTAACCACGTCTCTCTGTCTCTCACACACACATAAACACTCACACACGCACACACACCCACACACACACACACACACAGACACATACTCACACACACTCACACACTCACACACACACAATCACACACACATAAACACTCACACACGCACACACACCCACAGACACATACTCACACACACCCACACACTCACACACACACAATCACACACACATAAACACTCATACACGCACACACACCCACTCACACACAGATAAACACTCATACACGCACACACACCCACACACTCACACACACACACATTCACACACCCACACTCACACACGCATACTCACACACGGGGACACACACACAGATAAACACTCATACACGCACACACACCCACACACTCACACACACACCCACACTCACACACGCATACTCACACACGGACACACACACACACACACACACACACACACACACACTCACATGCACATAAACACTCACACACACATTCACACACACACTCTCACACACACACACCCATACACTCATATACACACACACTCACACACCCCCACATTCACACACACATAAAAACTCACACACACACATTCACACACACTCACACATTCACACACACATACACACACAGACCCACACATTCACACACACATAAACACCTCTACGTTCACACACATTCACACACAAACACCTCTACATTCACACACATAAACACACACATACGCATACGTACCCACACATTCACACACACACACGCACACAGACCCACACACCCACACACACATAAACACCTCTACATTCACACACATAAACACTCACACACGCATACGTACCCACACATTCACACACACACGCGCACACAGACCCACACATTCACACACACATAAACACCTCTACATTCACACACATAAACACACACATACGTACACACCCACACATTCACAAACACACACACACATTCACGTACATAAACACTCACAAACACCCACACATTCACACACATAAACACACACACACACATTCACACATACTCACACACACACACACCCACACATTCACACACATACACTCACACGCACACATTCACACTCACATAAACACTCACACGCACATACACACACACATTCACACACATAAACTCTCACACACGCACACACACCCACACATTCACATACATAAACACCCCTACATTCACACACATAAACACACACACACATTCACACATACTCACACACATACACACACACCCACACACACACACTCACCCACACATTCACACACATACACTCACACGCACACATTCACACTCACATAAACACTCACACGCACATACACACACACATTCACACACATAAACTCTCACACAAGCACACACACCCACACATTCACACACATAAACACCCACACACGCAAACACACCCACACAGTCACACACATAAACTCTCACACACGCACACAGACCCACACATTCACACACACACGCACACACACCACACATTCACACACATAAACACCCACACACGCAAACACACCCACACAGTCACACACATAAACACTCACACATGCACACACACCCACACATTCACACACACATAAACACCCCTACATTCATGCACATGAACACTCACATACGCACACACCCACACATTCACACACACATTCACGCACATAAACACTCAAACATGCACACACACCCACACATTTGCACACACATTCACACACACATAAACACTCACACATGCACACACACACCCACACACTCACACACACACACATTCACACACACATAAACACTCACACATGAACACACACCCACACATTCACACACACTCACACACGCACCCCCACACATTCACACACATAAACACTCACACACGCACATGTACCCACACATTCACACACACATAAACACCCCTACATACACACACATAAACACACACACACATTCACACACATTCATGCACATAAACACTCAGACATGCACACACCCACACATTCACACACATATAAACACTCACATACGTAAACATACCCACACATTCACACACACATAAACACTCACATACGCAAACACCCACACTTTCACACATACTCACACACACACACCCACACATTCACACACATACACACACACACACATTCACACACACTCACACACCCACACATTCCCACACATAAACACTCACACATGCACACACCCATACATTCACACACATACACACACATTATAAATATTAAATCAGAAATTTTCCCCACACTCATTCTTAAGTGCTATGTATTAAAATAGCGTTCTTCCAGACTGGTCTCAATACACCATTGTCCACTTCTGAACGCCAAGTTCAGAAAAGCTTTCAAAAAGGTTGGCTTCTGCTCTCATACAAAGCAATACCTCTCCCCTCACCACCACCATCAGCCTTTTAGCTTTAATGTGTCATGAATGACACCACTTCAAATGCTTGATAAATGATGGTCCTCTCCATCCTCACTGAAACTGCAGCACACAGTAATCTGGCTAAACAATGGTATGTTGAAGCAAATTGCTTCAGTGGGTGAATAATGTAGAAGGCTGTTTTTAGTCAGGAAGGATTGTGCAAGCTGACAGCTTTCCACTTTCACATTTGCAATTTCACTACTGTAATATAAAGTGAACTCGGGAAGTTCCATTAATATAGTTATCTGCAGAATCTAGACTTTCTCAGAGGAGTTAATACCAAGTTTCATTCCATTAGATAGAAACCTGAGTGAAAATGTGATACATTGAGATGAAATGGGCCAGAAAAACCTGATCTGCGTTGACATTAAGGTCCTCATAATGGAAATCTAATAATGTGTAAAATGCAATACATTCTGTGCAGAGAAGTGAAAGAATGGGAGGCAGTTCACTCTCTACTTGAGACTTAATGGAACATTAGATAAAGCTGTTTTATTCTTTAAGGATAAATGAGGCTTCAATTAGATCAGTATTTATATCTGTCCCAAGAGATCAGTCTCTTTCTCTTTCCCTTCTGTTTTATTCAGGAAATGAAGCAAAATAATTTTGAGAAAGTTTTTTCTCTACAAGCTTCAAATCTAGTAAAATGCAGTATATGTGTGTGTGTGTGTGTATATATATATATATATATATATATGTGTGTGTGTGTATATATATATATATATATGTGTGTGTGTGTGTTCTGTGTGTATATGTATATATATGTGTGTGGGTGTGTTGTGTTGTGTGTGTGTATGTATATATACATATGCGTGCGTATATATGTGTGTGTGCGTGTGTGTGTACGTGTGCGTGTGTGTGTATCTAAAATTTATATCAAAATATAAAATTCATATAAATATCTAACATACACACTATTTTAGAAACAATAAAGAATAGACGATCTGGGTTGTGACTGTGATGGTAGTTTTTACTTGTTTAATTGTGAACTGTCTGCTGTGTAGCCAAAGACATCAAGATTAGATTAGATTCCCTACAGTGTGGAAACAGGCCCTTCAGCCCAACAAGTCCACACCGACCCGCAACCCACCCATACCCCTACATTTACCCCTTACCTAACTCTACAGGCAATTTAGCATGGCCAATTCAACTGACCTGCACATCTTTGGACTGTGGGAGGAAACCGGAGCACCCGGAGGAAACCCACGCAGACACGGGGAGAACGTGCAAACTCCACACAGTCAGTCGCCTGAGGCGGGAATTGAACCCGGGTCTCAGGCGCTGTGAGGCAGCAGTGCTAACCACTGTGCCACCATGCCACCCACAAGTAACATCTTTGAATGTAACTCACTAATAACTGTATCAAAAACAGAAATTGCTGGAGAAACTCAGCAGGTCAGGCAGAATCGGTGGAGCAAAGGCAGAGTTAACATTTCAAGTTCAGTGACCACTCTTTGAACTGGAAATGCCAAGTCTGTTTTCTCTCCACTGATGCTGAGTTTCAGCAGAAATTCCTGTGTACGTTTCAGATCTTCAGAATCTGCAGTTGTTTGTTTTATTTCGCGAATATATCTTTTCAGTTATTCATTCTTATCTCTGGATCTTCCAAAATAGAAACATAAAAACATGGAAGATCAGAGCAGGAGGAGGCCATTCAGCCCTTCAAGCCTAGTCTGCCATTCATCACAATCATGGCTGATTGGCCAACTCAATAGCCTAATCCAGCTTCCTGCCCATAGACTTTGATCCCATTTGCCCTAAATGACACATTTAGCTCTTGAATACATTCAATTTTTGGCATCAACTACTTCCTGTGGTCATGAATCCCACAGGTTCACTGCTCTTTGGGTGAAGAAATGTCTCCTCATCTCCATCCTGAATTGTCCACCCTGAACCCTCAGGCTGTGATCCCTGGTTGTGGCTATACCCACCATCAGGAACATCCTCCTTGCATCTATCCTGTCCAGTCCTGTTAGAATTTTATAAGTCTCTATGAGATTCCCTACCCCCCCTCATTCATCTAAATTCTAATGAAAACAATCCTAACCGAGTCAATCTCTCCTCATACGCCAGTCCCACCATCCCCTGGAATCAGCCCTCACTGCACTCCCTCGAGAGCAAGAGCATCCTTCCTCAGAAAAGGAGACCAAACCTGCACACAATATTGTAGGGGTGGCCTCACCAAGGTGCTGTATAACTGCACCAACACATTCCTGCTCTTGTATTCGAACCCTCTCACAATAAAGGCCAACAAATTCAGCACCATGTTGAGATCAGTTCTGACCAAACATCACAGATTCAGAATGTTCTCCCTGTTTCTCTCCCCGTAAATAATGGCAGGCCCCTGGGTCAGATCTTCTGCAATATTTTGCATTTTCTTTGTTAGAGACATAACTGTTATGTTATGGAACGTAGGCAACACTGGCAATGCCAATATTCATTTCCCAACCCTAAATGCCCCTTAACTGAATGGCTTGGTAGGCATGATGTGGAGATGCTACTGTTGGTCTCTGGTGGACAAAGTCAGAAGTCACACGACACCAGACTATAGTCCAACAGCTTTATTTAAAATCACGAGCTCTCGGAGTGTAGCTCCTTCATCAGACAACTTCTGGCTTGGTCAGGCATTTCAGAGTGAAGTATGAGTGAATCACATTACTGCAGGTCTGGAGTTACATGTAGGCCAGACTGGGTAAGATCGGCTTCTTGCATTCACTAAAGGGCATTTGTGAATCAAGAGAAGTACATGATATTTAATGATCACCTTCCACTTACTGTTACAATAGCTCACTCTGAGGTAGTCGGGCAGGAGGCTGGAAGAACATATTAAGCCAGGCAGCCTCCTGTTTGTCTAGTCTGAATTCCAACATCTGCAGTTTTGTTTTACTCTTACGATAGCTCACTCTAGCAAATGTTGTCGTAATTCTCACAAAGAATCTATCAGTCTTTTCAGGGGCTATGAAATATTCAGCACTATTCCCAAACAATAGCAATTTCCTTGAGCACACTGTGTTAGACCAGTCATCAGGGAATGCAGGAGGGATACTCACTATTACACAAATCAAGAGTACATTTCAACCATTCAGTGTCCTCACATGCAAAAACTGCAAATACTGGGCACAGTCATTTAGCACCTGACGAGAGGTCCTGAATCTGAAATGGCAATGTTTCTGATTTGGAGACTGTGGGACAAGTCATTCCACTACCACCAACTCCAACTAGATCCCACCACCAAAACCATCTTCCTCTCCCCACCCTCTCTGCCTTCTGCAAGGATCATTCCCTTCCACAGCCCTTGGTTCACACAACCCCCCACCACCACCACCGGACCCCCAGGTACCTTCCCCCGCAATCAGAAAACATGCAGAACCTGTCAGTATACCACAGCCCCCACCTCCATCCAGGTACCCAAACAGTCCTTCCATGTGAGACAGAAGTTCACCTGCCTCTCCTCCAACCTGATTCACTGCATCAGGTGCTCCCAATGTGGTCTTCTCTACATCGGGGAGACCAAATGTAAACTTAGGGAACGGTTCATTGAGCATCTCAGCCAGGCCCGCAGGGGCCAAATGGACCTCCCAGTCACGGCCCATTTTAATTCCCCTTCACACTCCCTCTCCAACATGACCATCCTTGACCTCCTCAGTGAACCACAGTGCAAATTGGAGAGACAACACCTCACCTACAGCCTGGAGGACTCAACATTGAGTTCTCCAATTTCAAATAGCCTCCCTTCACATTCCCGACTCCATTCCCAGCCCCTGCTACTCCCTTCCACTCTTCCCAGCCATGAACCTGATTCATTCCTCCTGTTGACCAATCAGGTCGTACCCTCTACCTGCCTTCAACTATCTCCACTGCACCACCATGCCCCCGCCACCCCCTTTAACTGCAGCTCCCGCCCACCCACCCCCAGTCCTGAAGAAGAGTTACATGTGAAACATCGACTTCTCCATCTCCTGATGCTGCCTGCCTTGCTGTGTTCTCCCAGCCTCCTGATGCTGCCTGCTTTGCTGTGTTCTCCCAGCCTCCTGATGCTGCCTGCCTTGCTGTGTTCTCCCAGCCTCCTGATGCTGCCTGCCTTGCTGTGTTCCCCCACCCTCCTGACGCTGCCTGCCTTAATGTGTTCTTCCAGCCTCCTGATGCTGCCTGCCTTGCTGTGTTCCCCCACCCTCCTGACGCTGCCTGCCTTAATGTGTTCTTCCAGCTTCCTGCCTATCTACTTTGGGTTCCAGCATCTACAGTTTTTCAGCTATCTGTAAGAATAATAAGCTGGTTATGGTAGGGCATTTTAACTTTCCAGACATAGACTGGGACTGCCACAGTGTTATGGGTTTAGATGGAGAAGAATTTGTTAAGTGTGTACAAGACAATTTTCTGATTCAGTATGTGGATGTACCTACTAGAGAAGGTGCAAACCTTGACCTACTCTTGGGAAATAAGGCAGGGCAGGTGACTGAGGTGTCAGTGGGGGAGCACTTTGGGGCCAGCAACCATAATTCTATTATATTTAAAATAATGATGGATAAAGGTAGGCCATTTCTAAAAGTTGAAGTTCTAATCTGGAGAAAAGCCAATTTTGATGGTAATAAGCAAGAACTTTCAAAAGCTGACTGGGGGCAGATGTTCGCAGGTAAAGGGATGGCTGGAAAATGGGAAGCCTTCAGAAATGAGATAACAAGAGACCAGAGACAGTATGTTTCTGTCAGGGTGAAAGGGAAGGCTGGTAGGTATAGGGAATGCTGGATGACTAAAGAAATTGAGGGTTTGATTAAGAAAAAGAAGGACGCATATGTAAAGTATAGACAGGATAGATCTAGTGAATTCTTAGAAGAGTATAAAGGCAGTAGGAGTATACTTAAGAGGAAAATCAGGAGGGCAAAAAGGGGACATGAGATAGCTTTGGCAAATAGAATTAAGGAGAATCCAAAGAGTTTTTACAAATACATTAAGGACAAAAGGGTAACTAGGGAGAGAATAGGGCCCCTCAAAGATCAGCCTTTGTGTGGAGCCGCAGAAAATGGGGGAGATACTAAATGAGTATTTTGCATCAGTATTTACTGTGGAAAAGGATATGGAAGATATAGACTGTAGGGAAATAGATGGTGACACCTTTCAAAATATCCATATTACAGAGGAGGAAGTGCTGGATGTCTTGAAACACATAAAAGTGGATAAATCCCCAGGACCTGATCTGGTGTACCCGAAAACTCTGTGGGAAGCTAGAGAAGTGATTGTTGGGCCTTTTGCTGAGATATTTGTATCATCGATAGTCACAGGTGAGGTGGCAGAAGACTAGAGGTTGGCTAAAGTGGTGCCACTGTTTAAGAAGGGTGGTAAGGACAAGCCAGGGAACTATAGACCAGTGAGCCTGATGTCAGTGGTGTGCAAGTTATTGGAGGGAATATTGAGGGACAGGATGTACATGTATTTGGAAAGGTAAGAACTGATTAGAAATAGTCAACATGGCTTTATGCGTGGGAAATCATGTCTCACAAACTTGATTGAGTTTTTTGAGGAAGTAATAAAGAAGATTGATGAGGGCAGAGCAGTGGATGTGATCTGTATGGACTTCAGTTAGGTGTTAGACAAGGTTCCCCATGGGAGACTGATTAGCAAGGTTAGATCTCATGGAAGACAGGGAGAACTAGCCATTTGGATACAGAACTGGCTCAAAGGTAGAAGACAGAGAGTGGTGGTGGAGGGTTGTTTTTCAGACTGGAGGCCTGTGACCAGTGGAGTGCCACAAGGATCAGTGCTGGGCCCTCTACTTTTTGTCATTTACATAAATGATTTGGATGTGAGCATAAGAGGTACAGTTAGTAAGTTTGCAGGTGACACCAAAATTGGAGGTGTAGTGGACAGCAAAGAGTATTACCTCAGATTACAATAAGATCTTGACCAGATGGGCCAATGGGCTGAGAAGTGGCAGATGGAGTTTAATTCAGATAAATGCGAGGTGCTGCATTTTGGGAAAGCAAATCTTAGCAGGACTTATACACTTAATGGTAAGGTCCTAGGGAGTGTTGCTGAACAAAGAGACCTTGGAGTGCAGAATCATAGCCCCTTGAAAGTGGATTCGCAGATAGATAGGATAGTAAGAAGGCATTTGGTATGCTTTCCTTTATTGGTCAGAGTATTGAGTACAGGAGTTGGAGGACATGTTGCAGCTGTACAGGAAATTGGTTCGGCCACTTTTGGAATATTGCATGCAATTCTGGTCTCCTTCCTATCGGAAAAATGTTGTGAAACTTGAGAGGGTTTTGAAAAGATTTACAAGGAATTTGCCAGGGTTGGAGAGTTTGAGCTATAAGGAGAGGCTGAACAGGCTGGGGCTGTTTTCACTGGAGCGTCGGAGGCTGAGGGGTGACCTTATAGGGGTTTATAAAATTATGAGGGGCACGGATAGGATAAATAGACAAAGTCTTTTCCCTGGGGTGGGGGAGTCCAAAACTAGACGGCATAAGTTCAGGGTGAGAGGGGAAAGATATAAAAGAGACCTAAGAGTCAACTTTTCACACAGAGGGTGGTACGTGTATGGAATGAGCTGCCAGAGGATGTGATGGAGGCTGGTACAATTGCAATGTATAAGAGGCATTTGGATGGGTATATGAATAGGAAGGGTTTGGAGGAAGATGGGCCGGGTGCTGGCAGGTGGGACTAGATTGGGTTGGGATATCTGAGCGACGTGGACAGGTTGGACCGAAGGGTCTGTTTCCATGCTGTACATCTCTATGACTCTTTGTCTCTGGATAAATAAATCCAGCATGTTCTGTCCTTTTTTTAAGCTTCCAGCATCAATAACATGTTACCTTCTGTAATCATGCCTTCACTAATTAGGAGATATTACTTCAGTCAAACGGTTGTGAATCTGGAATCAGAGTGAAGTGGTTGCTGGGATATTGAATAAACTGAAGGAGGAGATAGGCAGATTTTTAATGAGTAATGGGGTGAAGGATTATGGAGGGACGGCAGGAAAGTGAAGTTGAGGTCAGCCGTGATCATATTTAGTGGTAGAACAGGCTTGAGGGGCTGAATGCCCTCCTCTTATTCTGAGTTGTTATGTTCATAGAATCCCTACAGTGTGGATACAGGCCATTTGGCCCAACAAGTCCACACCGACACTCCAAAGGATATCCCACCCAATCCCAATTTACCTATTACTCTACACTTCGCCTGAATGACGCACTTAACCGACACATCCCTGAACACTGTGGACAATTTAGCATGGTCAGTCCACCCTAACCTGCGCGTCTGTGGACTGTGAGTGGAAACCGGAGCACCCAGAGGAAACCCGTGCAGACAAAGGGAGAATGTCCCAACTCCACACAGACAGTCGCCCGAGGCTGGAATCGAACCCAAGCCGCTGACACTGTGAGGCAGCAGTGCTAACCACTGATGTCGCCCCAGGGTCTGATCTGATTGAATGCAACACTGCAATCCCTCTTCTCCCTGCCATTTAGACTGGCTGTCATTCTAACAATGACTGGAGGATTTGGCTACAGTTTCCATACCATTCACACCTCACATCTCACCTCTCCCTCCAGGCATGACCATGTACAGGGTGGTGCTGGAGTGTCATTGTCAAGCAGTTAGCGTCTGCTCCCTTCAATTTGAGCTGCTCATATACAAATGAGAAACTCCCTCCCTTTTGTTTCTCTCAAAGAGTTTTCTGAATGTTTTGTACAGTTTATGAAAGAATACTAGGTTAATGATGTGCAAATGGGGGCTCCTGCATTAAGTTAAACCTTGCATAGAATTCAACACAATTACAAATCTAGAGCCTCGGGGAAGAGAGCTTTACATATTTACGTCTCGGTGGAACTAGGTGCCCTCATTATTGCTGACACCAAACATTGTCATCAACACTGATAGGACCAGGGAAACAGTAACAGATATATTTACCAGGGGTAACAGTCTCCTGGCTTCAGAGGTCAGTCAGGGTAGTTGAAACTTGCACTGATGACCTTGTCACTGAGATGAATGTAATTACGCAGGCAAATGTAGCAACTGTTCGGTAACACAGCCTGTGATGAAGCAAATGATCAGATCCTCTGTGAGCTGGTGTAATTAGATAGGGAAGTAATACCAGGCAGCAGGTATCTGTTACAAACAGATCATCTGACATTACATCAGCTCTTTGAAGCTTTCCCACATCACTATTTTCTTGAGAATGAAGCAAAGGAATGATTTGTGTCCAAAACCTCTCCTCATTCACCATCATCATGATTATACTGTTCAACAGTGACTCCTCTTCAAAGGCACTTCATTGGCTTTCAAAGGGTGTATTATGGTTATGATAGTGTTATAAAAATCCACATCTGTCTTTCACTTATTCTGATTTTGGTTATTGTCAGTGTGTGTTTGGCCTCTGTTGTATTTTGTGATAAATGCACGATTCGATTTTCATAACAAGTGCAGCTCATTTGTTTCTTTCTACTCTGCAGTTAACAATATAACTGAGTGATTTGGAAGATGGTCACATGTCCACGTCGCTTGTGCTTTAGTATTGATGAAAAAAAGACTAAGTTATTTGAGACATACAAGATGATCAGAGGCTTAGATATGGTGGACAGTGAAAGTCTTTTTCCTAGGATGATGACGTCAGCGTGTATGAGGGGACATAGCTACAAATTGAGGGGTGATAGATTTAAGACAGATGTCAGAGGCAGGTTTTTACACAGAGAGTGGTAAGGGCGTGGAATGCCCTACCTGCTAATGTAGTTAACTCAGCCACATTAGGGAGATTTAAACAATCCTTAGATAAACTCATGGATGATTTTGGGATAGTGTAGGGGGATGAGCTAAGAATAGTTCAACACCAAGGGCTGAAGGGCCTGTTTTGCGCTGTATTGTTCTATGTTCTATGTTCTCATTCTGCACTCATTAGGACAATTAACAAGAAATACTAAAGTGAAAGGAAAGCAAGAATTATTCTGTAAAAGTATAGAATGCTGACGAGGTGTTAAGAGGAATCTTATTTGGAGAGAAATTGTCATGAACAATTCATTAACTAATGATGACTGATAGTTAACTGCTAAGATTTGTTTATATTTTAGTCAAGGCAGGATGATTCTAATTTGTCAAGGCATTGCCCTGGGAAATGACCCAGAGAATGGCTGTCACTTATTTTGTTGTTATATTGTTAACATTAGATGTGATTGTGTAATTGGACAGCACTTACTGGATAATCTTGAGGGTGTGAACAATTAAACTGACCAATTGAGGATTGCTGGTAGGGATTTACTACATATACGAATACAGAGGCTTGTTCTTTGTGGATGGAAAGAATGTAATACACACTTAGCTCCCAAAGTCACTGAGTCAAATTACTGAAGAGAAGAAGTTTTCAAAATCATGAGACAGGTAGGTAGAGTCGATAAGGAGAAGCTGTTTCTTCTCTTAAAACGATCAAGGACGAGATGGCACAGATTTATTATGATTCATGAAAGAATCAAAAACCTCTTTCAGAAAATTAACTGTATGAATCTGGAACACTGACTAGAAATGAGATGGGGCAATTTGAATATGGTATTCAAGAAGACATTAGATAATCATTTAAACAAAAACAATGTGCAAGATTATGGGGACAAAGCCCAAGAATCGCCTGAACTCATGATACTTATTTGGAGAGCTGGAGCTGACATGATGGGCTGAATGTCCTCATTCGGTGTTTCTGTGATTGTGTGGGTTTGTGGAGTAATAAGATCTGCTGTGATTGCATATAGAGTGAATGGTGGAGCAGGCTGGAGGATCTAAGTGGTCTCCGCCTGCTTCTCACTCTTACAGCCAAATCTGGAGATGTAGGCGCAGAAGTAGGCCATTCAGCCCATCAGGTCCTCATCGAACTGAAATCTCCCAGAATCTCTAAACTCAAATCCATCCAGCTCAGTTAATTTAACAAACTTCAACCTTCAAACTCTGAAGCAGGAATGCTAACCAACGTAAAACAAAAACTGACGTGGCAGGAAGACACACTCAAGAATGAAGAAAACCCAAATGAATCATCCTATTCCCTTGAAAAAAAAATTTTAAAAATGGGCTCTGTACTGATATGTTATTGTACATAACTAACAGTTATGTGTAACTCTAAAGTCTTGGCATCCAGAGATTTAATGTGATTGTTTAATGTTCACTTAGAAATGCTGCTTCAGTGAAGGGGGGAGGTAAAAGAGAGAGAGAGACTTTGTCTAAAATAAAAATAACATTATTTTAGTAGCACAGACTACATTCAATTTCTAGAAATTGTAATAATTATGGACGTTGTAAATCAGACAAAAAAAATAGAGCGCTAGTAAAGTTCAGTAGATCTGGCAGCATCTGTGGAGAGAAATCAGAGTTAACGTTTCAGGTTCAACGAGCCTTCCTCCGAAAGTTCTGAGGAAGGGTCACTCAGCCTGAAACATAACCCTGACTTCTCTCTACAGACGCTGCTGCTCCAACAATCTCTACTTTTGTTTTTGACCCTGAATTCCTGCCTGTTAAACTGAGAGAATGCAAAAATAAATTGTGTGACTGAGAGGCAAATGTGTGAAACTAGGAGTGCAGACTTCCATCAGAAAGTGCAACCTTGACTGAGTCTGCATTCCGATGTAAATTGTTACTTTCTCCTACCCGGTTTTGGAATTTTTTTTGCTGGAGCAGAATATTCTCACCCTTGCCAGACCACAGGCTCCGATGTACAGCATCTCCTCGCAGTGCTCATGGGAATTAAATTCTTGCTTCAGCAGCTTCTTTCCCACATGCTGAAATAATGATGAAAGTGGCTTGTTTCAGCAATTACCCAGCCTGTGAAGGATTCAGGCAGCAGATTGCAACGCTCTGTTCTGTTGGAGCACCTGTGTCTCCTTTCACTTTCTCTCTGAAAACCCATTAGCTGGACACATTCTTTCTCTTTGTGGCTTTCATGAAGCTTAAGATATTCAGAATGTTAAAAGCTGCTGTGATTAATGACCCCCTTTATTTCTTAGACAGCACGTTTTCGATTTGAAGACAAAAAAAATGAGGCATTTGACATAACTGTGGCCAGTTTCCCTTTGTAGAGAGGAAGGAGTTACTTTTGGCTGTGAAATGAAGTTCAAACGTATATCCAGCATCCTGGTGTAGGTCAAGGTCACACTTAAAGCTCCATGATTAGGATCAGCTGAAAAGGGGAAGATTTTGCAACTTACCCCAGACAAAAACAAGATGTGAGCTGAAAATATGTTGCTGGTTAAAGCACAGCAAGTTAGGCAGCATCCAAGGAACAGGAAATTTGACGTTTCGCCTGCACCCTCTCCTCATTCCTGATGAAGGGCTCTGGCCCGAAACGTCGAATTTCCTGTTCCTTGGATGCTGCCTAACCTGCTGTGCTTTAACCAGCAACACATTTTTAGCTCTGATCTCCAGCATCTCCAGACCTCACTTTTTACTCAAAAACAAGATGTGTTCAACTTCCTATCCCCAGAAATTGAGACAGTGGAGTGTATCATCCCTTTCCTGTCCCTTCGCTATGCAGCCTGCATTTTTATGAGTACATTGTACTGAAGCACCGCAGGGAGCTGCCTTCAGTATGTGGATGCTGAATCTCCGAGTAAAAAATGAGGTCTGCAGATGCTGGAGATCACAGCTGCAAATGTGTTGCTGGTCAAAGCACAGCAGGCCAGGCAGCATCTCAGGAATAGAGAATTCGACGTTTCGAGCATAAGCCCTTCATCAGGAATAAGAGAGAGAGAGCCAAGCCGGCTGAGATAAAAGGTAGGGAGGAGGGACTAGGGGGAGGGGCGATGGAGGTGGGATAGGTGGAAGGAGGTCAAGGTGAGGGTGATAGGCCGGAGTGGGGTGGGGGCGGAGAGGTCAGGAAGAGGATTGCAGGTTAGGAGGGCGGTGCTGAGTTGAGGGAACCGACTGAGACAAGGCCGCTTACTTGCGGAACGCTTCAGAGAACACCTCTGGGCCGCCCGAACCAACCAACCCAATCACCCCGTGGCTCAACACTTTAACTCCCCCTCCCACTCCACCGAGGACATGCAGGTCCTTGGACTCCTCCACCGGCAGAACACAACTACACGACGGCTGGAGGAGGAGCGCCTCATCTTCCGCCTGGGAACCCTCCAACCACAAGGTATGAATTCAGATTTCTCCAGCTTCCTCATTTCCCCTCCCCCCACCTTGTCTCAGTCGGTTCCCTCAACTCAGCACCGCCCTCCTAACCTGCAATCCTCTTCCTGACCTCTCCCCCCCCACCCCACTCCGGCCTATCACCCTCACCTTGACCTCCTTCCACCTATCCCACCTCCATCGCCCCTCCCCCTAGTCCCTCCTCCCTACCTTTTATCTCAGCCGGCTTGGCTCTCTCTCTCTTATTCCTGATGAAGGGCTTATGCTCGAAACGTCGAATTCTCTATTCCTGAGATGCTGCCTAACCTGCTGTGCTTTGACCAGCAACACATTTGCAGCAGAGCGGATGCTGAATCTCTCCAACCAGTAAATAATTTGCCTCATTCTCCATACTCTCTGCTTAACTCACTCAGTGAATTCCTGGGGATCCTCTTCCTTTTCCTCCTCTCTTTCCCATTCAGATGGTGTTACTGAATCAACAAACGCTCTCCTCACCACTGCCTAGAAAATGTAACTACCTGAGAATAACTCTTCTGTCATTCCCAGTCTCTTTCACTGATACTCCAATATGAACTGTGATAAACTCCAGGGTGACACAGTTTGTTACCCTCTGTATGAATCTCTCTGAAGTGTATCCTTCCCACTATTTGAGTAAAGGTAAAATCCTGTCTTTTGCCACACTCGTGTTTCCTGGACAGATTCCAGATTCCCACTTCCTCTCTTACAGAAGTTTCAGATTCCAAATGACCCCACATCCAATTATCTCCTTTATGCTTTCAGAAAGAATCCTTTCTCTTTAGGCTTTGAACAGGAAGGTAAATACTGCTCCAGGAGTTTGACAGGCAATTATTCCCCTGGTCGATGACTTTTCACCTTACACAGTGAGCCTTGTGTGAGCTGAATGAGGAATCCACTACAGACAGGTTATTCTAGTGCAGGATTTTTATAGAATCATTAACTGAGAGACTTGAACAATTACAATTCAGGAAGATGCTTTTTGACTAGCACACCTGTATGAACTCTCTGAAAGGGCAACTCACCCAGTCCCACACTCCTCTCCCCACAGCCCAGCAAATTCAAATTAACTTTTAATTCTCTTATTTATCATTGAAGTGTTCAGAGATGACATCAATTAAAGTTTGAAACTTTTCTGAATCATTTGCTTTAGAAATGTTAAAACATAACACTGACAGTTTGGGGCTGCCTGAATGCTGACATGCATTGGGCAATATCCTCTCTGCTGTGATTCCAGCCTCAGGCAAATATGTGGAGTTTGCACATTCTCCCCGTGTCTGCATGGGTTTCCTTCAGGTCCCTCAGTGTCCTCCCACAGTCCAAAGATGTGCAGGTGAGGTGAATTGGCCATACTCATTGGCCCATAGTGTTCAGAGATGTGCAGGTTAGGTGCATTAGTCAGGGGCAAATGTAGAGTAATAGGATAGGGGAATGAGTCTGGGTGGGATACTTTTTGAAGGTTCAGTGTAGACTTGTTGGGCCAAATAGTTTCCACACTGTAAGGCTTGTATAAATTTAAAAAAACTCCATTAATTTGCCACAATCACCTGATGAAGGAGCGTCGCTCCAAAATCTAGTGTGCTTCTAATTAAACCTGTTGGACTATAACCTACTGTTGTGTGATTTTTAACATTGTACACCCCAGTTCAACACCAGCATCTCCAAATCATGACCATTAATTTGCTAACTTGTCTGTCTCTGGGCTGGCTCCCATCATTCACTTGTGAAAGTTTGCTCTCACTGACAAAACTTCGCTTATTTTCCTCTGTCTTTCACATGGGGACAGCTATCCAGACTTTCAAAACTTAGCTGGAGAGCTCTCTTATGTTCTTTCTGTTATATCTTAGTGATGCTTCCTGCAGAGCTTTCACCAAACCTGGTACCTTCAGCAATTTATTGTGGAACTCATCCCTTCAGTTTTCCAGCACACCATTCTGAAGCTCCATTTATATATGGCTCCCAATTCGATCTGAAATTGATGGTAATGTATGAGGGGCCATGGTTCCAGAGTCCTCAGATGCATCACTTTGACCATGCAGAATGTCTCCTCTGGAGATCGTCGCTCACCAACACTTTCTATCCACCTTTACAAGCCTTTCTGTGACCCATCTGTTCGACTCCTCCAAATTGCTCTCTTCCTAACTCAGCACTCAGTTCCATTCTTCACCTCTCAGCCATGAAGCGACTTCATATTTCTGCCCTACAAAAACTTTCAGCAATTTACATTCATTGTCGAGGGAAGTCAAGGACCACTATAGAGCCATATTATTTGGAAAAAAAACAGTGTTGATTCATAATCTTACAGCAGGTAATAACAATTCTCTTTCAGAGAACCAAGTGAGGGATTGGCAAAATAGCAGTGATAGAATACACTAATTCATTCTGTTGTTCACCTTGAATGGGTTCAGTACTTGAAAAATGTACCAGCAATGAAGATCAGTAATAAAATGGGAGACATGAGAAAACATCCAGTGCTCAGCCTCATTGGAATTATTGGTGCTTTTCCTGTAACTGATGGTAGATCAAAGCCAGGCTGATTAAAAAGACAGATGACCTTCGCCTCCTCCCCTCTTAATGCTCCGATAGTGTTGAAATGGGAGCCTCATCCAAACGGATTGATGAAGATTGGAGCACGTCAGCTTTTATATTGAAAATGACAAAGACTGGTGATCACCACAGGTCAGGCAGCATCCCATGGGGAGAAAGCAATCTGATGTTTTCCTATTCATTCATATAAAAATACAGATTTGGCAGGAAAAGACTGACAGGTCTGGGCTCTTTACATGAGCAAAGAGAAGTTGAGTGATGAGCTGACGGAGGTTATTCAAGTACACAGAACATTACAGCACAGTACAGGCCCTTCAGCCCTCGATGTTGCGCCGCCCTGTCATACCAATCTGAAGCCCATCCCACCTATACTATTCCACATATGTCCATTTGCCTGTCCAATGACGACTTAAATGCACTTAAAGTTGGCGAATCTACTACCGTTGCAGGCAAAGCATTCCATACCCTTACTACTCCCTGAGTATAGAAACTACCTCTGACATCTGTCTTATACCTGTCTCCCCTCACTTTAAAGTTGTTTCCCCTTGTGTTTGCCATCCTCTTACTTGGAAAACGGCTCTCTCTATCCACCCTATCTAACTCTCTGATTATCTTGTATGTCTCTATTAAGTCACCTGCTGAAAATGTGTTGCTGGAAAAGCGCAGCAGGTCAGGCAGCATCCAAGGAACAGGAAATTCGACGTTTCGGGCATAGGCCCTTCATCATTCCTGATGAAGGGCTTATACACAAAACGTTGAATTTCCTGTTCCTTGGATGCTGTCTGACCTGCTGCGCTTTAACCAGCAACACATTTTCAGCTCTGATCTCCAGCATCTGCAGACCTCACTTTCTTCTCTATTAAGTCACCTCTCAACCTTCTTCTCTCTAATGAGAACAGCCTCAAGGCCCTCAGCCTTTCCTCGTAAGACATTCCTTCCATACCAGGCAACATCCTGGTAAATCTCCTCTGCACCCTTTCCAAAGCTTCCACATCCTCCTTATAATGCAGTGACCAGAACCGTACACAATACTCTGTACAGCTGCAGCATAACCTCCTGGTTCTGGAACTCAATCCCTCTATCAATAAAAGATCGAAACACTGTAATGAAGGATTTAAATGGTGCTCGCACTGCAAGAGTTTGCATGTGTGTGGATGTGGGACATGTGGAAATGCATTTGTTTGTGTTTATGTTGTGTGTGTGTGTTTTTGTGTGTGTGTGTGTGTGTGTTTTTGTGTGTGTGTGTGTGTGTGTGTGTGTTGTAAAGTGAAAAGTAGATTAATAAACCCTAGTTGGATAAAAGAATCCTGATTAGCCTAGACCAATTTGTATAACCCTTTTTAACAGAAGCTAGATAAATGTGAGATGCTGTATTTTGGCAAGGCACTTCAGGGCAGGAGTTATACATTTAATGGCAAGGTCTTGAGGAGTGTCACTGAATAAAGAGACCTTGGAGTGCAGGTTCATAGCTCCTTGAAAGTGGAGTCTCAGGTAGATAGGAGAGTGAAGAAGGTGTTTGGTATGCTTTCCTTTATTGTCAGTGTATTGAGTATAGAAGTTGGGAGGTCACGTTGCAGCTGTAGAGGCCATTGGTTAGGTCACCTTTGGAATACTGTAATCAATTCTGGTCCTCCTCCTATAGGAATGATATAGTGAAACTTAATAGGGTTTAGAAAAGATTTATAAGGATGTTGCCAGGGTTGAAGGGTTTGAGCTAAAAGGAGAGGCCGGATAGGCTGGGCGTTTTTCCCTGGAGTGTCGGAGGTTGAGGAGTGACCTTATAAAGGTTTATAAAACCATGAGGGGCATGGATAGAGTGAATAGACAAAGTCTTCTCCCTGGAGTGGGGGAGTCCAGAACTAGATGACATAGAATTAACTTGAGAGGGGAAAGGATCCTAAGAGACAATGTTTTCACACAAAAGATGGTGTGCATTAGGAATGAGGAAGTGGTGGCGGCTGGTACAATTGCAACATTTAAAAGGCATCTAGATGGGTATATGAATAGTAAGAGATTAGTGGGATATGGGCCGGGTGCTGGCAGATGGGACTAGATTAGGTTAGGATATGTGGTCCGCCTGGAGGATTTGGACCAAAGGGTCTGTCTCCGTGCTGTATAACTCGATGACTCTCGGAAACACTTTTTGCAATGAGATAGACAAAAGGAAGAAAAGTCAGAGGAAGTTTGAGTACAATTTATTGAACACTTTATCAAGGAAAAACAATATTTATCAGCCTCTAATATTGCAATTTTTAAACTCGATCAATCCTTTTACATGACTCTTCAATAAACAGTCTCAAATCCAGACAGCCATTTAACACACACTTCTGAGGATTCGCTCTACCCTATCTATAGAATGCTACCACTGTATTCGAACTGTGTGTCTGAAAAGACTTCTAATACCCATTCAATAGGGCTGGGAAAGGCTGTTCCTCAGTTTTTGAGGGGTAGCTGATGTTTCAGGGTCTGCAGTCATTGATTTGGTCTTTTCCCCTCCTCCGAAACTCCCCCCTCAGCTGGGTGTGGCTCTGGTCTTGAGGCTGTCTCACTGAGGTGGTCTCTCTGAGTCTGGTCAGTCTGATGATAGTCACCACGAGATACAAGAAGCTGAAGACACTGTGCAGCTCAGCTGCCAGTCAAAAGCAGAGTGAGCTGGGCTCCAGGCTGCTTCCGAGCACTCTCAAAGATTCTCTGCACTATATCCAATACTCGCATCAGGTCGGCTCACAATAAGGTGACTCCTTTCACAGAACATGGTTTGGAACCTTAGACTGTCAAGTGCTGTCCTTGCTTCATTATGGCCCTGCCTTCTACTGACCTGGGTGCCACCAAGCCTACGTAGCATTTTTCTAACAAGGCAGCTTCTCTGGAGGCATAGACAGCAGAATGATTGGACTGAGTGGTCAGTTTCTTGCTGCATAACCCGAGCTTTCTCTTTCTGCATTACTGCACAGTAACATCTTGTACTCATCCTCCCACAACAGCCAACCAAAATATTCTTCTTTATTTAATTAGAAGTTGAAGCGTAAATATAAACATTCACTGGATTCTTTTTCACATTTTGTCATTTCCTAAAATATAAGCAACTTAAAAGCAGAAAGACAAAGAGCAGTTTGTTCTGAGGAGCTGCGATTTCTCCAGGTTATTGAGAAACACAAAGAAGCAGCAATCGGCAGATCGGATCCCGAATGAGTGATGACTATTTCCAAACCAGAGCTTGTTTATTTAAAACAGATATGGAGAGATTTTATTTCTCACCAAGGGTTGTGAGTCTTTGGAACATTCATCCTCATAAAGGAGTAGAATGAGAATCATTGAATATTTTAAGACAGATTCTTGATAAGGAAAAGGAGGAAAGTTAATGAGGGAGAAGTTGGAAGGTGGAATTGAAGTTAAAATCAAATCATCCATTGTTTTATTGAACAGGGACTAGTCTTGAGTGGCCATTTTTTCTACCCCTGTTCTGTATTTGCATGTTTGTTTAAGTGAGCCCAGTCTCTTCAATCTCTCCACATAGCACAGTCGCTTCATTCCAGTAATCAACTGAGTGACTGACCATTGCACTCCCTGTGTGAACAATAAAAGGTCAAAATGAGGAGCAGTCTTACCAAGAATCCCTTCATTTAGATCCCCTTGCAATATCAGTCAATTTACCTTTTACCTTCCTAATTTTTTGTTGGAGCTACATCATGACGGATGAACATGGACACCCATGTCCCTTTGGACATCAACAATTCCCAATATCTCACCACGTAAGAAATTCTCTACTTTCTGTTTTTCCGACCAACTTCATGTTTATTCCCACGTGATAGTTTATCCGTGATGTCATTGTCTATTCCCTGAGCTGCCTAAACCTCCCTGAATCCTCTTTTCATTGTCCTCAATCCCACATAGTTTTACATCATCAGCAAACTTGGAAATATTACATTCGGTTCCCTCATTGATAAAGATTGTGAATAACCCATATCCAAGGACTTATCCTCATGGTATTTAATGGTTAGCTCAGTTGGCTGGATAGCCATTTTACTAGACAGAGTGTTGCTGACAGCATGGGTTCAATTCCACACTGTTAAAGGTTACCATGAAGGTCACTCCTTCTCGATCTGTCACATTGCCTAAGGTATGGTGGCTAAAGAGCCACCAGCCATTTATCTTAAATAAGAAAGCAGTCCTACGATCTGGTAAGATTATATCTGCAAAATGAGGTTGGTCAAAGATGGTTTCGTTTTCAGAAATTGTCAAATATAACAATTATTTTCTCAGTGACCAGTGCTAAGGATCAGATCCGACAACCCTCAAAATATATTAAGAAAGTGGCTTAGACCCTAACTTTTTTTATTTTAAAATTTAAAGTCAGATGCCGCGTTCCAGATCCAAATTGACTAGTCGAACTACCCGAAACGTCAATTTTCCTGCTCCTCGGATGCTGCCTGACCTGCTGTGCTTTTCCAGCACCACTAATCCAGAATCTGGTTTCCAGCATCTGCAGTCCTTGTTTTTATCTACTTGACAACAAGCAACACACAATTTGTTCAAAAACTATTGTTAAAATACAACAACACAAAACCGGAACTTGGATTAACTTAACACTATTGGAAAGCTTAACAGAATAATAAATTATTTTACTACTAAACAGCAACTGGTTAGTAGAAAAATAAATTTACTCCTAAATTATTAGTAATAAAATAATAACATCCCATAAACATATCCATGACAAAAAGGCAAATTTGGAAAAACAGATTGTCTCACGTGCAATCCTATCAGCAAGAAATATCCACATGCAGCAGCTCGGTAGAGAGAGAGAGGGAGAGAGTGTGTAGCAGCTGGGAGGGATTCACTACCTTCCAGCCCCGTTGAGAGCCCAGCGACAAGAGCTGAAAGTTAAACTGTTGTATCGGTGAGAGCTGGCCACACCCATTCAGGCTGCTTCCCTCATTTTAACAAAACCCAAGGCCTCATAAGTTGTTTGCCAGCTGTCACTCAGTGTCTCTCTAAAAGAAACCATGAAAACTTCACTTCTTAGAGCCATAGCATTGCTACACCAAGTATCATATTTTTCATCATAAATTCTGGAATATTCTCTTCCAGTAGTGTCAGGCTAACTGTTTTAATTCCCTGTGTCTTCCACCAATGCATCTATTATCTCTATAAGCTTCACCTGTAACACTGGGCTGTAGGTCACCAACGCAAAGAGATTGATCAAATTTCAGTTCCATTAATTTCTCCAGGACAGCTTTTGCATTTCAACTATTTTCTTTAAGTCCCTCATTCTCGCTGAAAGCAAGTTTCTCTGATATTTCAAGGGGGCTTTTTGTATTGTTTTCGATGAAAACTAACAACTATTTGCATGGCTTCCCTACCATTCCCATTTCCATGTCATCTCCACAAGGCTTGAATTATACAAGCTTACAAATTCTCAGGAATGAGGTATTCATTGCCAGGAAGTTTCTATGCACGTTTGATATGTAAAACACAGGGATTTCAAAGGAAAGACAGCTTACATCTGCCCAAAGGTAAAAGTCAGTTCTTCAACAGCAGCATCTTCAGCACTCTGACCATGAGCCGCTATGTTCTCAAGAATTCAACTTGTAACTGTCAAATTTTAACACAAAGGTGGCACCCTTTCCTTCCTTTTCTACAGTGTCAATGAAGAGCTGTATAATAAAAACTTCATTAACATCACTCACAACACAGATTCAGAGGCAAAATATCCTGCCTGACCAACCA